>NW_023270305.1:63692942-63897897 GCF_011800145.1 Mirounga leonina
ACAAAGGGAAGACTGACCCACTGGAGGCCAATATTAGAACAATCTATTACCCCTCATCTCCTAGACTGCTCTTCTTTCTGTTTCTCCAAACATGCCAATCTTCAGAAACTTTGTACTTGTTTTTCTCCAGTGGCATGCCAGAATTTCTCTGTAGAAAGAATGTAGGAGGATAGATGTGATTGAAAGAGGGAACTGGGGCGCCTGGGTGGCTCAGACGGTTAAGCATCTGCCTTCGGCTCAGGTCATGATCCCAGGGTCCTGGGATCGAGTCCCGCATCAGGCTCCCTGCTCCTTGGGAGCCTGCTTCTCCCTCTGCTTCTCTCTCTCTCTCTCTCTCTGTCTCTCATGAATAAATAAATAAAATCTTTAAAAAAAAAAAAAAAGAAAGAGGGAACTGGATAGGAGACTTATTTAAAGTTGAGTTTGGATGGTGAACACACTGTACTTTTGGGGATGTTTTGAGTGTGCTAACCCCCAACCCTCAGCAGCTCTTCCTCGGTGCTACTGTTCATTATTCTTAGCCAGCCTTTCACGGATCTGGGCATGATTGCCTCCTCATCATTCAGGTCTTAACCCACACATCACCACTTCAGAGAGACCTTCTCTGACCATCTACTAAAATGCCTCCCTTCAGCTCTCTCTGCTCTATGGTTGCATTTTCTTTATAACACTTATAGCCACCTGAAACTACTAGAGGCTAATCAGCAGCTTTTATGAAATCCACCTTGCATCTCACCTTGTAGGACTCCAAGTACCTTCTCCAGCAGGCCTTTAGGGGTGCGGTCTGTGGAGAACTAACTGCAATATCTCTCAACATCCCTGCACTAGACAGAATAAAAACCTCCCAGATATTCTAGTCTGTGGCACTTATGTGTATGTCAGGTTACATGGCAAAGGAGAATTAAGGCTGCTAATCAGCTAGCCAAAGAGAGAACCAGAGAGATGGCAGCTTGACAAGGCATCAGCCCAACACGGGGGCTGGCTTTGCAGGTGGAGAAAGGAGGCCACAAACCAGGGAATGCAGGTGGCCTCTAGAAGCTGGAGAAAGGCTATAAAAGGATTTTCCCTAGGGCCTCCAAAGGGTACACAGCCCTGCCCACACATTGATTTTAACTCAGTGAGACCCCTTTCTGACTTCTGACCTCCAGAACGGTGACATAATACATTTGTATTATTTTAAACCACTAAGTTTGAAGTAATTTGTCACACCAGGAACAGGAAATGATAACCCCCATTGCTGAGATAGGACATAACTCCTAACGCTACACCTAGCTCCCTTCTTCTTCTGTGTCCTCAGGCTGTTGACCGTCCCGGCTCAGCGCATCATCCCAGCCACATTCTTCCAAGTCCCCAGGGGCATGTTGTGTATTACCTTGGCCCCGCTGCAGTATTGGTGGGATGCTGGAGCTGACTCATACTAACTTGTCAGGGCCAACGGTTAAATTTTCAGAAACTGTGCAAGCCAGCTATTAAATACAGCCATTATAAAAACAATTAAATTATATAAACACATAAGTAAATAAGTTACATTACAAAAATAAATACTCATCACTTCTTTGCTTCACTATATTAAAGTTAACTGTTATCTGTGCTCTTGAAGTTATTTACTTTTATCGTATCCGTATGATGAAGTTACTATATAATGGCGTGCTATGCATAGATTTGTAATTCTTCGTTCAGTGACATGTTGTTGGTAGCTTGAAACCGGCCGTGATGGGAGTATTTACAGTTTATTCTGGGAAATAGGCAGATACTACTGATCGGGGCTTCCCCCCCAGCACCAGAGCCAGTTACATTTGCCACCTGTGTAGAGGGGCAGGTGATATCTCATTTTGGAGTGTTGCCTACGACTTCAGTGTGCTCTTTGTGAGTCTCGTAACAAAGGCCATGAACATCTGTGCAAGGCAAGTCCCAGGAACCACTGAGGCAAAATTCATCTGCAAGGCCCCTTGAGGCTTCACAGCGTCTGGGTCTAATTCATTTTTGTTTTCCTGAAGGAGCTCAATAAATGTCAGCTGAATAAAGAGATGAATCCATGGTTTCTTCGAGGTTAAAAAGTGAAACCTAGGAGCGCCTCGGTGGCTCAGTCAGTTAAACGTCCAACTCTTGATTTTGGCTCAGATCATGATCTCAGGGTCCTGTGATCAGCCCCAAGCCCCCTCCCACCCCCACCCCCGCATAGGGCTCAGCGCTCAGCCATGGAGTCGGCTTCAGATTTTCTCTCTCCCTCTCCCTTTGCCCCTCCCCCACTCATGCTCTCTCTTTCTCTCTCTCTCTCTCTCAAATAAATAAATAAATCTTAAAAAAAAAAAAAAAAGTGAAACCTAATCTGAGTAAGGCCCTTTGGGTTACACAATGACTAGCACTCTTATTTTCTCTGTAAATAATTATTATGAAAATGAGTTAAATTTCATTATTAGTTCATTAAATCAATAGGAAATATTCCATAAATGATAGTAACTATCATTACAATTATTACTTTTTTTTTTAAAGATGTATTTACTTATTTTAGAAAGAGCACATGCACACACACAAGTGGGTTGGGGGGGGCAGAGGGAGAGAGAGAGATAGGGAGAGAGAGAGAATCCTCTAGCAGACTGCACACTCAGAGAGAAGCCCAACGCAGGGCTCCATCCCAGAAGCCCAAGATCACGACCTGAGCGGAAACCAAGAGTCGGCCAGGTAGCCCACTGAGCTGCCCAGGTGCCCCAGTAGCCCCAGCTACTCTTTAGCTCACCGTCTCTCCAGGTCCATTGACATGTCAGTGTTTCCTCTATATTCTGTATCTTTTTCTTCAAGCAAAGTGAGGGAATTCTTATATTTGAGTAATACTTGATTGGGAGAGCTTTTCTTGTTGGAGCCTTTTTAAAAGTTTCTAACAATCAATAAGCCAAACTGAAAATTTTCACTAGCAAATTAAAGACAAATAGTTAAGTATTTTTCCTGCCTGTCCTCTACAATAAGAGAAAGTTGTGAAAGAACGTTTCCTTTTTGCAGAAGAATCCCAAGTGATATATGTGGAGGGTTGATAGAATTTTTAAAAAATCAACATTTTGCAATTCCTAACAAAAATTCAAGGCAAAGACCATTCGAAACCATTAGAAGAAGGGTTGCTGGGGGAAGTTTACACTGGGGGGGATCAGGCTGCCACCCCCTGGATCTACTGATCAGTCTCAGCGTCTGAATTAAGAGTGAGGTCACTTAGGTGTCACTTAGGTACCTCCCAATGAGAGTAGGACGGAGTACACAACATCACTTCTGAAGCATTCTTGCCCAAGTATTTAAACTGAATCACACCCAGGTTTTAAATGAGACTTCTAGTTTATAGGCAACCCAGGGGTGAGAGGGACAAGTTAAGCGACACCTCAGGGAGGCTGTTGGCCATATGCAGAATGCAGACTACCGGACACCTGGAAAGTGGTAGAGAGGGTGTGCTCAGGAGAAGAGACACAGGGATTTCTTACAAAGTTAGACATACACATTCTGTGACAAGTTATTCTACTCCAGGGTATTTACCCAAGAGAAATGAAAACATATGTCCACAAAAAGATTCATACAAAAATATTCATAGCAGCTTTTCCCCCAGTAGTCCGGATTGGAAACTATCCCAATGTCCAGCAACAGGAATGTGCACAAGCGGATTGTGGTACATACAGATGATGGAATATAACTCGCAATAAAAGGAATATGCAACAACAGGGATGAACCCCCAAAATACTATGTTGAGGGCAAATAGCTACATAAAACAAGGAACAGGCAAAACTCATCCATGGTGAGAGAAGTCAGAGCAGTGGCTGGGGTGGGGGCAAAGGGAGAGTTGTCTGTGAAGGCACAGGAGGAAACTTTCTGAGGTGAGGGAAACGTTCTCTATCTTGATAAGGATGTGGCTACCAGGTGTATGCATTTATCCAAACTCTCGGAACTGTATGCTTAATGCCTGTGCATTTCCCTCTGTATAAGGAGAAGTTAATTAAGAGGGAAGAAGGGAGGGAGGGAGGGAGGGAGATTGTGAGAGGGAGAGAAGGAGAGAGACAGAGGCAGAGAGAGAACCAAACAATGAAATGCAATGCGTGGACTTCTTGGATTCACAAACTATTGCAAAAAGACAGTTTTATATTCAAAGGAAATTGTAATGTAGACCGTATGGGTATGTAGATGACTCCAGGGGATTATGAATTTTTAGATGTAAAAATGGTATGTGGTTATGTAAGAAAATGCCCAGTTTTTAGAAATGCATACTGAAATACTTAGGGTCAGGTAATAAGATGTCTGGGCTATAATATTTAATGGGGAAAAGCAACTAAAAACATTTAATGGGATATAAAATTGAGCATGACAAAATCTTGATAGCTTTGAAACCTGGGTAGTGACTATATGGGATTTACTGTTCTATTTTTTGGTATATTTGCATTTTTTTGTAATAAAAAATCGAACTGTTCTAAGTCAACAGAGAATATAATACCCACAACGTAAAAGCAGAAGTATCTGGAAGCTCTCAAAATTATATTCTCTTTTCTTATCAGACCAGAGATCGATTTTCCCTCTTTTCTGCCTTGGCAGATTTTTTGCTTTGATTAAAATTCACACCTTCCAAGTTCACAAGTATGAATGGATTATATTAATCACATTTATTTCATATTTCAATCAATAAATAGTTACTGAGAAATAACAGTACTATGCCCTACTGAGAACGTTCCAAAAGCAGCACCCACGCCCAGTTATTCTTCTACCCAGGGAAGGAGTCACTCACTGGGTGGAAGGATTCTTCCTGCCTGGCATAATCGCGTGTCACCACCAGGGGGCGCGTCCTCACCGAATTTGCTTTAGGAAAGATAACATCACATCTACAGTCTGAGGAGCTGGTTACCAGTCTCCCGGCGCGCCCATGACCAGAGTTTGTAATTGTTTAGGCATGTCTCTGGTGACCTCATCCCTCTACATTGAGTCTTTTTGAGGAAACAATTAGCCTGTTTGAACAGAACAGGTAAAGCAAATTAGTAACTGGAAAATTACTAAGTCGTTCTACAGGACGTGTTGGGACATCCTGTACTCCCTTGAGGCTTAGGCTTAGGGTGTGGACCCTGCTTCCTCATCTGATGGCTGGGAAAGGAGACAAGTCCCCCCTCTCCCCACAGGGCAGCCGCTCTGCTGTCCTGGGGAGGCTGGGCAGGCTGACCAGAAGTGGAGCTGCCTTTGTGGACAGGGGGCTTCGCTGGGACAGACAAGCCTTCCTCCCCACCCGTCCCTGGCTCTGGGTCTGAGGCCACTGACATGCAGCCTTCAGAAGCTCTGTGTGGCGAAGACCCCAGGCTGGGAACAGCCCTGAACTGCCATGTGCTCTAGAAACCCTGGGAGCCAGTTCTCCTGGGCTCTCGGTTCTGTGTGGCCATTTGCTGAGAGACCAGTGGGTTCTAGGCCACTTCACTTATATTTGGAATCTAAACAACAGACAAAAAAACAAAACCCCAAACTCATAGAAAAAGAGATCAGATCTGTGGTTAACCCAGGAGGGGGAAGTGGGGGTGGTATTTGGAGAAGGTGGTCAAAAGGCACAAACTTGTAGTCATAAGATAAATAAGTACCAAGGATACAATGTGTGACTTGATGATTATAGGGGACACTGTTGTGTATGTTTGACAGTTGTTGAGAGAGTCAACCCTAAGAGTTCTCATCACAAGAAAAAAACATTCAAACCTTTTTTATTTTGTATCTATATGAGATGATGCATTTTAACTAACTGTGGTGATCATTTCATAATATATGTAAGTCAAGTCATTATGCTGCACATCTTAAACTCACAGCTGTGTATCAAGTATATCTCAATAAAACTGAAAGAAAAAGAAAAAGAAGACCCGAGGAAAGTGATACCAGAGTGAAGAACCTTCCTGAAGCCCCCAGATCACACCACCAAGGCAGCTGTCTTCTCTCCCTGTACTTAAAGCTGACCCTAGCCTGTGATCAAAGATCAGAGGTTTGAAAGGTGAGAGAAATGGCTGAGGAGAGGGAGGGTGTGAGGAGCGTAACAGAAAGAAATAATAACCAGTTTGCTCAGAGCTCAGAAGAGAGAAGACTCCCTTCTGCCCCCCACACTCAGGGCTGCTTCTGTCTCCGCGTCGCCCCCCATCCTTCCTTGCCTCAGGCCTTCCCAGCAGCGCCATCGCAAGGGGGCCTCCAGATGAGAAGACGAATCCGTATGAGAATCATATTCTGCTTACCATTCATGTGTACATTCATGCGTTCACTTAACAGCTAGCAGTGGGGGCCATGTGTAGGTACGGGTGTTGGGGGTGCCTCTGAAGAGCCCACAGACAGCCGTCCGATGGGGGAGGCGGTCCTAAGAAAATCGTCATGATACCACGGAAGAACTTCAGGAGCTGCAGGTGGAACATAGAGGACAAGAATCAGGACCTTTTGTGGATGGAGAGGAGGAAAGCGTGAAGTTTCGGGAAGGTTTATTCCAGAGGAGGCAGGCATTCGGAGATTCAGTCAGCCAGTCGGCCACGAAATGCTTACGGAATGCCTCCTGGCTGCCAGGCCCTGGGTCCCATCAGTGAAGACAACAGTCCAAACTCCCTGCCCTCACCGAGACAGCATTCTATGGGGGTTCGGGGGTGCAGGGGGAGACACAGACTGTAAGTAATAAACATGAGCAACAAGTCAATTCTATAGTAGTTAGAATGCTGTGGGGGAAATAGAACAGCTAATAGGACAGTGGGGGTTAGAATGCATGGTGAAGAAGTCAGGTAAGCCTCCTTGAGGGGGTGACATTTGAGCAAGGAGTTCTAGAAAGAGAAGGAATACACAGCCCCGAGGGTGCTGGCATGTGTGAGGAAGGGCAGGGAGGCCAGTGGGGCTGGAGCAAAGGAGAAGGAGGAGACAAGGTCAGATTGCAGAGGCTTTGCGAGCAGTCAGGACAAGTTTGGTCTTAACCCTGAGAGAAATGGGTCACCATTCATGGCAGCAGTGGTGCTGGCAGATTGGGTCTCAAAAACAAACAAACAAACAAACAAAACAAAACTTGGTTTTTTAGCATTTGCCAATTTCTGTGATGTAAATAATCCCACCATGGCCAGTTTCAAGCTACCAACGTGACACCACTGAGCAGGGAGGGCATGTGCGGGAATGCCTCTCCGTGGCTGGGACCAGCCATTGCACCCACTCTTGCTTTGGGCAGTTTGGAGCAGAGGTATGACATGATCTGACACGTTGGGTTTTTTTAAAGATTTATTTATTTGACAGAGAGACACAGCGAGAGAGGGAACACAAGCAGGGGGAGTGGGAGAGGGAGAAGCAGGCTTCCCGCCGAGCAGGGAGCCCGATGCGGGGCTCAATCCCAGGACCTGGGATCATGACCTGAGCCGAAGGCAGCCGCTTAACCGACCGAGCCACCCAGGCGCCCCTAACACGTGTTTTAAGGTCACTCTAGCTGCTGTGTTGAGAGCAGGCTATGGGTGGGTGGCAGGGCAAGGACAGGAGCCAAGGGGCCATTCAGGAAGTTAGCGTCATGATCAAGGTGAGGGCGGTCTCAGAGATTAGAGGTAGTGGAGACAGCAAGTCCTGGACAGATTATGAGAGTATTCTGAAGTAGATTTATTGAAATCCACCTGGATTTCTTGGCAGACTGGATAGGGGGAGTGAGAGAAAGAAAGCAATAAAGGATGGCTCTGAGGCTGAGTGGAAGATTTGGGGGAGGGGGGTGGAATGTGAGGAAAGGCATTCCAGGCATAGGGAACAGCATGTGAACACCATGTAGTTGGGAAAGAGATTAATAAATCTATTACAGGCTAGTTGTGGGAATGACATGAGACTTTCTGATTCATTTTCTCTTTGATGATTTTTACAATTAGGCCATATTTTTGACACTTAACCAGTTTTTTTTTTCAAAGATTTTATTTATTTATTAGAGAGAGAATGAGAGAGAGAGAGAGAGAGCATGAGAGGGGGAAGGGTCAGAGGGAGAAGCAGACTCCCTGCTGAGCAGGGAGCCCAATGCGGGACTTGATGCGGGACTCAGGACTCGATGCGGAACTTAGGACTCGATGCGGAACTTGATCCTGGGACTCCAGGATCATGACCTGAGCCGAAGGCAGTCGCTTAACGAACTGAGCCACCCAGGTGCCCCTAACCAGTTTTTTTTTTAAAGTTTTATTTGTTTAAGTAATCTTTATACCCAACATGGGGCTAGAACTCACAACCCCAAGATTGAGAGTCGCATGCTCTTCCAACTGAGCCAGCAAGGAGCCCCTACACTTTATCACTTCTATGAGATTACACTGTCTGTAATTCAGACTAAGTTATGTGTGATGACCAAGCTTAATAAGAAAAATACTAATGCATTTCTGCATTTAAACAATTTTAATGTATAGTAATATTTATGAATAACTCTAGGCCAAATGATTTTACTAAAATTTTATGACTTTATAAAATCATTTGGCCACTCGTCTAATTGTTAGATCATGAAAAATAAAATTTGAGCAAAAAGCAAAATAATAAAAATAATAATGTCTGTTACAAATGGGTATTCAGGGTGCTTCGGTAACTTGTCCTCAACTTTCCCTCAAGAATAGAAACTACTGGGGCGCCTGGGTGGCTCAGTCGTTAAGTGTTTGCCTTCTGCTCGGGTGGTGATCCCAGGGTCCTGGGATCGAGCCCCGCATCGGGCTCCCTGCTCCGCGGGAAGCCTGCTTCTCCCTCTCCCACTCCCCCTGCTTGTGTTCCCTCTCTGGCTGTGTCTCTGTCAAATAAGTAAAATCTTGGGGAAAAAAAAAAAAAAAGAATCAAAATCATTAAATGCCTCAGTTGCTGCACTGATACTCAGAGAAGGAAAGAGACTCACCCAGGGTCACACAAGCACGGTCTCTTGACTCTCTGTCTACCACCGGGGGACAGAAAAAGGCGTGCAAGAAATACAGCCGTCCCCGTCTTCAGTGTGGGAGTGAGCGGGGCCGGGCTCCTTGCGGCGCAGGTTGGAAATCCCCAGGAAACACTCAGCCGGCGCCAGCGCAAAGCCAGGAGCAAAACGAGGAGGACTCTTTCAAGAGGAAAAGCTATTCCAGAGTTCACACTGGGGGTATTGCCGACTGACCCTCGCTTCCTTCCCGGACTTGAGCACTTTTCGTAACAAAGGGTTTTCTAAGAATGAAGATTGCAAAAAGTAGCTAGAAGAGAAGCCCGACCGTCACGGGACGGTCATCAGGTGGATACCCCCCACTTACCACATCCTCGGAAAGAATGACGCTTCCGCCAGGGTTTGGTTTGCGTTGTCCCGGCAACAGCCCTCTCTAACCAGTACCTCTCCGGGCACCTCCGAGAGAAGACCCGCCAAGGGCTGGGTCGGGAGGTTAGACCAAGATACCTCCCAGCGGGAAGTAAAAGTGGGTTGCGATGTATCTGGAGAGAAGGTAAAGATTTAACCCCCCTCCCCCGCAAGGACTATCTGTTTCACACCCCTCCCAACTCCTGCGGGCGGGCGTGGGGTGGGGGAGGGGCGGGTGGGGGAGGGGCGTCCCCCGGAGTCAAGGAAGCGGGCGTGGCCGTCCCCCCCGCCCCCCGCCCGGCTCAGTCGGCGCGGTGCTACCCACAGAGGAGGCATCCAGGCCACATCTGGGGATCACATGGAATGGAGTGACGGGATTTTAAGGGGCATTTTTATTTCCTCGGTTGTTTTACAGATGAGGAAACAGACAGAGGTTAAATCACTTGCCCAAAGTCACAAAGCAGCCGGAGCTCAGTTGTAGAGCTCCTGACTGTCCTCTGCTCTAGCGATCTTCCCAGGAAGACCCCATTCACCCACCAGTTTGCACGGGGCTCTCTGTCCCCCTGCTTTGCCTGGGCCAAGCCGCATAGGAGACACTGCTGCTTTGTGTCGCCCTCCTTGGCACAAGATGAAATCAGGTGGTCCCCATTCTTCCTGTTCCACTCAGCCAAATCTAACTGCACACACTTCCTGTGCACAAAGCCAGCTCGCCAATTATCTGCTCCAATTCAGGAGTGTGAGATGTGGTTAATTCCGTCACTTGGCGGGGTGGGGGGGGTGACCTAGGCGAGCGAGCGGTGGGCTGGCCCTGCCAGCCGCAGGTCCCCTCGGCGGTCCTGGCCATGCGGTTTTCCCTGGCACTCCTTCCCTACCCCCAGATGGCCGCTGTGGTTTCTTTACCTCCCCTCGCTCTCCTTTCTCAGTCCCCGGAGTCCCAGAACTGTGTCGTGCTCTCCCTCCCCCTCTGTCAACACAGAGTTCTGTCCTAATTCTGTGTCCTCTGAAAAACTAAAGTGGACAGAGTTGTGGGTGGTGGATCATGGATTAACACTCAACCTGCTCAGAGATAATTAGCTCTCAAATGGCATTGCACATGATGCATCTTCTGCACTTATGCTGAAAGCCAGGCTTGCCACAGATAAATGTTAAAAAAAAAAAAAAAAAAAAAGCCTTTTTTGCTTGACGTGCAGACCCCCAACACTCAGCTCTCTGCTGCCAGTCCTTTCTGCCTCTTCACACTAAAGTGAAGAAGCAGATGGAGGCTGAGTGTGCATGAGTCTCATCAGTTAGGACGCCAGGCACTGTCAAGACCAATGCCCTCCTCCCCGCTTAATGGAACACACTTTATGATCCTGACTTGAAATGTATAGATAATATAACTTACCTGTACGTACCTTCTCAAAAATAAAATCAGCATAATGCCTTGACTGGGAAGATTCAAAGAAGAAATAAAAGGGTGGTAATTTGTAATAAAGTATTTCATATTTCAACACAAAAACGCTTGGGCCCAACTATAATAGAAGATAAAACAACGGAGCGGGTGCCGTAATTACTCACATTCACCATGAATAGGACAACTATAAACTTAGGTCAATAGAGTGTGTTACACAGCATACAACTAGTGTTGCCATTGGTGATATAATTTTGCAAATAGTGAACAAATCTTTGTAAAGTTCCAAAAAAGAGTACAAAATTTTTTTTTTACCTATCCATTTGAGACAGAGAGGAAAAAAACACAAGCCGGGGGGAGGGGTAGGAGGAGAGGGAGAAGCAGACTCCCTGCTGAGCAGGGAGCCCAACTCAGGGCTCAGTCCCAGGACCCCGAGATCATGACCTGAGCTGAAGGCAGACGCTTAAGCAACTGAGTCACCCAGGTGCCCCCCAAATTTTTGTTTTACATGGCAGTCACATTCCTGGAAAATTAGGTGTGTCTGAAACCATGCAAAAAATATATTTTATTTATTTGTAAAATAGAATTATGTTTAAGGCACGGGTAATTATAAACATTTTGTTGTTGTTTTAGATCTACATGAATATCTGGGACAAGACATCTCAGACTTTTGTCAACTAAATACAAGTAGTACCACATATTGTGACAACAAAAAACATACCTCCCTCCCCTCCCACAAAATTTGCAAAATGCTCCTAGGGGGTACTACTGGGCCCTTCACCCCATAGAAAGTCATTCCAATAGCAATTACCTTTAGCCTCTACTAACAGAGTCCTCAAGTGATAGTAGTTAAACAAATAGGGGTTTGTTTCTCTCTCAAGTGAAATAAAGCTGAAAGCAGGCAGTGTTGGGCTGGTCTGTTCAAGTCTCCTATCCTTTCTGCTTTAACATCTCTAGTATTGATTTTCCACCTCAAGTTCATGGCTGCAAAATGGCTGCTGGAGCTCCAGCTATTGTGTCTGGGTATGAAGAAGAAAGAAGAGAGGAAGTCAGGAAGATGGATAAAGCTCCTTTAGGAATGTTTCTGGAAGTCCCACCCAACAGCTCCCTTTGTATCTGTCCTCCAAGCGGGCCTGGAAATGTAACTTTTTAGTTAGGTGCTTTGCTGTCTCTAATAATAATATTGGGTTCTATAGTAAAGAAGCAGGAGGGAATAGACACTGGGTAGGCAGACAGCCATTCCTGCCGTATTGTTTCTCTCACCCACTGACAATATCCAGGGAAACTGCCAAAACCCCAAATGCAGATTCAACACACAGATCCTAAGAGAGGTATTCAGCTTTTTGAGTTCCTTGGCTCAGGGTCTCAAACTTCTAATGGCTTCCATTTTTGTCCATTTCACCCAAGGGAGCACAGCGAAGCCTCATTACAATGATCAAAACCCAAAATCTGCTGGAGCTTCTAGTGTGAGAGCTCAAGATGACAGAGGTTTAGTTTATCACATTTGATGTTAGTCATTCGAGTGTATGTGTGTGTGCTTGCTTTCCACAGTCGGTGCCAACCCCTCTAGAATTTTCCTAGAAGAGTTTTGTTCAGTCTTACAAACACGTATTGCATCAACTGCCTTTCTCCTGCTGCGTGCCAGGGATGCAAGATGAAGCCAACAAAGGCCCTTCCGTGGAGAGCTGGCAGCCTGGGCCTGGGAGGCGGTGGGAGGGGACTGAGGGACAGCAGCGACAGGCCACTGCACTCCAAAGTGGTCAGTACACTGCCGTACTTAGTAGGTGCTCAATAAATAGTGGCATTTTGACCTGTCATCTTCTTCGTGATGCTTGGAGACGAATCTGTGCTCTTCCAAGCTGAGGCTTCTTGGGTTGAGGAGTTACCACGGTCCTACTGCCAAATGCTCTGTTTTTCCTTCCATTTCACTCAGTCAACTATGCCCTAGAATAAGTTCCTGAAATATGTTTTTATTTTCAACCTTGCAGAAACCCTTCTTGTGTTGAAGCCCTGCCAAAACTCTTGGAACTGGGAAATATCCAGAGATATGCAAAGTTTAAAAAAAAAAAAAATCTCTGTACTTGGAAATTCCTAGTTCTTCCATAGCCTCAAAATCCCTCCAGAGGGCAATTTGGCAAATTTTCAAAGTTTTAATGAAACGTTTATACCCTTTGACCCTGCGGTTCCTCTTCTAAGAATTTATACCAAGAAAAGAATTAAGGATATACACAAAGATACAAAACAAGGATATTTTTAGAGACTGGTTTACAACCATGAAAGCACCTAGTTGCGACTGTGTGCAATGTTTTCTAACTGATAATAAAAGATCAGTGACTGTAGTACATTCCATACAACAACACTGCATTCACTTGAAATTATTCATTTAACAATTATGAATTGATTACTTGCTATATGCCAGGCACTGTTGTAAATAGAAGGATATATTACTGAACAAGCAGACAATGTGGATCTCGCATTCTGGCTATGTGCCATAATTATATTTATTGACATGAAAATATATTTAGGATATATCATTAAGTGAAAAAAGGCAGGTTGCAAAATCATTAATAATAATGATGATAGTAGTAGATAACACAGTGATTATTTATTATGTGCCAAACATCATGTTAGGAGCTTTACAGACATTAGTCATTTTATTTATATAAGAACCCAATATGATCTAGTACTTGTTTAAAAAATAATTTTTATATTCGTTACTATTTTGTTGAACAAGACAGGCATAAGTGCAATAATAAAGCAACTGTTTTCTTTCTCTCATTTATGTCAAACCCGCTCTCTGGATTTGTCCTTTTGCAGCCCGTGGATGAAATCTCAGGCACGTCTCGGCACTTCTGGTCCCTTGCAGTCAGTTGGACTGTCTTACTTTGAGAATTGAAATGTCCAGTCCAATCTGAACTTCTCCCTACTTGAAGAGAATCTTCTCCTTCAGGCTGAGCTGCTATGAGCTCGGAATCCTGGAAGGATTTCTTCTCATAGCTGCTTCTCTTCCCTTTGCCTTTGACCCCTCTGAGGCAGGGCCCTGGGCTGGGACTGGGGGAAGGACAGCCTTCCACAGCAGGCACAGTCCTGGACCATCACTGGCTCCTGTGGGTGGACCGCATGCACTTTTGCAGCCTCTTTCTCTGCCAGGTGCTTTTGCAGGTGCTCCCAGGATTCTCTGTGGGGGATGCTGTCTCTGTCATAGCTGGAAGCTTCCTGTTCTCTCAGCCCATGCGGTCTCCAGCAGTCTCCCTTACGCTGACTTTTTCCTTTGGGCCCTTTGCCCTCCCACTCAGGGGTCCTGCTGTGTGCTTCCCCTTTCAAACAACCCAGGCCAGCTCCCTCCTCAAATTCCCATGGCTCCTGGTGGAGCACACATACTTTTGCCTGCCACTGAGGAAGGGCGGTCCTTCTGTCTCCTTGCTGTTGGGCAGACTTAGGCACAGCTACAGTCTCTCACCTGTGGGCATCTCTTGGCAAAAGGCAGACACCCGTCCCCAAACTCTAGGAGGCCCACATCTAGCTCTCTGAGTGGGTCTTCTCAAGGGTGTCTCATTTGGCTTGGGATGAGGGGCTGCACTCCTCTCCCCCTGGGAGGTGGCATGGGATCCAGCCCATCAACAAGGTTCTCGGTGGAATTTTCTCTCACTGCTCTTCAGCCCTCACTGTTAGAGGCTAGAGGGGGCACTGCTCAAAGCCTGCAGATCCTGTTTCAGAATCTCTCAGTCTACCCTGTGTCAGTTGAACAGAAGTCACGGCATCTTAATTAGGATATTTAGGATATGGGGTCCTTGGCTACCTGTTGTAGTGTTATCAACCTTTAGGGCTTCGGGCAAAAGTAAGCACAAGGAGCCCCATTTTAACCTCCTGTGACGTTCCTGCAGACGTGCACGTGTCTGAAGGTTTCACTGCAAAATGGTATCAGTTATTTTCAGGTTGTAGAGCTGTTTTCCTCTTTTGTGCTTATTGGTACTTCATCTGTACCTGCACTGAACACATTTTAAAAGAAAAGCTATTCTTAAAAGGAAAATACTCTTCCATGTGCAAAACAAAACAAAACAAAACAAAAAAACCTAGACACAGATACCACACCCTTCACAAAAATTAACTCAAAATGGATCACAGGCCTAAACACAAAACTGTAAAACTCCTAGAAGAAAACACAGGTGAAAACGTGGGTGGCCTTGGGTACCGTGATGACTTTTAGATACAACCCCAAAGGCACGATCCATGAAAGAAATAACTGACAAGCTGGACTTCATTAAAATGAACACCGTCTGCTCTGCAAAAGATGACATCAAGAGAATGAGAAGACAAGCCACAGAGAGGGAGAAAATATAGGCAAAAGACACCTCTGATAAAGGATTGTTATCCAAAAGAAATGGAAAACTCTTAAAACTCAATTAAGAAACAACTGATTTAAAAAATGGGCCAAAGAGGCCGTTGCTTGAATGGTGGAGCTGAGGCTGGGCTCGTGAACACACAGTGACAGCTATAGGGCAGGCAGCGGCACCATCCCCGCTTCCCCTCGGCGGCAGGGTGTCCCGCCGGCGGCCCTGAAGTGACCCATAAACATGTCTTGTGAGAGGAAAGGCCTCTCGGAGCTGCGATCGGAGCTCTACTTCCTCATCGCCCGGTTCCTGGAAGATGGACCCTGTCAGCAGGCGGCTCAGGTGCTGATCCGCGAGGTGGCAGAGAAGGAGCTGCTGCCCTGCCGCACCGACTGGACCGGGAAGGAGCATCCCAGGACCTACCAGAATCTGGTGAAGTATTACAGACATTTAGCACCTGATCACTTGCTGCAAATATGTCATCGGCTAGGACCTCTTCTTGAACAAGAAATTCCACAAAGCGTTCCTGGAGTACAAACTTTATTAGGAGCTGGAAGACAGTCCTTGCTACGCACAAATAAAAGCTGCAAGCATGTTGTGTGGAAAGGATCTGCTCTGGCTGCATTGCATTGTGGAAGACCACCCAAGTCACCAATTAACTATGGTAGCCCACCCAGCATTGGGGAAACACTTTGAAGAATGACAGTTTACTTAGTTGACTCCTAAAATAAAAATAAAGATTTAAACCCAGTTTAGAAAGACTCAGAAAAAAAAAGAAAAAAACTATGTTTAAGAGAGCAGCCAAGATGCCCTTCAACAGATGAATGGATAAAGAAGATGTGGTCCATATATACAATGGTATATTACTCAGCCATCAGAAAGGATGAATACCCAACTTTTACATCAACATGGATGGGACTGGAGGAGATTATGCTAAGTGAGATAAGTCAAGCAGAGAAAGTCAATTATCATATGGTTTCACTTATTTGTGGAACATAAGGAACAGCATGGAGGACATTAGGAGAAGGAAGGGAAAAATGAAGGGCGGATATCAGAGGGAGAGACAAACCCTGAGAGACTATGGACGCTGAGAAACAAACTGAGGGTTTTAGAGGGGTGAGGGGTGGGGGGATGGGTTAGCCTGGTGATGGGTATTAAGGAGGGCACGTACTGCATGGAGCACTGGGTGTTATACGAAAACAACAGATCATGGATCACCACATCAAAAACCAATGATGTATTGTATGGTGACTAACATAACATAATAAAATTAAATTAAAAAAAAGAAAAAAAAAAATGGGCCAAAGACCTTAAGAGACGTCTCATCTAAGAAGATAGTAAATAAGCATATGAAGAGATGCTCAACATCATAGGTCATCAGGAAATGCAAATTATTATTTTTTAAAGAGAATGGCAATTTTTTTTTTTAAGATTTTATTTATTTGAGAGACAGAGAGAGAGAGAGCTAGAGAGCGCAAGCGGAGGAGGAGAAGTTCCCCGCAGAGCAGGGAGCCCCATATCAGGCTCGATCCCAGGACCCCGGGATCATGACCTGAGCCAAATGCAGACGCTTAACCAACTGAGCCACCCAGGCGCCCCAGGAAATGCAAATTAAATCAACATAATATCAGCAGCCTGAGCAGATGTGGCTCTCGGGGCACCGCCCTCTTCCCTGGTGGAGGTAGATGCTGCGGTGGCTGTGGCCACCCCAGCTGGCCCGACCCACGTGGCCACGCGATGGCTGCTGGCTTGTGCCAGGGCGCCACTCCTGTGAGCACCACTGTCTGATTTGGGGGCAGCCCCACCCGCCAAGCGCTGGCCTGACGACACTGCTCCTGGTGCCAACTTTTGAGGATGTTTCCATTCCTGAAAAGCCCATGCTTAGATTTGTTGAAAGGGCACCACCATGCCAAAAGGAAGAAGAGAACCTCAATACCTGTGTGACTTCCAGGGACCTTGTACTGAAGGAAGCTCCTGAGTTCACAGAAGGTGGTGGTTACCTCCATGGGGGACATTTTGAAACGCTGCACCTGACAATCCACCACTCTATGGACACCAAGAACGTGTTTCCCTGATAGAGGGTACCAGCCCCTTTCAAGTCCATCACCTGCAAGGATATGGGACAGCCCATGGCGGGGAAGCCACCGAGGTGCCATTGGTCAGTGTGTGGCTCCCGTGAAGGAAGGCTGGCAGTCTCACAGTAGAGATGGGTGGGCGCGGTGAATCCAGAGATACCACGTTTCCTCGACCTGTTTGTTGCCCTGCCCAGCAAAGGCCATGAACCATGCAACTCTAGAGAAGAGGCAGAAAGATCAAGAGGAACGAAAACAGAACAACCACAACCCCTGGATCTTTGAACGCAGAGCCACTGCCAACATGCTGGGGATACAGAAAGTCCTGAGCCCGTATGACTTGACCCAGAAGAGGCAGGACTGGGGCAAGCCCTATATGTCTAAACGTGGGTAGTGAGAATGTGAGAAATACATGTAAAAAGGCTACTGAGAGAGAATCTACCTTTTTCTTCCCCTCGGCCTACCCTTAAAGTCTGTGACTAGCCCTAAAAATCTAACCAAGGAGCAGCATATGAGTAAGTGATTTCTGAAAAACTGTACAATATCTGTTGATTTTTAAAAATGTATTATATTTACGTTAAATAAAGCTTGAGTATCACCTCAAAAAAACCCCAACCAAACAAAAAATAATGAGATAACCACTACACCCCTATTAGAATGACTGAAAGCTGGAACGCTGACCACACCAAATGCTGGTGAGGATATGGAGTAACAGGAACTTTCATACACTGCTGATGGGAATGCAAAATGGTACAACAACTTCAGAAGACAGGTGGTTTCTTATAAAACTAAACATACGGGGCGCCTGGGTGGCTCAGATGGTTAAGCGTCTGCCTTCGGCTCAGGTCATGATCCCAGGGTCCTGGGATCGAGTCCTGCATTGGGCTCCCCACTAGGCGGGGCACCTGCTTCTCGCTCTGCCTCTGCCTCTCTCTCTCTCTCTGACTCTCATGAATAAATAAATAAAATATTTTTTTAAAAAACAAAAACTAAACATACTTGTACCATATAATCTAGCACTTGAGCTCCTTTGTATTTACCCATAGGAGATGGAAACTTCTATCCACACAAAAAACCTGCATATGGATGTTTATAGCAGCTTTATTCATAATCGCCAAAACTTGGAAGCCACCAAGATGTCCTTCAGTAGATGAATGAATAAGTAAACCTGGTATATCCAGGCAATGGAATATTACTCGGCACTAAAAAGAAATGATCTGTCAACCCATGAAAAAGCATGGAAGGAGCTTAAATATGTATTACCAAAGAAAAGAAATCAACAGAGAAAGCTACATCCTGTATGATTCCAGCTATAGTACATTCTGGAAAAGGCAAAACTATGGAGAGAGTAAAAAGATCAATGCGGGGCACCTCGGTGGCTCAGTCAGTTAAGCATCTGACTCCTAATTTCAGCTCGGGTCATGATCTCAGGGTCCTGGGATGGAGCCCCGCACCAGGCTCTGCACTCAGCCTGGAGTCTGTTTGAGGATTCTCTCCCTCTCTTTCTCTCAAATAAATAAATCGTAAAAACAAACAAACAAACAAAAAAACAATGGTTGCTGGGGGTCGGTGTGGAAGAAAGGGATTAATAAGCAGAGCACAGAGGATTTGGGCCAGTGAAGATACTCTGTATGATACTATCATGATAGATACATATCATTATAAATTTGTCCAAACCTATAGAATGTACAACTCCAAGAGTGATAATGTAAACTATGGACTTTGGGTGATTATGATGTGTTAATGTAAGTTCATCAATTGTCACAAAATGTCCCACTCTGGGGGGATGTCGATGATGGGGGATGCACGTGTGGGGACAGAGGATATGTGGGAAGTCTCTGGCCCTTCCTCTCAATTTTGCTGTTCACCTAAAACTGCTCTAAAAAAACCATTCTTCCAGAAAAAAAATGTTAAAAACATTCATTTTCTATTTTCTTCTCTTTTTTAAAAAAGATTTTATTTATTTATTTAACAGAGGAAGAGAGAGAGAGAGAGAGAAAGCACAAGTAGGCAGAATGGCCAGCAGAGGGAGAGGGAGAGGATGAAGCAGACTCCCAGCTGAGCAGGGAGCCCAATGTGGGGCTTGATCCCAGGACCCTGGGATCATGACCTGAGCCGAAGGCAGGGCTTAACCAACTGAGCCACCCAGGCACCCCTTTCTATTTTCTTCTTGAGTGAGTTTCAGTAATTCATGTCTTTCTAGGGAAGTTTCTATTTCATCTAAGTTAACTAATTTATTGGCATACTGTTGTTCAAGGATTTCCTTATAATTCTTTTCATTTCTGTAAGATTGGTAACAATGTTCCTATTTTATTCCTGATTTCAGTAATTTGTGTCTTTTCCCTTTTTTTTCCCCCTCTTGGTCAGTCAAGCTGAAAGTTTGTCTATTTTCTTGATCTTTTCAAAGAAACAACTTTTCATTTGTTACATTTTCTATTGGTTTTCTACTTTATTTCCACTCTTCTCTATATCATTCCATTTCTTCTGCTTCTTTTGGGTTTAGTGCATTTTTTCCTTTCTTAGTTTCTTACGGTGAAAGTTCAGGTAATTGATTTGAGATCTTCCTTCTTTTCTAATATAGGCATTTAGTTGTAAATTTCCCCTTTGGCAGTCCTATCCTGCCATGATACTTGGGCTGTCCAGGCTCTCCTTGGGATTGGTTTGAACAATGAGTGTTGTTTCACACCACACAAGTTAGGCAATTTGTCAGTTATTTTCCACAAAGTACTTTATTTTGGCTATCCAAGGGTGAAAAGTTTCATTTAGACATATCATAAGTAATCTCAACATTATACAGTTATACAAAGAACATCACATTCAGACTCATTGGGTACACCAATGTACAATAGTTAAATGCCATCGGGGGGCACGTGGGCAAGTCAATGGGCCACCACATTGCAGTGTGGTAGTGCTGTGTCTGCATGCTAAGGGAGCACAAGATAGAGACACGTAGGTAGAGTTCTAGGGTCAGAGAGGAAATGACATCTACTGACATCTGAATGTTGCTTGGAGGTCAGCCCCCGCAAGAGACCAGGGCTGTGCAGCATCCTCCCACGTGCCACAAAAAGTGTCACCCGGAGACAGAGCTCAGTTCAGCAAGTGGACTTGTCTAAGAAATATACAAGTCATTTGAGAAGCTCACATCGTTTGATGCATTGAAGCCCATAACCTTCCAATACTTCTACCCTTACCCTATAACCTCTGGATCCCTGCCTACAGGTTCACCTCCACCCTGCGCTCCAGGGCCAAGCATCCAAGGCCAAGGCATGGTGATCAGGAGCCCTGGTCTGAGGCTGACTGACTCACTGTGGGGTAAGCCTGGAAGCTTTCTTTTCTTTCATTTTGTACTCCATGTTTCCTCGTGACCTAGTCCTTGTCTGGTGAAGACCGTGCGGTACAGCTCTTCAGCCCCAGCTCTGCGATAATCCTTTGTAAATCAAGTTCGTGATTCACGCTGGCGGGTTCTTCTTGCTATTTTTAGTACCCAGATCTTGGCAAACTGCTTGCCTGTTGATCCTCTACCAACCAACCACTGATCCTGACTCAGCTAGGGCGACTGTCAGTCCTCATCTGGACTCGCCCCTTTTTGTAGGGATTAGTATAGGAGGGGCCACGGCCTTCAACAAAGGATAGTCCTCAGAGGACAATTTGAATGATCCTTGTAGCTTGTTAATTCTACCTGTAAGTTAACTGATTACCAATCTCATTTGGGTGAATTGGCAGACACACTGCCATATGTCTGTCCATCTCCCAACTAACTACCCCTGCCCGTCTGTCTAGACCCCCAGTCTTCATCTTGCCAAATCTGACCCACCTTCCCAACCCCCTACCCTGGTTCTTGACAGGTCCTGGGCCTTCCCACAAGAGCCCATTTCACCACAGGTTAAAGTACTTAACTCAAGTACCAATAGTGTGGGTTTGTGCTCCAGGATCCTGACCACGGGGATCCAGTTGCAGGGTTAGCCAAAGCAGGGCACATTTTTAAACGCAAACTTTGTCATTGAATCTTTTTGGTCATCCTCTTAGCATCTGTATCTCACCTCTAACTGCCTCGCCCCAAACAGCTGGAGCCACAGGGCACCCCTACACCGTGCTCCCCGGGCCTGCCCAATTCAAGCTGCCCACCCTTGCTACCACCTCTCACACCTCCTCCCCAGCAAGGCCCCCAAGTCCTCCAGCGCATGGGATCCCTGCCCAGTTGCAGAAGGACACGTGTCTGCACTTGGAGCCTCTCAACCTTCTTAAGGGGCTGCTATGTGCTGTTGTGGGGCTCGCTACGGCAGACACAGCGACCAACATGCCGGTATCTGCCGGGCAGGATCTTCCAGCGAACGCGAGCGCCTTCCACTCGGCAGGACTGCTTGGACTTCCAATGGACCACATCTGGCCAGTTCTGCAGGCGGGAAAGGAGCCTCCACCCGGTGGCCAGGCTTCTCCGGAGACAGTTGGTTCAGTTGGCCTTCTTTGCCCAGCTCTCTTCTTTGCCTCCTAAAGGCACAGATTTTCTAAAAGTTCAAAGTTCTTTCCCTGCTGTTGAGTGACAGAGGGCCCGGGCCCAAAGAAGGCCTTGTGTATGATTAAGTTGTTCATTGGTTAATTGCTTGGAAGGACAAGCCTGCTCACGGAGCAAATTAAAAATGCCATTCAACTAGCCTGGAAAATAGAACACCATTCTGGAGACGTCTTACTCCAGAAAAAAGAAAAAACCTAAAAGCAAAAAGAAAACCAAAGCTGGACGAGTCTTGAAACAATATCTTTTTTTTTTTTTTTAAGATTTTATTTATTTGAGAGAGAGAGAGAACGAGTGGTGGGGAGGGTGAGAGGAAGAGGGAGGGAGAAGCAGACTCCCCGCTGAGCAGGGAGCCCGATGCGGGGCTCAATCCCAGGACCCTGGGATCATGACCTGAGCCAAGGGCAGATGCTTAACCACTGAGCCACCCAGGCATCCTGAAACAGTATGTCCTTTTTTTACCAAGTGGCAACTACTCTGATGCAAGCACCTAATAAGTATGTGCATTTCTGGATTGTAACAGGGACAAGGTCTGGAAACAGCTCTTCTCAACAACCGTAAAAAGACTTTTGTGAGGCGACTGGGGACATTTGAACACTGTCTAGATAATTGTCCTAATCTTTTAGATACACATAATGAAGTTATTTATGGATAGAATATGATGTATGCAATTCATTTTAAAATAATCCAGTGTGGGAGGGGGTGGTATATCTGAAAATGACCGGGGGAAGGGGGGAAGTATATCCGAGACAAGACTGTCATAGGTTGAGGGGCACCTGGTGGCTCAGTTAACTGATTTGGCTCAGGTCATGATCTTGGGGTTCTGGGACCGAGCCCTGCATCAGGCTCCCTGGTCAGTGGGAAGTCTGCTCCTCCCTCTGTTCCTCCCCCTGCTTGTGCTCTCGGTCTCTCTCTCTCAAATAAATAAATACAATCTTTAAAAAAAAAAAGATTGGCCACATGTTGATAATTATTGAAGCTGGGTTACAAATACATGAGAATTCATTATCCTATTTTTTTGTGCCTTACTTTTGTGTTTGCTTGAAAACTTTTATTACGAAAAAAGTGAAATAGAAAAAGACCAGTGCTTCTTAAGCTTCCAGGTATGTACCTCTGAATGCAAAGGAAAGCAAAAGTACTCATGCCCCAGGAGAATTTAGGGGATATTGTGTGAAGTAGCTCCAATACAAGAGATATCTGTTTCCTATTTTACTTCAAAAATTCAAACGGGGGGCGCCTGGGTGGCTCAGTTGGTTAAGCGACTGCCTTCGGCTCGGGTCGTGATCCTGGAGTCCCTGGATCGAGTCCCGCATCGGGCTCCCTGCTCGGCAGGGAGTCTGCTTCGTCCTCTGACCCTATCCCCTCTCATGTGTTCTCTCTCTCTCAAATAAATAAATAAATAAATCTTTAAAAAAAAAAAAATTCAAACGGATTTTATATTCTGCTAAGTTGACATTTTAAATGTAAAAAGTTTTAAATTACTCGGGTAGAGGGAGAAAACAATTGTTGCAGCAAGCTGACAAAAGAATTCCTCTCAGCAAGAGATCTGTCTCATCTTGGTATGCCCCTTCTTGGCAGTTTTGTTAAAAAGACAAGGCTCTTCTAAGGTAGCTGGATGGCCTCATGGGGACAGAGACATAGGTAAACTGCTCTCCCTGGAAAACTGAGCAGTGGTTTGAGGTCTTGGGAGCTTTGAATTAAAGAGGAAAAAGAGAGGTGCCTGGGTGGCTTAGTCAGTTGAGCACCAAACTCTTGATTTTGGCTCAGGTCATGATCTCAGGGTTGTGAGATTGAGCCCCACATTGGGCTCCCTGCTCAGCGGGGAGTCTGCTTCTCCCTCCCTCTTCCTCTCACCCTCCCCACCACTCATTCTCTCTCTCTCTCTCAAATAAATAAAATCTTAAAAAAAAAAAAAAGATATTGATTCTCTATGTCCCTCCTCGCCAGCTCACTCTCTCTTAAATAAATCTTTAAAGATACATAAAGAGGAAAAAGAGGATCAAGGAAGAAGAGAGGAAACCCAGAATCACAGAAGGACAAGCAAAAATGATGAGATGTTCCACAGTCTTGAAAACGGCCAATGTGCATTTACAGATGAGGAAGTCTAATACTCAGCATTAAGTGGTTGTCTGTGTTTTATTCAGTGCAACCCCTCCTTTGCTCCAAACTATTAATAAAGCCTGCTATGGCCATTGCCTTGAGTCATGGTGGTATTCAGGAGAGTGAAGAGATTGGAAAGCAAAATATCTAGTTGGGTCCCACGGTATATAAAACAGGGAACAGCTGTGGAAGGCAAAATGCAAAATGGAGATCAGGAAAGGTCAGTAGAAATTTGGAGATGGGTATTTCTAGCAAAAAGAGCATTCCTATACAACCTATGGTGGATTCAGAATCTCTGGAAATCTTCACAAGGATGTTGATTTCCCATCAGATATTTCAGTAGAAGTGAGGCCAATTCTACTTCAGTACTAACAATTTTACTAAAATAAGATGATCTCAGAAAAACTGGGGGACTGAAGGACATCCAGGCAGCCAGCCAGCATCCGGGTTACAATTATCACCTGGCAAGGGGGGGGGGGGTCTGCAACCTATGTCATTGGTTAATGGGCAAGGTACTGATGCATGAAGATTATTAATTTCGGAAATTCGGGAAAAACTGAAGAGGTTCCACATGCAAGTAATTTTTCCTGATGCCATAATATGTTTGAAGGCCCAGACTCACAGAAATAGATTATTACAGATGAGATGCATTTAGTCTTTGCATTATTAGCACTGCTGGAGAAATGCTTAGAATATCACTAAAGAAGTGATCCTGTCCCATACTTCCAGACTACTCTTGAGGTCTACCTTAGAAAATGCGTCCAGCTCTGAAACTTCATTGTTAGTGTAGTGTCCCCGATGCATTTTCTAAGTAAAAGAAAATATAAAACTGGGGGTGCCTGGGTGGCTCAGTCATTTAAGCATCTGCCTTCGGCTCAGGTCATGATCCCAGGGTCCTGGGATCAAGTCCTGCATTGGGCTTCCTGCTCAGCAAGGAGTCTGCTTCTCCCTCTGCCTGCTCTGCCTGCTGCACCCCCTGCTTGTGTGCTCGAGATCTCCCTCTCTGACAAATAAATAAATAAGGTCCTTAAAAAAAAAAAAAAGAAAATGTGTTTTGGGGGCGCCTGGGTGGCTCAATCGGTTAAATGCCTGCCTTCAGCTCAGGTCATGATTCCAGGGTCCTGGGATGGAGACCGCATCCATCCAGCTCCCTGCTCCACAGGAAGTCTGCTTTTCTCACCCTCTGCTGCTCCCCCTACTTGTGCTCGTGCTCTCTCTCTCTGTGTCTCTTTCTCCCTCTCTCATAAATAAATAAAATCTTAAAAAGAAAAAGAAAATGGCATTTTCTTACAAACGGGCAGGCTGCTGCATTCCTCGGCTCAAGGGCCCCCATCCTGCAAAGCCAACAATGACCGGCAAGCCTTTCTCCCATCACACCATTGCAACAGAGTCTTCTGCCTTCCTCTTCTACAGGAGGACCCTGTGATTACACGGGCCCACCTGCATAACCCAGGATAATCTTAGGTTGAAGTCAGCTGACTAGCAAACTTAATTCCCCTTTCTCACCTAATGGTAACATTGATAAGGAAAATCTGTGTCCTAAGATGGCCCACCGAGGCGGCAAGAGAGTCCCAGTCCTTGCCCCGGGGCTCTTCCGGGTTCTTCTCCCTGCTCTGCTTCCCGCAGGCACCAGTCCGGGTTCTTCTCCCTGCTCCGCTTCGCGCACACAGCAGAAGTGCCAAGTATGCGAAGTAGAAGTGTATTAATTGCCCCGTTTGTGCTCAGGCTCAGACCTTTGGAGACCACTCTCCTCTGAGCCCGCCGGCGTTAAATAAACCTCCTATCCTCCAAGATCTCCGGGTGCCGCTTGGTTCTTCTTTCGGGCGATCCAGTCCAAGTTCCCTAACAACATAATCACAGGTTCCAGGGAGTGGAACAGAGACATCTTTGGTGAGGCATTATTTTGCCTCCCACACCTATGTTTCATGACAGACCCAAAACCCCAAAGGGTTTCTAAATCCCTGGCTGGGCTCTTTAACTGTCTCTAGGAACTAACTGATCAACGAATTTTCTCCACATGGAAAGTCTGCTGACATTTTTTTAACTCCTGTTTTCATAATATCAATGGATACACATACTCTTGGAATCTCATAACTCACAATCCCAACAAGCAACCATTTTCATCCAGCTCTGAAACTTCATTGTTAGTGTAGCGAATTTCACATAAAGTAAGTCATTTTGTTTTTCATTTATTGATTGCGATGATGCAACTGTAAGCATATCTGCAAAATAAGCCCAATTTGCGAACCATTATTTTTGTTGTGTGTATTAATAACTCTCAGTACTGTTCAGGGTTTTGTTGTAAGACATAGAATCCATTCTAACTGGCTGAAACAAAAAGAATGTATTACAGGGTATTAAATGACTTTAAAATAATTGGAAAACTGAAGAAACAGAAATTTCAGAAGAACTTTAAGGATCATGTCTCGGAAGTGGGCCATCAAATGAGTTATGTCTTCTTCCTTTGTGTCCCTAAGAAGAAGAATCAAGAAAAGGAAGAGAAAAAGCAAGGATATTGGCATAATGATAATAGTAGAAATTAGTAAAATCAAAAATCATATTTGATCTCAAGGGGTAAGAGCAAGAGAGACAGGAACACTTTATCTAACACCTTTTTCTATTTATATATTCATGCATTTATTTTTTACCTACCTACCTATCTACTTATCTATTTACAAAAGTGGTAATCTTGGGGCGTCTGGGTGGCTCAGTCATTAGGCGTCTGCCTTTGGCTCAGGTCATGATCCCAGGGTCCTGGGATCGAGCCCCACATCTCCCTCTCCTGCTCCCCCTGCTTGTGTTCCCTCTCTCTCTCTGTCTCTCTCTCTCTCAAATAAATAAATAAAATCTTTAAAAAATAAAAATAAATAAATGGGAACACTAACAAGTTGTAATGACAGCTCTCCATAAAGATTATATCAATGTATATCCCTATCAACACCAAGCCAACACCAAGTTACATCAGCCTCGTAAGTCTATAGTTTTATGCTATTCCGGAGACTGATCTATGGCAGTTTTGTGACATTTTGCTGGTTTGGGTATCAGGGCTTCATAACTTTGTCAAACTACGACACTTTCCTTCCCTCCTTTCCCTGTTGTTTGGAACAGTTGAAATAAGAGAAATTATCTGCTCCTTGAAAGACGTAAAATTCATCTGGTAAACCATCAGACTGGTACTCCTCTGGGGAACGGAGGTGGGGAGGTGTTTGATAAACTTTTCCAATAATTTCTGGTAATTGGTCTTTTTGGATTTTCAATTTTTCTGTTAAATTATTCATTTTATCTACATGTTCAGATTTCTTTTTCTACTTTAAGTAGGTTCCATGCGCAATGTGGGGCTTGAACTCACAACCCTGAGATCAAGAGTCACACGCTCTACTGACTGAACCAGCCAGGCGCCCCTCTAAATGTTCAGATTAACTGACATAAAACTCCATGTATTCTTATAAAAAATTTGTTGTGCCTCTTGTTGCCTCCCTTTTACACTTCTAATGTTGTATATTTGTGGTTTCACTTATTTCCATAATCAGACTTGCAAGAAGTTTCTCTATTTCATTGACCTTCAAAGTAATAACTCTTGGTTTTATATATCAAGCCTTTTCTTTTCTTTTTTTTTCCCTAATAAGTTAGATTCTGCGGGGCGCCTGGGTGGCTCAGCCGTTAAGCGTCTGCCTTCGGCTCAGGTCATGATCTCAGGGTCCTGGGATCAAGCCCCGCATCGGGCTCCCTGCTCAGCGGGAAGCCTGCTTCTCCCTCTCCCACTCCCCCTGCTTGTGTTCCCTCTCTCGCTGTCTCTCTCTCTGTCAAATAAATAAATAAAATCTTTAAAAAAATAAATAAGATTCTGCTTTTATCTTTTTATTGATTCTTACTTTTGCCTTCGTATTATTTTGTTGTTCTTTCTACTTTATTTCAACATTTTATGTTTATTAATAAAAGCATTTAATTTTATGATTTTCCCCTGAATACATTTTTTACTGTGTATTTTCACATATTAATGTCTAAATTATCTATAATTTCAGTTTTGATTTCCTCTTTGATTTAAATTCTCATGAATAATTCTGAGTAATTTAATTTGATGGGAGGAAGGTTTTTTCTTACTAATTTCTTGTGTTATTTCACTGTGGTCAGAAATTGACAGTGTAATTTTTACCTTTCAAATATCTACTTGATCCATAGAGATTTTTGTTGCATACAAAGTCCTACAGTATTTATTAATTCAAGCTTTCTAACTATATATAATCCAAACTTTATCTCATTTTGTTCTTTGTATTGTATAAATCCAGAGGGATATTTATCAAAATTTCCATTATAACTGTGATTTTGTCAAATTATATATTTCTACCAATTTTTATTTTATTTTGTCCACAAATATTTGCAACATATTACAACATCTTGATGGATTATACATTTGTAAAAATAAAATATTCCTCTTTATCCTTCCTTTTTGCCTCAAATTCTGTCTTGTCTGATACTAATTTTACCACCTTTTTTTTCTTGTTTGATATGTTTGTCCAGCTCTTTATTTTTCGTTTGTGTGTTGTTTGTTTGTTTCTAGTAGGCTCCATGCTGGGCATATGGATCTTGCACTCATGATCCTGAGATCAAGACCTGAGCTAAAATGAAGAGTGGGATGCTCAACCGACTGAGCCACCCAGACACCCCAGGGTTTTTGTTTTTGTTTAAGGATGTTTTGTTGGGGCACCCGGTTGGCTCAGTCAGTACAGCATGTGACTCTCACACTCAGGGTTGTGAGTTCAAGACCCACATTGGGCATGGAGCCTACTTAAAAAAAAATTTTTTTTTAAATTAAAGATGTCTCATTAGCATACATAATTTTGCTCTTTTCAAAAAATCATTTGAAAGTCTTCACTAGGGAATTTAATATGTTCACATTTACTGTGGTCACTGTTTCCACTACATTATATGGATCTCCCTTTGTGCAGGGATCTTCTGTCTGACTGGAGGGATTAATAAGGAATGCAGATCATTTTAGCTATAGAATGTTGGCCTTCAGAGTTTGTCTAATCCAATCTGCTCTAGGACAGATGAGGAAATAGACCGCTACAAGATACACCATTTAGGAACAAAGTTCAAGCCAGTAGCTAAATTTGAACACAAGACTGTAATATCTAATATAATTTCATGAAGGGTTTGTTAGAATCAGATTAAATCAGCTGCAGTCAGCACTGACTTTTCCTCTTTTGGATAATGCATAGCATTGTTTAGAGCTTCGTTGTGTTTAATATCATTGCTCATCTAAAAACATGTAGTATTTTCCAAAGAGTGCTACAATTATCACTGAAACCTTGATATAATTTTAGGTGGTACACAGATCAACATTTTTTTATTTTAATGGCTACATATTTATTTTACTTTATTCTTTTAATTATTTATTTGACATCTAAATTAGTCTCCTCATAGACCTAGTTATAGGGACACGGAAACCTGGCTATGCTTTTAACTAGATACATTGATTGGTTAGTTACTTGGGTCTCAGTTTACTCAACTGCAAAATAAATGTTGTACTAGATAACGTGGAAGGTGTCTGACAATTTTGACATATATAACTCTCCTGTTGGATCCCCCCCACCGAACTGAATACCATTGACTAATTAATCAATTAAACAATTAACTCATTCATGCAAAGATATATGTGCACTTACTACATGCCAGGCCCTGTTAGAGAAAACATGGTACCTGCTGTCCTCACTTAAAAAGTGTCTGCTGACGACGTGGGTGGAACTGGAGGGTATTATGTTGAGCGAAATAAGCCAAACAGAGAAAGACATGTATCATATGATCTCACTGATATGAGGAATTCTTAATCGCAGGAAACAAACTGAGTGTTGTTGGAGTGGGGGGTGGGGTGGGAGGGATGGGGTGACTGGGTGATAGACCTTGGGGAGGGTATGTGCTCTGGTAAGCGCTGTGAATTGTGCAAGACTGTTGAATCTCAGATCTGTACTTCTGAAACAAATAATGCAATATATGTTAAGAAAAAAAAAAGAAGAAGAAGAAGGTAGCGGGAGGGGAAGAATGAAGCGGGGGAAATCAGAGGCGTGGACGAACCATGAGAGACGATGGACTCTGAAAAACAAACTGAGGGTTCTAGAGGGGACGGGGGTGGGAGGATGGGTTAGCCTGGTGGTGGGTATTGAGGAGGGCACATTCTGCATGGAGCACTGGGTGTTATGCACAAACAATGAATCATGGAACACTTCATCTAGAACCAATGATGTAATGTATGGGGATTAACATAAGAATATAAAAAAAAAAGTGTCTGCTATCTTTTTATTGCAGTGATTTCTTCATTCCATAACTGGAAGCCTGTATATCCCACTTCCCTTCACGCATTTGGCCCATCGGTCCACCTCCACCCTTCTGGCACAGGAATAAAAGGCACAGCATAGGGAATATGGTCAATGGGATTGTAATAGCATTGTATGGTGACAGATGGGAGCTATACTTCTGGTGAGCAGAGCATAATGTAGAGAGTTGTCAAATCGCTGTGCTGTACGCCTGAAACTAATGTAGCATTGTGTGTCAACTAGACTCAAACAAAACCAAAACCAAAACACAAAAAGTGAAATAATAAACTAAACCCCCCTCCCTCCCTCCAAAACACAACCCCAAACGTGTCTGCTAAGTGATGTATTATCTGGCTAAAGAAAAAATAAAAAGGATTTCTCTTCTTAAGGAAATCATTATACTAAGTTAACTGTTGGCGTACAGAAAAAAATGTTAAACTATTAGATCTTTCAAATCAGTAAAAAATTAGCTTTATGAGAAAAATTCTAAATTTTTCTTGAAACAAACCCAAACAGTCATCTGAAGGAGATGATGATAGAAATCCAGTATGGAAACAGTACCACCAGGCCACACCTGGGTCTGTCCAGACCTGTGCTAAGTTTTCTAGCAGAGTCAAGTGAAAGAGGAGGGACAATCTTGCAGAACTATCTGACTAGTTGGAAAAATAAGAGGTACTTGCAGTCCACCCCATCCACCCTGCCCCAAAGAGCTCGCACAGCAACTTTGTGCAAGTTGGGAAAAGCAACCCCTCCCAGCAGAGAAATTACAACATGGCACCTCATCAAGGCAACACATTTGATAAAGGACCTTTCTGAAGACTGCCATCTTGGCAAATGGAGCACAGGCTGATTTGGGCTCCACTCACCCCCGTGTGGTATGGCTTTGTGCAGGGCACAGACTACACACCCGTATCACAGCCCAGCTTGTGAGGAGCCATCGACTAACAGGTCTCAACACACTGAGGAGATAATCATGTAGCTTAAACTGTCACCATTGTGAAAAAAAGGCTGTAAACATTTCTAACTTTAGCGATCTTGTCAAACTGAATAATGTCCTTAGTCCAAACAGGAAGTGTCCTCGCATTGCCTTTAGGAGCACAGCTTTAGAAAAAAGCAGTAGTATTCATATTAGGCCTTTTGTCCACAGATTACTGCCACATCAGCAACAAAAAGCCCCGACAGCGTGAGGGTTAAATGTTTTAGAATTCTCTTCCCCCCAAGGCTGGATCTTGTTGCCTAGTGACTGCTGCGTTGCTTGCTGTTGTCACTCACCTTATCTCCAGACAGTTATCCCCCACTCTCATAAGGAGGGTTATGATTGGACAAAGGTGACATCATAGCACATGGAGGAATGGCATCTCTTTGTCAAGACAGCACCAGTAAGATGACTCAAGAGTTGGTAGCAAAGTGTTGTGGTTCCTTTGTTTTGTTTCTTTCATATAGAGCTAACACATTTCATGAAACATGGTCTTCATTGCTGGCAGAGCCCATTTTGCAAGGGTTAGCAGTGGATTTTTGCCCGTTAAAAGTATCCCTTGATAATATTGATTATCCTCAAGTCCGTTATTCAGCGGCCAGCCCAGCTGAAGCCTTTTCCCTCCTAGCACTTGGTCAGCACTTGAGAAGCTGAATAGATTACAGGCAGAAAATGACTATCCCGCAGCTCATTATCACACCACTGGTCGCAGAGTGGAATTTCACACAGCGCAGGTTCTTCTTGGTGCTTATCTGAGAAGTACCTAAAGTGGTTCCAAAGCATCAGTTTCAAGGACAGCCCTCTAAGACTTCAGGGCACCTACATAAGGCATCAAAAGAGTTAAAAAAAAAAAAATCGATTAAAGTCCAAAGCACATGTACTTTTAAAATCAAGCAGTTGGAGAAATCTCACACATTGTAGATAATAAACAAACATAAGTTCTTTGATTACTTTCGAAACTCACATCACACATGTTTGCACTGTTTTGAAAATCAAGCCTGATAGTCTTTATTTTCTGCACCGACTTGAGCTACTTGTGTGCTCTTGACTATTTCAGCCAATGAAGACATTAGCTCTGTGATTGAAGTGTCGGTTGCAGATTCATTATGCCAGGCCGCTATATTAAATCATCTGTTAAATGCGTTCTTTTCTTGGTAAATATTCAGTATACAGCATAGTCACAGCTGGGTATAATTGGATAATTGCTTTCAATTAATGCTCTATTTGGAAAGCTGCAACTCCATATAAAGCTTATAGTTGAGCTGTAACAAAGGCAATCCCCCCTGGGAAACAGGAGAGAGCGAATTCCTTCCTGCAATTCTACTGGAAAGCAATTAGAGAGAGAGAGAGAGTACTAATAAATTATATATGGCCCTGCTTTTACCTCCACTGAGAAAGAACCTGTAATATGTCAACTGAAATGTGTAAGTACACCCCTGCCTCTCCCAAGAGCTGGCTGCAATTTTATATTGTAATTGTATATTGTAATTTCTCATTTGAATAATCAACATTGTTCTTAAAGTGAATTAAAGCTGACCGAACATTTCCTGGGGAAATCTAAAAGAAGGGAAAGATAGTATTGACACAGAATTAAGTTACAAGGAAACACTTATTCTCAGAATAATCGTCAAACACATTTAGGAAAAAACCAATTTCATAAATAATTTCCTTTAAGAAATGAGATTGGTGTGCAAATGAAAGCCGAAAGCGGGTATGAGTTCTTTTAAATGAAATCTTGATACACGTGAGGAGAAAGTTCTGCTGCTGATGTGGTTCTTGCTCATTCGACAAGAAAGACTGCAAACATCTGTGTTCTTGAAGTGTTTGCTTGGTAGCAGTAAATCATAGAGAACTGATAGTACTATAATTTGATCAAGATTCGGTTTTATATTTTCTTTTTTCTTTTAAGATTTTATTTATTTATTCGAGAGCGAGAGTTTGAATGAGGGAGTGAGCGAGCAAGAGAATGAGTGAGTGAGAGAGAGCGTGAGCAGGGGGGAGGGTCGGCGGGAGAGGGAGAAGCCAACTCACCGCAGAGCTGGGAGCCCGCCACCGCCACCGTGGGGCTGACACCAGGACCCTGGGATCACGACCTGAGCCGAAGGCAGACGCTTAACCGACTGAGCCACCCAGGCGCCCCCAGTTTTATATTTTCTTTTACTCTACCTATTAAGAGATTTAATACTATAAACAAGATCTTAAGGGAATGCTTGAATTACTTAATGAAACTGTCAGAGGGCTAATCATAAAATTATTCTTCTCTATTCCCTTAATGCCCTAAAAAACTTGGATGGCTTAAATCCAATTACATTTTAAAAAGTAATAAATATGTATTTCAATAGGCTTTTCAATAATGTAGGCTGACCTTTACACTGATAAAAAGCGGTAAGATTTTTATCCTATGAAACACCTTGCTCATATATGTACCAGTTTAGAGAAAACAACCCCTTCTTTCTTAAACTCCTGGATTATCCATTTCTGGGGTTTGGAAGATTTTGGCTTGAAGGGTAACTGTATCAGGGTGCAGGGTGTAGTATTTTGTCCTAAGGTATTTGATTAAGAATGTGTATTTAAGATTTTCAAGGAACAATCTCCCAATCTCTAGGTGTAATGGGATCCTTTGAAAATGTACGTTTGATTCCGTTAACCCCAATCTTAGATACTCATTTCTTTTTTTTTTTTTTTAATTTTATTTATTTATTTGACAGAGAGACACAGCGAGAGAGGGAACACAAGCAGGGGGAGTGGGAGAGGGAGAAGCAGGCTCCCTGCTGAGCTGGGAGCCCGATGCGGGGCTCGATCCCAGGACCCTGGGATCATGACCTGAGCCGAAGGCAGATGCTTAACGACTGAGCCACCCAGGCGCCCCTTAGATACTCATTTCTTACCATGGCACTAGCAGGGCTCTGGCCGGCACGCCCCCTGCACAGGTCACCTCCTCCTGCCTTTCCTTTGAACCCGATGCTCCAGGTACCCCAGCTGTTCCTCTTGCTCATGCTGTAAAAATATCCCAAGACTGCAGCCTCCCCCTGCTCTGTAGCCTTCCCTGTTCCCTACCTGGAAGGCCCTTCCTCTGGATATTTGTCTCCCTCCTGCTCATCATTCTAATCCCTGCTCAAGGCCACCTAGATGAGTGGTCCTCCCTGTCCACCCTTTCTAAAATAGCAACAGTCACCTCTCTCCCTCCCCTTCCTCACCTTAGTTCTCTTCATAGCACGTACCGTTTCTGAGATTTAATGTCGAATTTTTGTCTCATCAGTCTCCTCCCACCAGAATGCAAGGCCCATGAGGGCAGAGACTTTTGTCTGTTTTGTCCACTGCCAAACCACCACGGCCTAGCCCGGTGATGGGCATCTCACAAGTGCTCAGTGAAGATTTGTAGAATCAATGAATAAAAGGTCAAGCGTTCTTCTTGTGCCTGGATATTCCTGTAAACTAGAGGCAGTAACACCTGGTCATGCAGGCAGACATTTAGGAATCAGACTTGGTTTTTTAGCCATTTACTAGTGCATGTAAACACAGGCGCTTTAAGCTCTTTGGGTGTGGATTTCTTCATCTATAAATGATAGCATTTACCTCATTAACCTCAGAGAGTTGATGTGAAGATTAAATGAGATAACAAGCAATATCCAAATGCTTGGCTTAGTGCTCACATGCTGTTGAGTAGAAAACACTCAATAAGTAATTATTAGAATATTCCAGATCAGACCCATCACAGATTACTAAATCAGCTTCAGGTAGGTCTTCATTTAATTTTGTAAAAAGAGCCATTGAACTTCTAGCAACTGGTCTCCCACACCTACCAAACCCTCCCCAAAAGCTGTTTAAGATTTCTCTCTCCCCAGTGCATCTCAGAGTCTATGTGGAAGCCATCAGTCTGACTTCAAGGTTTTTGTTTGTTTGTTTTTGTTTTCAAAGATTTGTTTATTTTTAGAGCGAGAGAGAGCACAAGTGGGAGGGGCAGAAGGAGAGAGAATCCCAAGCAGACTACACATTCAGTGTGGAGCCCGACGCGGGGCTTGATCCCAGGACCCTGAAATCACAACCTGAGCCCAAACCAAAGTTTTTTATTCAACTCTCAGCTCTGAAAGTAACAGAGCTGTTGAATGTATTTCAACTTCTCATCTGTTGGCTTACTAACACATTTTTATTATCTTCCTTATTCTGCAGTTCAAATAGGACACGTTATTTTTGTTTTGTAAAAAAGAAATTCGAATCCCAAGGAGCTTTTCTCTCCTCTGTAGGTGGACGGTTCTTAGCTCTCACCCCCCTGCACACACACACACACACCCCAGCCCTGGGCAGTCGACTGATCTGCTTTCTGTCCCTATAGATTCCATTTGTCTTTTCTAAGATTCTATGTAAATGGAATCACATGGTGTGTATTCTTTTTTTTTTTTTTTTTTTAAGATTTTATTTATTTGCAAGAGAGCGAATGAGAGACAGAGAGCATGAGAGGGAGGAGGGTCAGAGGGAGAAGCAGACTCCCCGCCGAGCAGGGAGCCCGATGCGGGACTCGATCCCGGGACTCCAGGATCATGACCTGAGCCGAAGGCAGTCGCTTAACCGACTGAGCCACCCAGGCGCCCTCACCATAATGTTTTTATTCACCTGGTGATAGCAAGTTAGGTTGTTTCCATTTTGGAGCCATCTTGAATATGGCTGTTGTGAACTTTTAAACACAAATCTTGCATTTCTCCTGGGTAAAAACCTGGGAGTGGAATTGCTGGGTGTTCTGGGCTGATCTGTATAGCCCCTCCCCCAAATTCATATCTTGAGGGCATGAACCCCAGGATCTCAGAATGTGACTATTGGAGATAGGGCCTTTAAAGAGGAAATTAAGGGGCGCCTGGGTGGCTCAGTCGTTGAGCGTCTGCCTTCGGCTCAGGTCACGATCCCAGGGTCCTGGGATCGAGCCCCGCATCGGGCTCCCTGCTCGGCGGGAAGCCTGCTTCTCCCTCTCCCACTCCCCCTGCTTGTGTTCCCTCTTTCGCTGTGTTTCTCTCTGTCAAACAAATAAAATCTTTAAAAAAAAAAAGAGGAAATTAAGTTAAAATTAGGCCATTTAGAATGGGTCCTAATCCAATCTGACTGGTGTCCTCGGGAGAAGAAAGAACTTGGATAAAAAAAGAGGCACAAAAGAGATCCCAGGGGTGCACAAACACAAAGGAAAGGCCACGTGAGGGCACAGCAAGACAGCCTTCTGTAAGCCATGGGGCGAAGTCTCAAAAGAAACCAAAACCTGCTGGACACCATGATCTTGGGCTTCTAGCCTCCAGAATTGTGAGAAAATAAATTTTTGGTTTTTAAGCCATCCAGTCAGTGGTATTTTATCGTAGGAGCCCTAGCAAACTAATACACTGGGCTATATGACAACTGCACGCTTAGCTTTATAAGAAACCGCGGAACTGTTTTCCAAAGTGGTTGTGCCATTTGCCATTCTCACCAGCAACATAGGAGATTCATGATTGCTCCACATTTAAAAAAACACTTGGTATTGACTTTTAATGGTCTTTTAACACTTTTCAATTTCAGACTTTCTCTTGGATGTGTAGAAGCACCGCATTGGGGGTTCAGTACGCACTTCCCCGATGACTAATGATGTTGAGCATCTTTCCATGCTCTTATTAGCTATTCATATATCTTCTTTGGTCAATGGTCTGTTTCAATCTTTTACTGTTTCTGTACTGGGTTTGTGTCTCCTTGATATTGAGTTGTAGAAGCTCTTTATATATTCTGAATACAAGTGCTTATCAGATAAATGTGTTGTGAAGATTTTTTCCCAATGTGTTATTTGCCTTTTCATTTTCTTAATGGTGTCCTTTAGAGAGTAGGAGTTTTTAATTTTGATGAAGATCAGTTTATAATTTTTTTCTCTTATGGATTATGCTTTGTGTGTTCTAAGAAATCTTTGCTTACCCTGAGGTCAAAAAGATTTTCTTCTATGTTTTCTTCTAAAAGTCTTCCAATGTTAGTTTTAACATTTAGGTCTATAATTGATTTCCAATATATTTTTATGTATTCTGAGAGGTAAGAGTCAAGGTCTGTCATTCCCCACATGTATATCCAATGGTTCCAACACCATTTGTTAAAAAAATTATCCTTAAGCCTTTGAGTTAACTTGGGACATTTGTCAAAAATCAATTGCTCATATATGTGTAGATTTTATTTCTGGACTATGCTGTTCCATCTATCTCTATATTTAAACTTATGTCAAATACCATACTGTTTAATTATTATAGCTGTATAATAAATTTTGAAATCAGGTAGCACAAGACTTTCAACTTTTTTTTTTTTTCCAATTATTTAGGCTATACTAAGTCATTTGCATTTCCATATAAATTTTAGAATCAGCCTGCCAATTTCCTCAAAGAAGCCTTTCACATTTTGGTTGGGATTGAATTGAATGTATAGATCAATCTGGAGAGAAGTGACATCTTAACAATATTTAAGTCTTTGAATCCTCAAACACAGTGTATCTGTTCATTTATTTAGATCTTCTTATATTCTTTCAGCAATGTTTTATAGTTTTCATTGCACAGGTCTGGCACATATTTTGCAACAATTGGATATTTAAATTTGCTCCTCTGTATTTTGTTTTTTGTAAACTACTGCAGATGTTTTTTTTTTTTTAAATTTCATGTTCCAAGTTTATTGGTAATATATTGAAGTACAACTGATTTTGAAAATATTGACTTAGTATCCTGAGGTCTTGATAAATAAATTTATTAGTTCTAGTTGCCTTTTATAGATTCCTTAGGGTTTTTTACTGACACAGTCATGTTGGCTGTAAATAAAGGTGGTTTCTTCCTTTCCAAGCAGTATGCCCTTTTGTTATCCCCCTTCTTCTCCTTCTCCTCCTTCTATTTTATTTTTTGGCCTTACTGAACTGGTTAGATAATATTGAATAGAAGTGGTGAGAGGGGGCACCCTTGGCTTATTCATAATGGAGGTGGGGGGAGGGAGAAGTCAGCCCCTCACCATTCAGTACGATGTTAGCTGTAGGTTTTTCGTAGATGCTTTTTATCAGACAGAAGAATGTCAAGAACTGTGAAGGATGTGAGATTTTAATAGTACTTTCCGGCTAAGAAGCTAGCCTGCTACAGCTGCATGGATGAAAGCAGAAAACATGAGACTCCTGGGTCAGAGACAAAGGAATTGATTGCTTACAGCACAGCAAGCAACATGAGCTTCACAGGCGCATGGGTTCTCATTACGCCCATGGGTGCTGCAGAACAGCAGGTGGATGCCACATAAGAAACCCAAATATTTTGGGCGCCTGGGTGGCTCAGTTGGTTAAGCAACTGCCTTCGGCTCAGGTCATGATCCCGGAGTCCCAGGATCGAGTCCCGCATCGGGCTCCCTGCTCGGCGAGGAGCCTGCTTCTCCCTCTGACCCTCCCCCCTCTCATGTACTCTCTCTCATTCTCGCTCTCTCAAATGAATAAATAAATCTTTAAAAAAAAAAAAAAGAAACCCAAATATTTATAAAGTGTGTAAGCAAATATGTCTGACCTTTGCCCCAAAGTGAGCCATTTTCTTTATTATACTGGACAGCAACCAAACCAGTTCTCTGGTCTGGAGGGAGACACTATCTGTTCATCCTTGGCTGTTCACTATACAAGCATCCTTAAAAATATAGTCTAGAAGAAAAGACTGTCAGTGTCCCTGTTTGCAAGACATGAAAAAATGTGAGACACCCTACTTCACCTCCATTAGGATTGCTATTATTAAAAAAAAGAAAGAAAAGAACAAGTGTTGGAGAGGATATGGAAAAATTGGAACATTTGTGCATTGCTGGTGGGAATGCAAAATATGCAGCCATTTTAGAAAACAGGATGATGGTTCCTCAAAAAAAAAAAAATTAAAGCTGTAATTACCATCTTATCCAGCAATTCTACTTCTAAATATATACCCCAAAGAATTGACGGCAGGACTTAAACAGATAGTTGTACACCCATGTTCATAATACTATCATTCCCAAGAGCCCAAAGGTGGAAAAAACCCAAATATTCATCAACAGATGCATGAGTAAACAAAATATGGTATGTAAATCATAATATGTATATATACATATATATACAATACAAATTATTCAAACTTAAAAAGAAATGGAATTCTGATACATGCTACCACATGGGAGAACCTTGAAAACATTACTCAAAGTTAAAATAAGCCAGGTACAAGAAGACAAGTGTTGTAGGATTCCACTTTTAGGAGGCACCTAGAGTAGGCACATTCATGGAGCCCAATTTATGACTATTGACGTTGACCAAGGTCACTGGGCTAAAGTAGCATTTGTCAGGCTTCTCCACTGCAAAGTTACTCACCTCCTCCTCCACCCCCAGTCCAGACCGCACTCTTTGGAAGGAAGTCATTATGTGCAGCTCCTACTTAGGAAGAGGAAAGTTGAGCTCCCCCTCTTGAAGGTGGAGTATCTGCACCATTTATGGGGAATCCTTCTGTATGGAAGATTTGCCTCCTTTCCCTCGTTTATTAATTTATTCAATCATTATTTGTAACAATGTGTACTCGTGGATATTTATTTTATACTTTGGGTTATAAGCCAATACTATTTTGTTTACTTTTTTGCTTAAATGTTTCCAGCTTTGGCCATTGGGAGCTCTTGCAGTTGGCAGGGGGTTTTTTGTTTTGTTTTTCTTTCACTTCATTTTTAACTAATAGACTTTACTTTTTAGAGTGGTTTTAGGTTACAGAGAAATGGAGCAGAAAGTACAGAGAGTTCCGATATACCTGCTTCCAGTCCTATTTTTCCCTACCCCAAGTTTCTCCTATTATGAACCTCTTACATTAGTGTGGTACACTTACGACAATTGTCAATATTAATATGTCATTATTAACTAAAATCCATAATTCACATTAGGAAGTCATCTTTTTAAAAAATATTTATTTATTTATTTCCAGAGAGAGTGAAAGAGAGAGAACAAAAGAGTTCAAGCAGGGGGAGTGGCAGGTAGAGGGAGAAGCAGGCTTCCTGCTGAGCAAGGAGCCCGATGCGGGACTGGATCCCAGGATGCTGGGATCATGACCTGAGCAGAAGGTAGATGCTTAACCAACTGAGCCACCCAGGCATCCCAGGGGGTCACTCTTTATCTTGTACATTCGATGGGTATCAGCACACATATAATGACATGGATCCACCGTTATGGTAACATACAGTGTAGTTTCACTAAAAATCCTAATTCTCTGTGCTCCATCTATTCATGTCTTCTTCCCTCTGAAATCCCTGGCAACCACTGATCTTTCTCCTGTCTCCATAATTTTGCTTTTTACAGGATGTCATAGAGTTCGAATCACAGTATGTAGCTTTTTCAGATTGGCTTCTTTCCGTTAGCAATATGCATTTAATATTCTTCCATGTCTTTTTGTGGCTTGATAGCTCATTTCTTTGTTTGTTTGTTTCTAGTTGTGTTAAGTACAACCAATTGTGCAACTAATCTCTAGAACTCTTTCATCTTGCAAAACTCATACCCCATGCTCATTAAAAAACAACTCCCCATTTCCCTCTTCCCCAAACCCCCGACAACCACTCTTTCACTTTGTACCAATTAAATGACTCCAGGTACTTCACTAGAGTGGAATCATACAGTGTGTATCTTTTTGTGACTTGTTTATTTCACTTAACATAGTACCCTCAAGGTTCTTCTGTGTTACAACACGTGTCAAAATTTCCTTCTTTTTTAAGGCTGAATAATATTTCATTGTATGTATAATACCACATTTTGTTTAGCCATTCATCCATCAATGGACACCTGAGTTGCTTCCCTTTTTGCTATTGTGAATAATGCTGTGATGAACATGGGTATACAAATACTACTTTGAGACCTTGCTTTTACTTCTTTGGGGTATATGCCTAGAAGTGTAATTGCTGGATCATATATATTTTTTATTTCTTTAGGAACTCCCATATACTTTCCATAGGAACTGTACCATTTCACATTTCCACCAACAGTGTACAAGGGTACTGGTTTTTCACATCCTTGCCAACACTTGTTACTTTGTTTTTAGTTTTTTAAATACTAACCATCCTAATGTGATGTGATATGGTATCTCATTCTGGTTTTGATCTACATTTTACCTAATAATTAGTGATGTTCAGTATCTTTTCACATGCTTGTTGTCCATTTGTATATCTTCCTTGGAGAGATGTTAATAGCTCATTTCTTTTTATGGCTGAATAATATTCCATTGTATGGATATTACTATAGTTTATATAGATATATGGATATGTACTAGAGTTTGTTTACCCATTCACATATTGAAGGACATCTTGGTTGCTTCTAAGTTTTTAATAATTATGAATAAAACTTCTTTTTTAAAAAGATTTATTTACTTATTTGAGAGAGAGAAAGAAGACACGTGAGTTGGGGGAGGGGCAGAGGGAGAGACAGAGAGAGAGAAGCAGACTCCCCGCCAAGAATGGATCCTGATGTGGGGCTCGATCTCACAACCCTGAGATCATGACCTGTGCTGAAATCAAGTTGGATGCTTAACCAACTAAACTACCCAGGCGCCCCATGAATAAAGCTTCTATAAGAGTTGTGTGCAGGGGGGCGCCTGGGTGGCTCAGTTGGTTAAGCATCTGCCTTCAACTCAGGTCATGGTCCCAGGGTCCTGGGATCAAGCCCCATGTTGGGCTCCCAGCTCAGCAGGAAGCCTGCTTCTCCCTCTCCCCCCTGCTTGTGCACTCTCTCTTTCGCTCTCTCTCTCAAATAAATAAATAAAATCTTAAAAAAAAAAAAAAGAATTGTGTGCAGGTTTTTGTGTGGACATATTTTCAACTCATTTGGGGAAATGCCATGGAGCATAACTGCTGGATCATACAGTAAGAGTATGTTTATTTTGTAGGAAGCCACCGACCTTTCTTCCAAAGTGGCAGTATCTTGCATTCCCAGAAGAAATGAATGAGTTCCTGTTACTCCACGCTCTTGTCAGTGTTTTGCACTTTAGCCATTTTAATAGGTGTGTAGTGATATCTTAATGTTTTAATTTCCCTAATGACATGATGTTGAACTGTCTTTGCATATGTTTATTTGCCATCTGTTTATCTTCTTTGGTGAAGTGTCCAGATATTTTTCTCATTTTTAAATTGTGTTGTTTTCTTATTGTTGATTTTTAAGAGCTTTTTATGTATTTTTGATACCAGTTCTTTATTATTATGTGCTTTGCAAATATTTTCCCCCAAGCTGTAGCTTGTCTTTCCATTTTCTTGACAATAACGTGATCACAGAACCTAAGTTTTTAATTTTAGTGAAGTCCAACTTACCAATTTTTTCTTTCATTGGTTGTGCTTTTGCTGTTGCATCTTGTTGTAGTTTTAATTACTAATAATTATTAATTCAATTACAAATAAGTACACGATTATTTAGATTTCTATTTCCTCTTGATTTAAGTTTGGTAATTTACAATATCTTTTAAGAAATTTGTTAATTTAGGGCGCCTGGGTGGCTCAGTTGGTTAAGCGACTGCCTTCAGCTCAGGTCATGATCCTAGAGTCCCAGAATCGAGTCCCGCATCAGGCTCCTTGCTCGGCAGGGAGTCTGCTTCTCCCTCTGACCCTACCCCCTCTCACGCTCTCTCTCTCTCAAATAAATAAATAAAAAATCTTAAAAAAAAAAAGAAATTTGTTAATTTCATCTAAATTGTTGAATTTATTGGCATTAAGTTCTTAATAAAGTTTTGTTGTTCTTTTAATATCTATAGGATCTGTCCTTATGTCTCATTTCATTTCTGATTTTGCTAATTTGGGTCCTCCTTTTTTCCCATTAATTAATGTGGCTAGAGGTATATCACTCTAACTGATCTTGTCAAAAAATGTTTCATATTTTTTTTTCATATACTGTCCAGTTTTCTGGTTGTTTACAGAGGAGCTTAAGTTTGGTCCTGTCACTCAATTATGGCTGCAAGTCAACATATCAGGGTGATTTCTTAAACTGCCTACACCCTCAATAGTTTCCCTAAGGTTCTTAGAAGCCCAAATCTTTTACATGGCTTTGCAGGACCTGGCGCCAGGTCTTTTCCTTTGTGGCCACACTATTAGCCTTTTAGTTCACCAAAAATCTCCTGTTCTCTTCTATCCCAGGATCTCAGTGATTGCTGTTGCCCTTGCCCAGAACAATAAACTATGCTTTCAGTTCCAATACCTGTTTCTTCTAGATCTCAGCTTAAATCACATTCTTCATGGTAGCCTCCCCTAAACCCTAGATTAAATATTTTCATAGCTCTCTATCCTTTTCTTTCATGGCAATCATCACAATTCATAATTGCATTTACATTTTTTTGGAGAGAGATTGTCTATTTTTACTTCTTAGTGCATATTGTATATCCAACAATTAAAGCTCAATGCTTGGGATTAGGCACTGAAATACCTGATTGAAAAAATGCTCAGTTTACCAAGGGTGTGGAATTTTTTCTCAATTCCTTTCCTGATATACAAGATCATCATATAAATTTAGTTACCCTGCAGAGTACTTTATATGGCTTCACTCTCCACTTAAGAATTCTTGACCATTGGGGTGCCTGTGTGGCTCAGTCGGTTAAGCGTTGGACTCTTGGTTTTGGCTCAGGTCATGATCTCAGGGTTGTGGGATGGAGTCTCGCATTGTGCTGCTTTCAGCGTGGAGTCGGCTTTTCTCTCCCTCTGCCCAGCTCCCCTACCCTGCACTCCCTCTCTTTCAAATTAATAAAATCGAAGAAAAAAACCTTAAAAAAAAAAAAGAATCCTCAGCCATTAGAGGCGCCTGGGTGGCTCAGTTGGTTGAGCTGACCAACTCTTGGTTTCAAATTTTTTTTTTTTTTTTTTTTTTTAAGATTTTTATTTATTTATTTGAGAGAGAATGAGAGAGAGAGAGAGCTTGAGAGGGGGAGGGTCAGAGGGAGAAGCAGGCTCCCCGCTGAGCAGGGAGCCCGATGCGGGACTCGATCCCGGGACTCCAGGATCATGACCTGAGCCGAAGGCAGTCGCCCAACCAACTGAGCCACCCAGGCGCCCCAACTCTTGGTTTCAGCTCAGGTCCATAGTCTTGGGGTCCTGGGATCAAGCCCTGCCTGGAGCCCTGCATGGAGCACCATGCCCCTCCCCCTCCAAAAATAAATAAAATCTTAAAAAAAAAAGAACTCTTGGGTTCTAAAATCTCCCCTACGTTAATATTCTCTACAATGTCTCCTTTCTGTCCAATTGCTAGTTTCTGCTTTTATTAAATTTTCCCCACAAGATTGATTTCTAAGTGTTTACTTGAACCAAAATCTCAAAAGTTGAGGAAAATCTATAATGGAAGTAAATCCATTTATACAAAAATTTTGTGTAAGAATCACTTTTAGTTAAAAAGGGGTTGTTTATCCACTACATTATGAGGTAAATAAGGCTTCCTAACTTGCCTTGAGTTCACTGAAAAATGCCTCCTCCAAGAATGCATTTGTAAACAAACTTTTGGAACACAACTATCAAACACATGTGTAACACATGGCTATTTCAATTTGCAGCTGACAGCTTCTAACAGTTCTCTATTTAAAATTTCATGAGGGAACGCCTGGGTGGCTCAGTCGTTGGGCGTCTGCCTTCAGCTCAGGTCATGATCCTGGGGTCCTGGGATCGAGCCCCGCATCGGGCTCCCTGCTCCGCGGGGAGCCTGCTTCTCCCTCTCCTGCTCCCCCTGCTTGTGTTCCCTCTCTCGCTGTGTCTGTCAGATAAATAAAATCTTTAAAAAAAAAAAAATTTTCATGAAACAAAGTAACACTAAGATTAATAATTGTTTTCATTCTTAAAGATTTTCAACAGTTTAATCTAAATTTTTGCAAGCTTTATTTCTGGTTAAAAAAAAAACAACTAGCAAATTAGCATGTCCCGAAATTCTTGAGGGAAAGACTAAATGTTTTAACCCATATTTTAGTAAGTTATTTCTCTAAAAATGGTATATATTTCTTCCCCCTTCAGAACTAGTATGAGCTAGATGAATGCAATAGTGAGAATAAAATTTTTTTAAAGATTTTATTTATTTGAGAGAGAGCACATGAGAAGGGGGGACGGTCAGAGGGAGAAGCAGACTCCCTGCTGAGCAGGCAGCCTGATGCAGGACTCGATCCTGGGACTCCAGGATCATGACCTGAGCCGAAGGCAGTCGCTTAACCAACTGAGCCACCCAGGCGCCCGAGAATAAAACTCTTAAGGAATAAATACATGAGTTCCAAATACCTATGTTTGGTAAAATTCTATCAAAAAGGTGCTTTGGAAGGAGTTAGGGCTTAGAGAACGTGGTAGTTTAAATCAATATGGCTCTCATTTGACTCCTTTTAAATAAACAACGCTACATAGCTAATACCATTTAAATTACCAGCACAGAATTTCAAAGGGAAGTAGGGGGTGGGGGGATTAAAATTAAGATATTGGGGGGCGCCTGGGTGGCTCAGTCATTAAGCGTCTGCCTTCGGCTCAGGTCATGATCCTGGGGTCCTGGGATCGAGCCCCGCATCGGGCTCCCTACTTCTCCCTCTCCCACTGCTTGTGCTCCTGCTCTCGCTATCTCTCTTTGTCAAATAAATTAAATCTTTAAAAAAATTTAAAAAATAAAATAAAATTAAGATATTGGTTGTAGATTATTTCATTTTATAATGGATGCCCCAATTTTTATTTATTTTTAAAGATTTTATTTATTTATTCATGAGAGAGAGAGAGAGAGGCAGAGGGAGAAGCAGACTTCCCACAGAGCGGGGAGCCCGATGCAGGACTCGATCCCAGGACTCCGGGACCATGACCTGAGCCGAAGGCAGACGCTTAACCATCTGAGCCACCCAGGCGCCCTGGATGCCCCAATTTTTTTTTAAAGATTTTATTTATTTATTTGAGAGAGAGAGAGAGCACATGAGAGGGGGGAGGGTCAGAGGGAGAAGCAGACCCCCCGCTGAGCAGGGAGCCCGATATGGGACTCGATCCCGGGACTCCAGGATCATGACCTGAGCCGAAGGCAGTTGCCCAACCAACTGAGCCACCCAGGCGCCCGCCCCAATTTTTAAACACATGGTACTACTGGGAATTGTTGAAGTAACAACTACTATATTTAGAAATAATCTTAATTTCATAATCTGCTCAATTTTTCTTACATTTTAAAATATCCCATATATATATATGCACAGGAAAAGAAGTTCATCTTCAGGAAGAGAATAATGTAATTAACACTATTTTAGCTTTCAAAATGATTAAAATGGCTTGTAAAAACCAGGAAAAACAATACTTTTGACTTTTAAAAATTCTGAAATTGAAACTTTATTTTTCATTTGTATGACTTCAACTTTGTAACACCAAAAGGGAAAGGGCATGTGTATGTGTAAGTATGAGCCACTTACATCTACACTACCCACCCCAAAAGGACAGAGAAAGTACACCAATGTTATAAAACAAGGTTTATTCTGCAATACTTTATCATAATGAATTGCATCTCTTTGGTAAAAATAAACTTTATAAACATTTTAATCATCAGAGATTAGATACAAAAACTAAATATATGTTAGGCTGCTTTTAATATGAACAAAGACTGGCAACTGAGAAGTGGTTCACTTGTGACTGGTCATCTACTGGCAGTCATAACTCAAACTCAGGGCAATTTTTATGCTACATTAGAAAAGAGGATAAGGAAACCAGTTTAATAACTCAAATTTCTTGAATCAGAAAGCATTCTTACACTTTCATTTAAAAATAAATAGTAGTTACAGTGAATTGGCAATTATACATTTTTATACACTATATGATGACAACATAATACTTAAAATTAAGCACTTAGTTTAATAAGAAATGTACAACAATGGCACTGGCAGTTAGATGCAGAAATAAATGTGCTTTAAGAAAAAATGGCAGGTATAACATTAAAATACTCTACTTTGTCTTTCAATAAATACTTTGAGTACATCATTAATATAGTGAAGTAAACTTTAAATCAAAGCTTACACATTTCAAACTAAAAAAAAAAAAAACAACTGTAAAGTATATGTAAACCAGAAAGCCTTTAATTAAATGTGTGGTCTTCACAAATGGTTGTTAAGTTACTGTAAGTATTTAAGACAAAAGTCTTTACAGCTTTGTGAATTATTCACATCTGTTGATTAAACTGCTAGGAAAAGCCTCCTGGTCTACGAAGACACACACATTCCCTCAACACTTTCTCTACCTTTGAATTCGTGCTTACATATATTTAACTGACCACCTAATATGAACCTTTTACATAATGCCTCAGAAAGTAGCAAAAAATATATATATATATATTCTAAGCCTTACTATATACAGGGGAATCTAAGTTAAGAGAAGTCATGCTGGCTATAGGGAGGAAAGGAAAGGCTCAAAGGTGGAAAAAAGGAGGCAATCCACCAATAATTAGCTTTTCCATGAATACAAGTAATGTTTTCTTTCTCTGAATTTGAAAGGTAAAATAAAATATTAATGAATCTAGTAATATATTGCACAAATAAATTTCAAAAATCTATATTCAAGAAACACTGATTCTATTTGGGATGGGAAAGATGAAGATTAATTGTGCTAACTCAAAACTTCACTAGAAATCTATTATAAACTAGAATCGGTTTTAACAATTTATATTGATGTAAGGCAAATTATGTTAGCTTAAATCACAGTCTTAAAATATGCTGGAACATATATAACCTCTCTGGAATTGCCAAACTGTTTCTATTACAGTATAATTTCTTATTAATATATTATCAGAAATACAATTTCCAGTCCATAGGACTTGAAACGACTTTCCTTAATTGGGTGGTTATTTATCTCAACACACCTGAGGAATGGGATCATAATATCTATGAAAGTAATAATGGGGGAATCATAATTAAAAAGGTACTTCCCCTTGAAAACAACTGCCTCAGTAAATCAGCAAATGGAAAAAGTGATGCACTGAATTCTGTGTATTAAGTGTAAAATACCATATGACTTCTTCCCATTAGCTTTTAGTATGAAAGCATTCATTGTCTTTGCTAGTGATGCATTTAAACTTTTAAATTTGAAGAGGGAGAGAATATTAAGTTTAAAGAATTATTGTTATTTATATTAAGCCAAAATAATTTTGAAGATCCCTCTTAAAGGGGGAACAACTCTCCCCCTCCTTATCTTAAATCATCCTCCTCTGCTTACGAAGAGTAATTATCTAATGGACAGGGACCAGAGAGAACATCTGTGGTACAGAATTTCAGTAGAACAAAATAAACTGGAACCAGGTCACTGAAACACACTGTTACTAAGGTCTATCCAGAGGGCCACCATAAAGAGCTTTAAGATACTGTTACTGAAATGATTTTTATAATCTGTGTACTATTTATACTGTGGTATAAGCATTTTTTGGTGTGTTATAGTCACTGTCCATGTAAAAGGTGTTAACTTGGATTAGTCATTTTCTGTAGCAGAGGTGACAAAAATGAAGAAGAAAAAAAACAATCCCAAATACCTCATCCTGCATACTTAAAAACTATTTTTCATTATCAACAAATTTAAAAATTACTGTATTTCAACAGCACTGATTCTATTAATGTGACTATCCAAGTTCAATTACAATTAACATGGAAACGGGACAGATAATATTAATGTTGTTATCCCTGGCTCTGGCTTAAAGTTTTGCCAATTGAAAAAGATGTTTTCATTATGCTTCTCATTCGACAGTTTTGCCCAAATAAAATTTACAAGTTAAAATAAAAATACCTCTTAAAAAAAAATCCAAGAAAATGCTTTAGTCATAGAAACAGCTGAAAGTAACCAACCAAAATCACGAGCCTATGTATGTATGTATATGTATATAGAAATTATCAGAAAAATGAAAACAAGGTCATTGTTATAAAACAGAATGCACCAAGAGATAAGACTGAACTTTTGGAAAGTTGCTTCTATCACCGTAAAAAAAAAATATATATAATAAGTTTAGTTTTACTAGTGTATCCTGTGTTCTTTCTAAATTAATATAGTCAAACTATAAAAATGATATGAAAAAATGTCTCATAGAGCAGATTTGTTCAAATGCTTAAAATGCCTTAGTCAATGCACCTTTGGAACAGCAATATAAAATCTTTTAGCATGGAATAAATGGCACATATGTATTATAATGCCTCCCCCAAAGGGTGTACTGTATAAGATTTAATTTTATATGAATTTTCAAACTCATGAAGGTACTTGGTTTCTACAGTTTTGTTAAATCCTTCTAAATTTAATTAGGAATACATACAAACTTAATTCATACAAACCTTGGACAGAAGTTTTTTCCTAAATGATCTATCTTTATTTAAGAGGATATAAGTAGTAAGTATTCAAAATGTTTCTATTAGGTCACACTCCATTCCTACTACAAAATTCCCAGAATGCAGTCCATTTAACAACAAATAAAAGATTCTCTTATTGCAAAAAGTGTGTCAAAATGAGTGTTAACTCCGTAACATACTTTATGGCTATATCCTCTCTCACTGGGTTATTTTTACTCAACAAAGACAGCTAGTGGCTAAAATTCAAACAATGGTTGCAAAGCACTTTGGGAATGAACAAAAGGCCCCAATAAATGTTATGCAACATCTGGGAAGTAAAAAAAATTCAAAGATAATATTATAATAGGAATTGGGAGTGTTCTTATTTGAAATTTTACCACAAAACTGCCTTTTCTAAATTTCAGAACTCTTTGTTATACTTCCTGCCTATGTAGCCAAAAGGAGCTTTCTAGACAGCTAGGACCTTTTCCAATTTATATTCAACTTTGTCCACGCTTCAGCGAAAAATAATTAAAAACTAAAATTAAGACAAAATAAAAAAATCCAAATCTCATTCTACTGGATTGCATGTGTCCAGAGAGAAGTATGTGAGAAAGACATCAGCAACATTTTTAGCTGGATCAGCAACTACAGTTAATTACAAATGATTGGAAAAGAAAATGAAAAAAAGTTACAGAGTTGCCAATTCTTACACTTTAACACATTAACAGAATAAAAGATTTTTCCTACAAGTTTTAAGACATAGACTGTGGATTTTCTTATATAAAAATTTCCAAATCTTAGACACACTTATCACAAATATTATGCTTTTAGGACTTGGCAGCGTATCTATGGTTGGGCATGATCCTAACAGCAATTATTTAATAAAAATTAAAACAAACATGTGAAATAAACAAGTAATTAGCACCCCTCCCCCACCCTAAAACAAAAGAAGTCCATTATGGCTTTGATATCCCTTGTAAAGAATTAAGTAGAAGAGTATTGCCACACTTTAAAATAATTTCACACTAATAAGTATTTCTATTTTTTCCGCTGCTTTTGATTTTGTGTCTTCGCAGTACTTATTAGGGAACCCAGACATGTTCGGATTCCAGCAAGGTGGAGCAGAGATCCAGCTGCCTCTTTGAGCTCCTCATCAATTTCTTGACATAACTGTTTGCGCATCTTTTTGCCTGGCTGCCCTTTTTCAGAGGCATCTGCACAAGCCTGTGATGCATAGCCACTGTCTCCAAGAGGATCATCTTCATAATCAACATCTGTATCTTCTTCACTGTGAAATCCTTCACTGCCATCACTTCCCACATGGCTGCTCTTTGGGATAAATTCATATGCCTCATCCACAGAGGACAGAGAAGACACACTAGACCTGGACGCACAGCGCTGTGCTGCCATGCTGCTTGCACTGTAATTGTGGTCTTCTTTTGGATCAATGCTTGTGGCCAAAGAATCACTCTCTTGCAATCGCACACTACTGGGATGATTAAATGCATTGCCATAACTCCTCTTTTTTTGCATTGCTGTTTTAAGAGGAAGAGGCTTCTCACCTGTGGAAAAGAAAACTTCCATCAATAGGTCAAATGCATCCGATTGCAAGAAAAGGCCATTTAAACTACTATATCACTACTGAGTAGTAAGTGCTTTAGGGTTAGTAATGTTCTGTAGGTTTTTGTTCACTTGTTTCTTTTTTTACTTAGACCACATATCATCCTGTAGGTATTAACTTGAAATATTTTTAAATCACTTAACGATATGTCTTGACCTTTCCATGAAAAATATAATTGTTTTGAGCTGTTCGTACAGAATGCTTCAATAGGAATGTGCCACTGTTGAGCTAACCATTTTCTTATTGATATTTAGGTTTTCCCAATTTTTCAGTACTGTGAATAATATTGCAATGAAAATCATTCTAGACGCTTCTTCTTACACATATGCAAATATTCTTCTAGAATACCAAGAAACAGAATTATTAAGTAAAAGAATATATACATTTCAAATTATAATTGTTTTTTTTTTTAACTGAAGTATAGTTTACATACAATCTTATATTAATTTTAGGAGTACAACATAGCGATTTGATAATTCTATATACATTATGTAATGCTCACCTTGTGTAGTCACCATATAGTTATTACAATATTATTGACTATATTCCCTATGCTGTACTTTTTAACCCCCTGTGATTTATTTTTTAACTGGAAATTTGTAACCTCTTAATTGCCTTTACTTATTTCACTCATCCCCCCATCCTCCTTCCCCCTGGCAACCACCAGTTTGTTCTCCGTATTTATAAGTCTGGTTTTTTTGTTTTTTTTTTTAAGATTCTACTCATTTATTTAACAGAGAGAGTGCGGGGAGCGACAGGCAGAGGGAGAAGCAGGCCCTAGGACTCTGGGATCATGACCTGAGCCAAAGGCAGATGCTTAACTGACTGAGCCACCCAGGTGCCCGTTTTTTTGTTTTTTGTTTTAAGATTTTTATTTATTTGAGAGAGAGAGAACAAGTGAGGAGAGGGGCAGATGGGGAGGGAGAGGGACAAGCACACTCTGCACTGAACATGGAGCCTCATCTCAGGGCTCCATCTCACGACCCTGAGATCATGACCTGAGCCAAAATCAAGAGTCAGGCGCTTAACGGACTGAGGCATCCAGGCGTCCATTTGTTTTTTGTTTGTTCATTTGTTTTGTTTTTTAGATTCCATATGAGTGAAATCATATGGAATTTGTCTTTCTCTGGCTTATTTCACTTAGCATAAAACTCTCTAGGTCCATTTATGTTGTCAAGAATGGCAAGATTTCATTCTTTTTTTATGGCGGAGTAATATTCCATCGTGTATATATATCACATCTTTATCCACTCATCTACTGATGGACAGAGGTTGTTTGCTTCCCTATCTTGGTTATGCAAATAATGCTGCAATAAACACAGGGGTGCATGTATCTTTTCGAATTAAGTGTTTTTGTTTTCCTCAGGTAAATATCCAGAGGTGGAATTACAGGATGGTATGGTACTTCTATTTTTAGTTTTTTGAGGAACCTCCATACTGTTTTTCACAGTGGCTGCACCAATTCACATTCCCACCAACAGTAGGTTCCCTTTTCTCTACATTCTCATCAACACTTGTCATTTCTTGTCTTTTTGATACTAGACATTCTGACTGGCATGAGATCTCACTGTGGTTTTGCTTTGCATTTGTAGCTGGTATTTTCAAATTGTGTTCCAAAATGGTTGTACTGATTTACATCTTACAGTGTATGACAATATCCAGTTCCCACAATTAACACCTAATATTATCAATCATTTTAATTTTTCATAATCTCATGGACAAAAAAAGGTAGTATCTCAATATTGTTTCATTTTGCATTTCCCTGTCTTCTAGAGAAGTTGCCTCTTTTCAAATGTGTATTGTTCACTTTATTTCCTTCCCTGAGTCCACCTAATTCATATATTTTCTTGGCTTTTCTGAACATTTTTCTTATTTCTTACTTGTAGCGTCCTTTTATATACATATACTCAATATTAACCATTTGTTTGTTATATACATAGTAAAAAAATGTTCTCAGTGTTTTCCTTGTGTGACTTTTCTTATATATATTTTTTGTCGTCAGAACTACAAAATTTTGATGTTTAATTAAATTTACCTATGTTTTCTTTTATGGATTTTGCACTTTGTATCTGAAGGGTTTTCCAATTCCAAGGTTATATTTTCCTATATTTTCTTATTTATGGCTTTCGTTTTTACTTTTAAATTCTTAACCTTAATTTCTATACATGTTATTATTTCTTTGTTTCTTGGTCCATGTAAAAATATCTATCACAGTATTAACTTCAATCTCATAACTGCTCACATATATTAATGGAAATATAATAAAATAGAAACTAAGTAATTCAAAAGAAAACACAACTTAGTTGGAAAAAACAATTTTGCCTATAATATTTAATATTTTGCATTCTAAATTACATTTGATAAAGCACTCACAAAAATGTATTTTAGGAAGAATGGGATGATTGCTTACATTCTAAAATGCCTTGTTCTATAGAAGTATTTAAAAGCATCATTGCAGTGGCAGCATCAATATCAGATTCTGAAAAAGGAAAAGAGTAACAATATTAATGTTCTTTATAAAAGAGAGGCTATTATAAGTATTTGCAAAGGTAACCAATGTTAAGGGTTGGTGTATATTCTTTTACTTAAATACATACACACACACATTAAACAAAATGAGACGTATTATTCTGCAATCTGTTTTTGTTCACTTAAAATTATGAACAGTTTTGTAGACAGTATCAAATAAAGGAGAACTGAGAAGTACTGTAGATAATAAAATTCATGATTTTCTTAATATCTAGCTTACTTTACTGTAAGAAGACAGTATGTTTTTCATAAAGCATACAAAATATGTGTTCATCAACTGTGTATGTCATCACTAAGGCTTCCAGTCAACAACAGACTATTAGTAGTTAAGTTTTTGGGGAATCAAGTTATACATGGATTTTTTTAACTGCATAGGGGAAGGAGGCAGGGGTCAGCACCTCTAACCCCCGCATTGTTCAGGGGTCAACTGTAATTAACTAAAAATGTACACTAAGGCATTATTACTTCTTAGCATTTTTACCTTAAAAAAAAAGGATTTATTTATTTGAGAGAAAATGAGAGAGACAAAGAGAGAAAGGGAGAGAGCGCAAGCAGGGAGAGGGCCAGAGGGAGTGAATATCGAAGCAGACTCCCATGACCCATGAAATCAGGACCTGAGCCGAAACCAAGAGTTGGACACCCAACCGACTGAGCCACTCAGGCGCCCCTACCCTTTTTAGCATTTAAAAAATATCTTTATCTGTGCATATCTGCAGTTATGAAGTACTTCATTAATTACATACTAGTTACAGGAGTTAAAAATATGTGTATTTGGTCAGTCTAGATCATGTGAATTTACAAATGCTAAGTAAATAATTATTGCTGGCACAAAAGTATTAGTAATGTTTTTAATCATAATTATGTATGAGCCCACAAGTACTATAGCCTTCATAGGAGGTCAAACATAATTATGGATATTCCATAAGGAAAATAAGCTTTAAAAGGATGGTAAAATCAGCAGGTTCTACTCCAGAGAAAGTCATTATGCTCTCATATCTACTTTTCTGCTAGAAGTTCTTCTCCATCTTGGTGATCTATTATTCTGAATAACTGTAATTAAATAAAAGTAATATGGTATAATCTAATGTGAAGGAAAAGTTAGAAAATATTTAGAAATTTTAGGGGCGCCTGGGTGGCTCATTTGTTAAGCGTCTGTCTTGGGCTCACATCATGATCCCAGAGTCCTAGGATCGAGCCCCACTTTGGGCTCCCTGCTCGGCAGGAAGCCTGCTTCTCCCTCTCCCACTCCCTCTGTTTGTGTTCCCTCTTTCGCTGTGTCTCTGTCAAATAAATAAAATCTTAAAAAAAAAGAATATATTTAGAAATTTTAGATTACAAAGGATGTTTAAAATAAGATTCAGATATGAAACTTCCCATTTCTATCTCAAAGCCAGAAAATTATTACCCCGTTTTCCATTTTATTTGTAATACCTAATTATAAAGTTATTTTAGATAATAAAGCCATAAAGATATTGACTTGTTTTCTCCCCAACTTGACCATAAACTCTGTGAAGACAGAAAAAGTTACTGACTTTACCAAACAGATGTAAGTAAATCAGAAGATGGTTGTTATGAAAGAGCATACCATACTACAACTCTTTCCCCTTCAATAAACTGTGACCTTGTGAAACAAGAGTCTCTATGAATGCCTTCCCAATTAAGGTAGGAACCTGTCTTATCCCCTATGTTCCACAATGCCTGGAACAATAGTAGGTCCTAAATAAATGTGTCAATAATAAAGTATATGACCTCTTTGCCCTCCTTTCCTTAGATTAAGCTAATTATCACCAAATTACTAATGTTGGGTATCAATGGGCTTGGCATGTTCTGAGTATTTATTAACTCATCTAATCCTCACAACTTTATGATGTGGGTGCTATTAGTATTTCCATCTTAAAAAATGAAAAAAACCAGACACAGACAGGTCGGGGGCGGGGGGGGGGGGGTGGAACTTGAACCTCTCAGTAGTCTACTTCCAGAATCTAAGCCTTCAATTTGTACTCTATCAATCATCAATCATTAATATTCACTAAGTATCCATGACTAAAGTAGGAAACTCTGCAGGATTTACAGAATATACTGGAAATTCTCTATTCTGCTATTCACTCAATAAAACGAGTATCCTGTTTTGAGTCAGACATCATTCCAGGCTGTGGGAATATAGCAAAAAACAAAACAGGAAAACCCCTAACCTCTCAGAACACAAAGGAATAATTAAAACACAGTATGTCACAAGGTGACAAACATGAGGGAGAGAAACTAAGCGGAAAGGGGGATAGAGAGTGTTGGGAAGGGTGACCGCACTTTAAATACAGAGGTTAGAGAAAGCTTCAAGAAGAAGCAAGCATTGAGCAAAGATTCAGGGAGATGAGAAAAAGAAGATATCCGAAGGAAAAGTATTTCAAGGCAGAAAGAACAGTAAGTAAAAAGAGTATGAATCAGTGTTTCTCATGTCATAGCCAAGAAAAGATCTCTCCAATTCTAGCTTTTAGAATGAGACCTGACTATAATTTGATAGAGTTCAGTATTCTAACATGTCTTTGAAGAAGAAAAGATTCAGACTCTAGCCCATATTGTATCTCTGTGTGAACTGAAAAAAAGCAAGTCTGCCTCCAGGTGAATGCTTCCCTGTACGAAGGCACACAGCTTGAAGACTGGAGCGTGGGCTGAATTTCAGACCCCACTCACTGCCTCAGCCAAGTGGCCCTGTGCAGGGCAAATCTTGATTGGCATTATGCAAAAGCCCTGACAGAGAGTTTCCTGTTCCATGAAATAATTTTTCTTTTAATAAAAAAAGGTCTACCTTGTTTCCAATTCCATTAAAAAAAAAAAGGAGGTGATGGTGAGGGAGAATCTAACACTGAAAAGCATAATTAGGAAAAAATTTCAGAAAATTTATAATCTTATAAATGAAGTACCTATAAAATCTTATCAAAAAAGTTAGTGTATCTCTAGCTTAACTTCCTATAGTAAACTTTCATTAGAATTCAACGAGTCATATTTCTTAAAAACAATACCTAAAACTTAAAGAAAATTGGTGAGGCTTATCCTGACAACATAAGAAAGCTACATGAACACCACTTCTCTTCTTAGTTTCCAAATATTTAAAATGATAAAATTAGATACTATTTTTGTAACAGTAGAAGGACAGGAAAAGTGTACCTTAAACACATTTATTTCTTGTATAGATTTATTATAACCAAATTAATTTGAACTCTCCCACATGAAATTAACTTTATGAAACCGAAAGCCTCCCTGCAAAAGAATTTTATCTATATGTAATTTGTTTGGTTTCAAACATTTTAAGTATGCTTTCCATACCTTGCCAATTAGCTCTAGAAAAATGTCTAACTGCAAGAGAAATGACCCCAAACACTCAGTAATCAAGAATACCTGATTACTGATGATTTGACCAAGGTACAATCTTGAACTTCTTAGAACAAATACAACAAAAACTCTCTGTGTAGACTTTACAATTTTTACTTAGAGTACCCCATCTGTTTTAGTATTAAAATTAAACTGAAGACTTACTTGTTTATTGTCACAATTGATGACACTTCATGTTATTTTTTCACTGATAATATCTTAGCTATTTAAAATGTAGCTCTGTGTTTTTAAAAACATACTATTAGCTAGGTTACCACCATATCCAGTTCATAAAGAATAAAAATTTGGTTCTTTTATAAAGTCTTTTGTATATATTTTCTCTGACACTATTTAGTTTAAGCAAATAATTCACTTCTAGTTGAAATTCATTTGTCATTAAGAGTCATGAGATCCACCCAAATAGTGATTTAAAAAACCCACTTAGTTCAAAGTCATATTATTTCTCTTTTTTTCCTTCATAGTTCTGACTGGAGTTCAAAACATGCTACTGATTTAATAATTGATTCAAATAAATTTCTGTCATAAGTGTTAATTTGTATGTCCTGGTTTATATTTCCTTAGCCCTGATGCTGGGAAATTACTAACAATAATTGAGAAAAAAACCCTAAGACACTAGGTTCAGCTATGTGAAACTGAGGGTTATGACACAAACTGACACATTTCTGTTATCTGATTTTCAATCTATTTGCTTAAGGAATGATATGAGAACCATAGAGGCAGAATTTAAATTGTTATAAGCTCAGTAATAACTATAAGGACTTATTACATCTATCAAAGCTAACATACACATTTACAGAGCGTCGAAACAGAGAAGCTGTCTCTTGTGATTCTTTAATAGAGGAGAGCAATTTTGATATACTGCCAATAGTTTAAGCTGTTTGGACCACTGGTTTAGTTTAATTTCTATTAAGATACAAATTATGCTAATTTGGAATCTTAAATTTGAACCTAGATTTGCACTTAGCCCCTAACATCATCATTAACTAACATTTATATTTGCTTGTAGTATACTAGTGCTTCAGTATAAATACTGTAATTCAGTAACTAGAATGTGAGTTCCATTTTTGTCATTTTGTTCACTGATGTATCCTTGTGCCTAGCACACAAGTATGTTCAATAAATATTTCTTAAGCAGATGAATTTATTCTAAATCCACACCAAACCAAAATATTGACAAAAAAGATTTTGTTTTGCTATCTCAGTATGAGATTCCTGTGCCTCCTACCCTCTTTTATACAATACTGTAACATATATATTGGCACAGAAAATTAGTCATTGTAAGGTGAGCAAGAGAGACAACTATACTTTAAAACTGCTGCACCCACTTTGGGTGATAGTGACTATTTCTGGAGTTTCTCCGCCTAAGTAAGTTCTCCTATTTGCTCTTATGTGTTTGAAGGTAGCTCTATTATAATGATTAGTAAAGATGATTCTGTGAAGTGATAGATGAATCTAATACTGGATTCTAATACTGGAACTCAATGACACCTAAGGGACCTTAATAAAACACAGAACTGACAATGTTGCCTCATTCTTTAAAGCCCTTCAGCAGCTCCCTCAATGCCTCATACTTAGTAGGAGTGCAGGTTCTGAAATCAGAGTTTCTGAGTTCCTTGTATGCCTTTTACTAGTGATGTGGCCATGAGAAAGTTACTTAATCTCTCCAAACTTCAGTTTCCTTATTAGGTAAGAATACCTCAAAGAGTTGTAAGGATTAAATGAGATAATGCACTTAAAGCACCGTAGTAAGAAACCCAATGCTAATGTTATAATTATAGGAGTTCAAACTCATTACGCTAAATAAGTTCTCCTTGATTTGGTTAATGCTCGCTTAAACTTCTTCATTTCGCTTGCCCATGCTAAATGACCACATCTACAGCTACTGGACCAAGGCTGCCGAATCCTCTTCTATAATCCTAGGCTTCAGCCATACTCACTGGCCTGCAGTTCCTAGCAAATACCCTCCAACAAGGTCAAGTATTTCCCCAACTTCTGAGGTCCAGCTCAAGCACCACTTTCTTTTCTAAGGGGCCTTTTCTGATCTACCTCTAAGCTTACTTTGCCACTTACTTCCTTTTCCCCCAATGTACTCTGCATAATCTTCTCAACCTTCTTCAATTAAACTGTACAGTTTTTGAGAGCAGGGCCTTGGTCTCTTTCATCTCTGCATATCCCAAAGCACCCATACATTACTTGGCACCATGTGGGAATTCAACAATTACTTGTAGAATAAACAGTTGATTGTTTAGTCCATTTAGTGCTGTGTTTTTTTCAAACTTTTCTCTAGAAATAATATCGAGAGAAGAAAAAGCAAATTTCCTCGTAAATCTATCAATAGGCCCTAAAGCAACCTGATTTAAATATAAATTTTCTTAAGTTTTTGTGTGGTCTTATGTTTTCCTCTAAAACTCATAAGAACTGTATATTCTATTCCAGGACAGGCCTGCATTTGTTTTTTGGGTTTTTTTTTAAAGATTTTATTTATTTATTTGACAGAGAGAGACACAGCAAGAGAGGGAACACAAGTGGGGGAAGTGGGAGAGGGAGAAGCAGGCTCCCGCTGAGGGGGCAGCCCAATGTGGGGCTCAATCCCAGGACCCTGGGATCATGACCTGAGCCAAAGGCAGACGCTTAACGACTGAGCCACCCAGGCGCCCCAGGCCTGCATTTGTTTTAACCTGGAACTCCAAGGCCCCTTACCATCAAGCCTAAGACTCACCAGTACAGAGAAGGAGGGAAGTAAGCTATTAGCAGCACTGGAGAGATGATGCACCATATGTCTAAGTCATTAGATGAAGGAGAAGTGCTATGCTCTAGTTATGAAAAATTGCGGCTAAAACTAGGAGAGGGGTGCTTGGGTGGCTAAGTCAGTTAAGCATCTGCCTTTGGCTCAGATCTTGATCCTGGAGTCCCAGGATGGAGCCCCGTGTCATGCTCCCTGCTCTTCAGGGAGTTGGCTTCTCCCTCTCCCTCTGCCCCACCCCCTGCAACTTGCTCACTCTCTCTCAAATAAATAAATAAAATCTTAAAAAAAAAATAAAACTAGCAGGAGAAAATTGTGCAAGTGTCTGCTCCCCAAAAGAAGCAGCAGAATTAGGACAGAATGGAATAAGAGCAAGAAGAGATTCCAAATAAACCCAGAATTCACAAAGAAAATGTTCTCAAAATCTGTGTATGAACTGAGCTTGAAAGACTAAAGGTCAGAACTTATTGAGATAATAAAAATATGCAGTTTCTGCAATGCCTAAATGTAAAGAGAAACCACATCTACCCATGCAGGAAGGAGAAAATGGATACTTGCATTATGTTAAGCCAGAACATTATCTGAACATACCCTCAATCCTCTTAACTTCTTTGCAGAATTCTCTTCAGCTTTTCACACCCTTTCCCTCTCTCATTTTTACGGACCATCATCACACTGCTTCCTAGGCTTGGCTTAGTGTAGTTTCAAAGAGCCAAGATGTGTCTGATACACAGAAAAGACTTCTGGTCTGCGGATTTCTGTTTTTAAAAGTCACAGAAATGTTTCTAGGCCTGAAAGTGACAATGCTAGAAAACCTCAGGTTAATACATCACTAATTTATAATATTAACTATGAGTAGGGGGCAAAAACTACTAATTCAGAATTTTTATGTACTTTAGAAAAGTCATCTACAGAATTCTGAAAGTTAACTTGCTGTCTTCTTAAAGTTCTTTACACTTAACCTATAAAAGAAATATTCTAAACTATATTCTAATCCAAACTTCCTCTGAAGAGGGTCAATAAATACTTTAGGTTTTGCCAGAGAAGAGGCATAACCAAGGATACAATACAGAGATCTCTGTTGCAACTACTTAACTCTGTTCTTATAGTGAATTTTCACATGCCTTGAAATATTTTTTTTTATTAATTTTTCAACTATTTATAAAGATAAACTCACAGGCCATGTAAAAACACATGGCAGGCCAGATATGGCCCAAGGCCTAGTTTGCCAATCTCTATTCTAGTCTAAGACTTGAAAAGCAAACTCTATACTGATAGTATTACTAAGAAATATTTTCCTATTTTCAGGGAGAAATACACATAAGAGGAAATGAAAAAAAAAGGGATATACAACAGTATACACAGTATGAGCCTAACATTTGGAGAAAAAGTGTGTGTGTGTGTATGCATGCAGACACATCTACTCGTGTATAAGGAGTAAAAAGAACCAAAGTAATTAAAACAAAATGTTGACGATAATAAAGAATAAGTCTTAGTTTCTTTTTGTTTGTTTTATTTAAATTCAAGTTAGTTAACATATAGTGTATCATTAATTTCAGGTTAGAATTTAGTGATACATCACTTACATTTAACACCCAGTGCTCATCATATCAAGTGCCCTCCTTAATACCCATCACTCCATTTCCCCAACCCCCAACTAACCTCCCCTCCAGCAACCCTCAGTTTGTTCTCTATAGCTAGGAGTCATTTAGGGTTTGTCTGCTCTCTTTATCCTATTTTATTTTTCCCTCCCTTCCCCTATGTTCATCAGTTTTCTTTTTTTTTTTTTTTAAAGACTTTATATATTTATTTGACAGAGAGATAGCACAAGTAGGCAGAGAGGCAGGCAGAGGGAGAGGGAGAAGCAGACTCTCCACTGAGCAGGGAGCTCGACGTGGGGGTCGATCCCAGGACCCTGGGATCATGACCTGAGCCGAAGGCAGCCGCTTAACCAACTGAGCCACCTAGGCACCCCATCAGTTTTGTTTCTTAAAATTTAGTTTCTTTTTAGAAATGTTTTTATTTTCCACATCTTCTACAATGAACATGTAATACTTTTATAATCAGAAAAAAATTAAATAAACAAAAAATCCTGATATTTGACCTGAGCTGTTATGATTTAAAGTAATGTTCTTACACACATACCTTTAAGGGTTCGCACCTGGTTCTGCTTGAGTACAGAGCTTAAGAAATGAGGTGATAAAGAGCCACTGAAAAATAAAGATAAGATAAATATGCTTATAAAAACCTTCATTTCACTTTTTATAGAACTTAGTCACAAATACAACTAATTTATACAATAAAAAACACAAACTATTTTTACCTTGTTTTCTTTGCTAATACTATTCAGTTTAGAAGAGTCTGCCAAAGCAGAAAGAGCATTAGATCCAAGATTAAATCACAACTATTTGGACGATCTTAGGCAAAATAATTAATTTCTTAGTTTCTTCATCTGTAAAATAGGAATAATTAAACCTCCCACATAGGGCTGCTGTGATGAATAATAATAATGCATTTAAAATGCCTGTAACAATAGACAATACATAATAGTTACTATTTGGTTTTGTATTGGATGCTTAAATTTGATATGATATTCATATAGGTGTTACCACAGAAATGAAAGCGTTTATCGAAACAAATGTGTGAAGAGAACTGTATGGTAATGATGCAAAACAGATAAGTTCCTGATTTTATTAAGAAATATTAATGTCAAATTAAGCTTGCTACAGTCATAAAGAGATTAGGAGTTCTGTTTTTTTTTTTTTTTAAAGTTCTTATTTTTAAGCAATCTCTACACCCAGCATGGGGCTTGAATTTACAACCCCAAGATCAAGAGTCACATGCTCTTCTGACTGAGCCAGCCAGGCATCCCAGTTTTGGCTTTTTTATTTTTTTTTTAATTCCAAAAATTAAATCATTTTTGGGACACACTACTTCTGTTCTTTGGAATTTGTGATACCATAAAAAAATCTGTTTTGCTAAATTGTAAGTCTATTTCTCATTCATAGTTTCACATATACTATATTTCATTCTTTTTCTCAACTTACCAATAATGACATGAAAAGGCTACACAAAGATCTATTGGATGGAACCATCATTTGCCAAACAATGAAAAAGAAAAAATGTTTCTAAAAATATTAAGGTAATGTTTTAAAGTGAAAAATTATCTTTATGCTGTCATTTATCTGTTTTTAAACCACAAAATCATTTTTATTTAACATATGATAAAGCTAAAAGATAAAATCATGAAAATGCAATCTATCAAAGGCACAGTGAAGTGCATATCTAATGGTATACAACAGTGTCAATTCTCTCATTTAATCTTTAATTTAAAAAAAGCATAGCTAAATAAAACACATAAATGACCATAAACAGAACTTACCATTAGTTTCTAAATTGTTTTTTTTTTAAACTAGGATACCTCATAAGCACCAACATTAACGATAAAGATACCAAGTCCCAAACAATGAGGATATAAACTCTGATAACTTTTCTAGGTTTCATTTAATAAAGATAAACCACTCAATCATTCTTGTGACAATAATCCTTCCAATCTACTAGTAAACAAGCTTAAAATCTCAGTGAGAAGATATATATTACTAATTTCAACTTTAGCCTTACTAATTTTTTATTGTATTTCAGCTACAACCACTCCACTTGAAGTTATTTAATAATAATTTAAGAAATTAAACATTGTATGGAAATATTGATAATTGTTGCAGCTGAAGAGTTCATTATAGTTTTCTCCCTCCTTTTGTGTATGTTTGAAATTCTCCATCTAGCATTTTATTAAAAAGCTTTTAAAATTTTCCAAAAAACAATTAGCCATGATAAGGCCACCCTCAAAAGTATCTCAACAAAATCTGGCATTTTCAATTCAAACAAATGTACATAATAGAATTTAAAAAAAAAAATTCTGAAGGCTTCTTTAGGAAACGGAAACAAAATCAGATTTGAGGTGTCATTTTCAGCTTTGACTTAAAATGGGAAAGCTGTAAGATCAATAAGAGTCACTGAGTTTGAAAACAAGAGCCAAGGAAATACATCACAATTATATTTACCAGCAGAAACAAAACAAATAAAAAAGTCAAAGCATTATTTTACTTGTCAGACATTTTAAAACTTGAGACTGTGAGCATAATTTTCAAATATTAAATGTGTTGTGAAAGAAAACTAAACTTAAAATAGAAAAAGATATAAATATATCCATAAAAATGTTACAATGACAAACTGTTAAGCATCTTATTTTAAAAAGCTTAAATATACTTTTAATTTCCCATGTCTTTAGTCTGCATTAGTACTGCCGGCAATTAAAATAATTTAAACCTTTTGTACCTGAAATCATTATTATAATGTTCTGTAGGGTTTACTTATACTCAGGAGTGACTGTATTTTCCAGAATTTATGTTCTCACCTATCAAATATCCTGTTTCCTAATAACACAAGTTGACTATAAGTAAAAATGCCTTAGGCTAATGTCTTATCCATAAGTTATTCTCTATGCAATAAAAAAAAACCCCAAACCTTACAACTTTGTTAGGTTTTTCCATGTCATACAACGAAATCTTATGTCACCATTGACACTTATATGGAAGATTCTGTACCTTTGTGGAGATGCAGGAGGGGTGTAAAATGTTAATGTTGAGGAAAAAGGTTGCTTCTTCAGTGCCTGCATAAGGTTGGGTTTATATTCTGGATCAACACACCATAAGGAACCTTTTCCATTGACCTAAAATAAAATACACAAGAATTATTAATGTGCAACTTTAAGACATACACAATCAGTGCCTGAATGTTTTCACCAATGTGTATGGGGGAAAAAAAAATCCTACAGTATGCTTTTGAGTACAATGCAAAGGTTGAATTAAGCTTGCTTTAAGTGCATTGTATGGTCAAAAGCCCTGGAGGCAGGCTGCCTGGGTTCTTAGCTCCAGCACTGCCATTTACCTGTTGTGTGATCTTAGGAAAATTAACCAACCTCTATCTCTCCAGGCCATTATTCCTTCATTTGGAAGGTAGGGATGATAACACTACCTATCTCATAGGGCTGTTATGTGGATTAAATTATGCATAAAGTACTCTGCATGTTGCCTGGCACATAGGGCCACAGGACATGACAATCACTTCATAGTCTCTGAGAATGGTACAACCCCAAGATGAACAGTGAACAGCATAGAGGGCTGTACAATGTGGTCCTCCATATGGTGAGATGTAACAAATATAAGCCATTATTGTTACTGTTACAGAAAAACCAGGAAGAAAAGGAAAAATTAAGCTTTCTATGCAGCATCATTTCCCCAAAAGTGGTAAGCAGTATGAGATCAGGTGATGCAGCAAAAAATTTTTATTTTTTAATGGCATTAACAGTAATGCTTAAGTTCTCATTTAAAGCAAGTTTAAATTTAAAAAGCAAATGATTTCAGGGGCTCTTGGGTGGTACAGTCAGTTAAGCAACCAACTCTTGATTTCAGCTTGGGTGTGATCTCAGGGTTGTGGATTGAGTCCCGCACTAGGCTCCGCACTCAGCACAAGTCAACTTGAGATTCTCTCCCTTTCCCTCTGCCCCTCCCTGTGCTCACGCCCCCGCTCTCTCTATATACGAATAAGTACAGTCTTTAAAAAAAAAAAAAAAAAGCAAATGGTTTCATAAAAAGCACAGGAAAAGTCTCAAAGACTGGTAAATCAACAACTGAGGTATGAAAAAGACTCCTGTAAAAGATAACAGAGAGGAAGGAAGAATCAGCCCTTCCCTCAAGATGATTAAGTTAAATTTGAGTGACTTTTAGATAATATGGCAATGAGCACACAAACCCAGATTCCATTGAAATAATCAACAGAATCTAAAAATTATGGAATTTTTATGATTACTAGAAACCAGAGAAACCATTAACAAAAGTGCCTGCTGAATTTCAAATGGGAGGTGCCTGAAAGAAGGGCTTGTGTGATCCATAGTTCCCTCAATATGAAGGAACAGCTTATAGGAAGGTAAGTAGACAAGATATATGAAAAACCTCACTAATATTATCTAACATGCAGGGAAGAAGGCCAGGCTATGAGATAATTCTTTCAAATAGGTTTGAAAAATGCTGTACATTTTACCTCCCTCCTTCTTAGAAGGTCACACTAAATACCAGCAGGTTAAGGGATCTAAATAGTCTTGCTATCATTATACTTGTTTTATATGGTTTCCTAAAGTTATCTGACACAGAACCTCCTTCTCCCAGGTAGTATTTGAGGAATTTAGTGTTCTGTGGAACACTTATGAGAAAAACTGATGTAATTAATGAATTCTTGTAGAAAATACTTTCCAAATATTAATGGAAAAAACTACATTGATTAGGCCAGGAGGAAAAATAAATTCCCTCTTAAAGTTCACAATTTTAAGACTCCAGTGCAAAAAAAAAAATTAACAATCCCAACAACAACAAAATTCTGACCACTTGGAAATTTATAACTCTTAGATTAAAAAGATATCCAAACTACAATTATAGATTATCTAGTAAATAAATATATTCATAAATCTAGTAAATAAATAAATTTCATATAAACACAGTTATATGAAAACTAAGAGAATGTGGCCAAAGGCAAATTTATATCCACTTTCATTCATTTTTTAAAAAAGATTTTATTTATTTATTTGACAGAGAGAGAGAGCACGAGCACAAGCAGGGGGAGCAGGAGAGGGAGAAGCAGGCTCCCTGCTGAGCAGGGAGCCCGATGCGGGGCTCCATCCAGGGACGCTGGGATCGTGACTTGAGCTGAAGGCAGCCGTTTTTTTGTTTGTTTGTTTGTTTGTTTTATTTTTATTTATTTATTTAATTTATTTTTTTATTCTTATGTTAATCCCCATACATTACATCATTAGTTTTAGATGAAGTGTTCCATGATTCATTGTTTGTGCATAACACCCAGTGCTCCATGCAGAATGTGCCCTCCTCAATACCCACCACCAGTCTAACCCATCCTCCCACCCCCCTCCCCTCCAGAACCCTGTTTGTTTTTCAGAGTCCATCGTCTCTCATGGTTCGTCTTGAAGACAGCCGTTTAACTGACTGAGCCACCCAGGTGCCCCTCATTCATTTTTTTAAAAAAACTTCTTTATTTATTTGAGAGAGAGAGTGTACATGCACATGAGGTGGAGGGACAGAGGGCAAGAGAACCTCAAGCGGATTCCACACTGGGCATGGAGCCCTACTGGTAGCTCAATCTTACGACCCTGAGACCTTGACCAGAGACAAAACCAAGAATCAGACACTTAACCAACTGAGCCACCCAGGTGGCTCTTTCATTCTTTTTTTTTTTTTTTTAAGATTTTTATTTATTTTTTGACAGAGAGAGAGACAGCGAGAGAGGGAACACAAGCAGGGGGAGTGGGAGAGGAAGAAGCAGGCTTCCCCGCTGAGCAAGGAGCCCGATGCGGGGCTTGATCCCAGGACGCTGGGATCATGACCTGAGCCGAAGGCAAACCCTGAACGACTGAGCCACCTAGGCACCCTAGCCACTTTCATTCTTAAACAATTGAAATATCTGAAATAACTTTTATCATATCTGGAGAAGGGGGGGAGAGAAAATTATATAATGTTATATAATGTAAATATATTATATGAAAATTGATAAATTGTTAAACTAGAAATCAGGAAAAGAATGGAACTAAATGGAACTAAAAAACCGTCAATATGCTACACACCCTAGTTGAGGTAGTCAAGGAAATAAATGAAGAACTTTAGAAGCTGTGATTGATTATCTATCACCTGCTAACTCTTCCTTCAGGATAAATCTCTTCTACTTCCTTCGCTGAACATCCCTAACTGCACATCTTGAACAGAAGCTGGACTACAAGTATATCCTTACACATGTACCACATCCATACACAGTCTACATACAGAACTCCACAGCCATGCAAGGAGGAGATCCAAATTCAATCTCATTTCACTTCCCCAGAGCTAAACACTACTTGTACAGTGGTTAAGAGTGTGAACCTTGGAGCCATTTTGTCTCCTTGGGAATCCTGGCTCTGTCATTTAAGAGCTGTGTAATCTTCAGAAAAATGGGTATGTTTCCTGTCTATTAGTATGCTCAAAATAGAACTATATAAAAAATAGTACCTACTTCACTTTAAGAATTACTATATTATAAGAGTTAATTCACATAAAGTGCTTAGAACACTGACAGACAATAAGCACTCGATAAACACTGGCTACTGCTGTTGATATATGTTCATTTTCTTTGTAGTTTCAAAAATTGTTCCTGTTTCCTCCAGTCTAATAGCATGCAAATTTTAAATCTTTACACCAGATCTATTACACCAGATATTGGCATTACATTTTAACAAATATTTTTAAGATTTTTTTTTTTCTCTACAAATATTGAAAACCAACTATAAGGTATAACCTTCCCCCTCTCCCACCATGTGATGTACAAAACTTCCTCAGAACTCATAAGATTAGTGAGATTCAAACTGGTAATTTTTGTTTTTATATTACACCTTTTCTATTTAAAAAACCCTTTCATAAAATCTGAATTACACTTCACAATTACATTAAGAATTACTTGGACAACAATAAAATTTATGTGTGTTCTATTCCCCTGGTTCCTTTTTGTTTATATAAAATCCTATATGATGTGGCGCCCAGGTGGCTCAGTCGTTAAGCGTCTGCCTTCGGCTCAGGTCATGATCCCAGAGTCCTGGGATCGAGCCCTGCGTCAGGCTTCTTGCTCAGCAGGGAGCCTGCTTCTCCCTCTCCCTGCCGCTCCCCCTGCTTGTGTGCTCTCTCTCTCTGTCAAATAAATAAATAAAATCTTTAAACAAACAAACAAAAAAAGGTAATTTATGTGTAAGTGATATAGAGCTGCAAAATAAATGAATACTTATTTCTGGAGGTTATTCTAAAATTGGCATAAAGTTAGAGTTCATTTTTTGTTTTTTAAGATTTTATTTATTTGACAGAGAGAGCGAGTGAGAGAAAACACGAGCAAGGAGAGGCAGAAGGAGAGAGAGAAGCAGACTCCCCACTGAACAGGCAGCCTGATGTGGGGCTCGATCCCAGGACCAATATTATGAACCTGAGCCAGAATCAGGAGGTGGCTGCTTAACCGACTGAGCCACCCAGGTGCCCCAAGTTTATATGGTTTAATAACAGTATATTCCTACTCCTTTACCTGTGAGTCCTGAAAAAAATCAACAATAAGGACAAAATCAATTAATTCTGAGTAAGAGATAAAAGGTAATAAAGAATAAGGAATTAACTAAATTTAAAGGGAAAATAGCCCTTGTTTTAGAAAAAGTATGCTATCAGTGTACGCAGTTTTTAACATCCTAGCAACCTAAATGTATAGGAAAAGAAAAACCATAGCTGTCATATCATACTGTAATATAGAAAGACACATACTACACTATTAGGTGAAACTTTTTTCTGGCCTTCAGTGGCAAAATATCACATGAACTATATACTAAGTAAGTATCTGAAATTTTGATTTGTTTTTCAAAGGAAGTCAAATTTTACAAATGTATTTTTGGATGAAATTACTTAAATTAGGTATGTTTTCAGTCAGTTGGCCCAAGGGATGTTTTTTAACGATAGGGAAATAAAACTTTAAAACATTAGCACCCACAACATCCTTTGCCCAACCCACTTCAGTTTCATACAGAAAAGATATGTATGAATTATTTTTCATATATTAAGACAATTATTTTAACGATTCTATTTTAATGTTCTATCTTGGTATTCCTGAGATTACACTCCTAGAAACTGTTTGGTTCAATAGTCTACTTTTTAAATCCTATCATGTGAATTACAAATTGTTTTGACCATAGTAGAATTGCTATTTCCTTGAAGTAGTAAATTGGAAGAACTGGTACTGAAAACCTGCCGTTCAGGGCAGTTAAGTATTATCTTGAGTAAGGTCTCCAAATAACAGTCTGGTTATGTTACCATGGCAGCATTTCCTTTCACTGGGTCTGTTCACAAACTATCAGTAACAAGAGATAAAATTATGTATTTGCTAACATTATGTTTTAGAGTCTTCAGCAAAGAGGAATTTATTTTAAACTAATTCTCACTTAAAAACCTTGCCCCTTTATTATTGTGCTTAGATGACAGAACACAAATAATAAAGAGTTTCAGACGTTAAATATTGTTTTAAACTAAATTTGCCTATAACAAAATAAACCTGTGCAATGGAAACAGGAAATGTGCACTCTCTCATTTATTTTGCATTTTGGAACTATAAGGCTTCTGGACTTAACTTGGTAGAGAACCACAGAAGGTTTTGAAGAAATAAGGAATATACTAAGAAATGAACTTTAAAAAGATCTTAATGTTAGTTGTAAAGAATAGTTTGGGAGAAAAGGCAATGTTCACTATTCCTGAGATGTTTTTATGTACTTGCCTTGTACATTTTAATAGTTTCCTCCCCTGATTATCTTTTCTGTGGTTTTTAGAATGACTGAATTAAAAAGAATTAACTAATCAAAAAAGGCATTCATAAGTCCTGTTTATAGTTTAAAGCATGAACTTTTATAGTGGTTGGCATGACTTCTTTTCCTGGGATTCAGCTATTGAAGCGAGTCATCACTATGCAAACATAAAGACTAAAACTGTACTAAACCAGGCAAAATTTCTTTTTTTTTTTTTTTAAAGATTTTATCCATTTCACAGAGACAGCGAGAGAGAGGGAACACAAGCAGGGGGAGTGGGGGAGGGAGAAGCAGGCTTCCCGCTGAGCAGGGAGCCCGATGCGGGGCTCGATCCCAGGACCCTGGGACCACGACCCGAGCCGAAGGCAGACGCCCAACGACTGAGCCACCCAGGCACCTCTAAACCAGGCAAAATTTCTAATTTTGTGTTTCCCAGCTCAAGTCAGTGTCTTAGTTTGGCTTTATAAAAATTTAGAGAAGTAGATATAAGACCTGGATGTTTAAATATTTAAAACATGAAACCCAAACCAAAATAAACCAAAAAAAGACCATGTCTAACTTTTATAACTTTAAAATACCGAGGCAAATAAATACCAAGCCAAGATTTTTAGACCTATCTATTGAGAGTATTAACTACAGTATGGATGATAGGGGGGGAAATCTAATCAGAAGCTATCCAGGTGGCTGGGTATCATTATCACTTTGTAGTTTGACCCAGACCTTGCCATCTTGCCATTTTTTTGAGATTATCATCTATAGATAAGAGATATTCATCAGAAAAGTGCTGGCAAGGCTGCCAAATTCAATTCCAACATTTATTGGATGTAAGTATAACTTACTTGCCTTCTGAAGATTATAAGAGAAGTACTGTTATTTTGAAACACTGATTTCAGAAGTATTTCATAAATTAAAAAAAAAAAAAATCCACAAGCAACCCCAATCCTACCTGAATGTATCACTTTCTGTCCAAACTTCAGAAATTTAAGCAGAGTGGCTATTGATTTTTGTGAAGACCATCTCCTGCCAGTTTCTTTCCTCCTACCCTGACCTGTTGTAATAGCTTACTAATTTTTATCCCAATATTTACAATTTCTATATTTATCCTCATATTTTTTATTATCTCATAAGAGGATTTCTTTCTCTTTATCACACTGTCCCCGGACTCTGGACTGTAGCTTTCTTGTTTGCTAGCTCTCACTTCCTTAACTTTTTTCTTTCTCTGAGCATTCAAAATGCTCAGGTTAATTATGTAAATAATGCACACATTTAAAAATTAAGGATAAAAACAAATCCCTTTTGATCACTACCACAAATCCAACTACACTGCACATATTATTCTGCAATTTTTATTACAAATACCACAGTGGATATATATCTCCTTGTATGCAAGTATGAATCTTACTCTAGGGGAGAAATCAGAATCTAATCCACTAGATCAAAAGATATGCACATTTCTAATTTTAATAATTGTAGCCAAGTTGCCCTCAAAAATGGTTGTACTAATTTACACTACTATGAGTGGTATGAAAATATTGGTATTATTTCCCCTATCCTTATCTAAATTGATACTATCATTTAAAATTTTTGCATTCTAATGGGGTACAACTGTTTTTGTGGGTTCTTTTAGTTTGTATGTCCCTGATTACTAGTGAGGATAAACATCTCTGCATGCTTATTGGCTATTTGTATTTCCTCCTCTGTTAACTGCCTATTCATATTCTTACCCATTTCTTAATTAGTTTTCTTTTTCTTATTGAATTAAATTAATTCTTTACACACAGTGGCGTACTGCTCATTATAAACATCTCCTATCAACTTCACATTTAATGACAGAATGTTGGTAGTTTGAAACTGGCCATGATGGAAATATTTATACCTTGAGAATTTACAAAAGCTATATCCCCATCCCTACTCAATCCCCATCCCACATATACCAGCACACCATATTTTGAATCCTCATCTGTTGGCTCTTAGTTGTCTCAATCACTTCTTCTTAACCAATCATTTAAGATTTCTGCAACATTTGATACTGTTGCTCATTCACACTTAAATTTACCCTCCTTTGCTTCCACTACAATATACTTTTCCTAGATTTTTCTACTGCAAATCAGTGCTGATGACTTCCAAATTTAGAGCTTTAATCCCACATTACCACTACTCCTGTATATTTCTAAGTACCTAACAGACAGTTCTCCTTTTATGTCCCACCATAAGCATAAACACAATAGGTCTAAAACTAGAAAATAATTAAGTGATATAATTCAAAATAAAATCCAACAATACATGTTGGAAAGAACATATCCAACATTCCTAAAACTTTAGTCATCTGAAAGGAAAGTTTGAGGCTGGGGGAATCTGCTTCCAAGATGGCTTATTCACACAACTGTTGGCAGAAGGCCACATTTCCTTGACACATAGGCCTCTCCATAAGGCTGCTTAAATATGATATGGCATCTGGCTTCCCCTATAGCTAGTTATCCAAGAGCCCAAGATGGAAACTATAGTACCTTTTATCACCTAGCCTCAAAAGGCATGATCCATCATTTCCACAATATCCTCTTGGTTACACAGGTCAGCCCTATTCATTACTGAAGGGAACTCTACAAGGGCAAGAACAGTGGAAGGTAGGGTTCATTTGGGGGCCTCTTGGAGGCTGTCTATGACAGACATTGAACCTTTGAAATTACTGAGGCTTTTTTAATGGCCTAACACATAGTTGGTCTTCATAAATATTCCATGTGTAGTAGACAATGTGTTAGATAGCAATATGTTACAAAAGATAACTAATACAACCTCCTTAAGTTAGCTGTAAGATGATGATAGATGACGATATATCCTAATGTCTTGCTACTCATGGACTAATGGCACCAGGATCAATGGGGAGCCTGTTAGAAAAGAAAGAGTCTCACTCTCCACCACAGATTTGCTGAATCAGAATCTGTATTTTAACAAGATCCCCAGATATCAGTGAATACACTTAAGTTTGAACAGCACTATCTTAGAAAAATCCTTCAGTCACTTAAAAACATAATTACTTGCTCTTCATTTTTATTCAAAATAAGAATAGGAGAGTTCTGCTACCATTTGGGAGTATAGGAAGCCATTAGAGAACACAGTTACCAGCCTAACAAGAAAAAACCAAATAATCCACGAAATCATAATTTTTTATGAGCTCATCTGAGAGCTAAGACCATAAGACAACTGAAAGAACTGAATTCTAAAGTGTGACAGGACCTTGTTAGGAGAGATGGAACATATGAACTGTTTTACCTTTGGGAGAGCACAGAAAAAGTGGCAGTCATAAAATAAGGTTAAAAAAAAAAAGACTCAAATTTTAACAAATTGTTAAAAGCAGGGGCACCTGGGTGGCTCAGTCAGTAAAGCGTATGCCTTCATCCCAGGGTCCTGAGAGAGAGCCCTGAGTCAGGCTCCTTGCTCAGTGGGGAGCCTGCTTCTCCCTCTCCTCCCTGCTCGTGCTCTCTCTCACTCTCTCTGTCTGTGTCTCTCTCTCTCAAATAAATAAATAAAATGTTTAAACAACAACAAATTCTTAAAAGCCAAGTGTGAGCCAGCAAGATAATTTAGTATCCTTGGCATTTCCAGACAGAAGGGTCTGCATCTACTAGCCAGCATTTTTCTACAGGCCTCCATCCAGTGCTCCATAGAAAGACTTTAGACAGGGCAGGAGACCTAAGAGAGACACATTTGGAGGTGGTGATGGATGTGCAGAACATACTAAGGCTTAAGGCTGGAACAAGGATATCAGGCAAATCTCATCCATATTCCAGACTTTAAATGACCATAAGATGAGATCAGGTGTCACTGTGGGACAGTCACACAACCTGGTTACATGCTGGACAAAGCTCCACTATGAAGCAAAAGCTGTCTGCCACTGAAAGAGAGGCAAACACCCTCCTCACCCCACTCCCAGGTAAAGGATGGCTACTGCTGGGGAAAAATACAACACTCAACTATCCTCACACTTTACTGACACTAGGCAATGGCCATGTGTCATTAGGTAATAGGCAGGAAATTTGCTCATGCCCAGATGATACAAAGCAGAGATCTGCTGCCCCTGAGAAAGGAAATGGTAACTTACTTGTACCCAGGACCTCCCATTGATACTAGGCAGAGTTTATCTACCTTGAAGGGAATAAGCAAGAAATTGGCCTGAGCTCTGGAGCAATGCTGTCCAATAGAACTTTCTACAATGACAGAAAGATCATATATCTATACTGTCCAATATGCCAACCACTAGCCACATGTAGATAACTGGCTACTGATGATTACAGCTCTAGACTCCACTCTGAGTAGATGGAAGAGACCGTCTCCTCCACGGGAAGGCAAGGAAAGTCCTACTTTTGAGACAAAGGCATACAAAGCCTGCTTAATACTAAAACTAGAGCAGAAGAATCAAGAAACTCCTGCTCCCATCCCAAGAGCCTCATACTAAGTAAAAAGCAATTGCTATGGGAGGGGCAAGAGCACAGAGAGAAATATCTAACTCCCTTCCTGCCTCCAAATATATCACAAGCTGAAAGATGAAGGTAAGGCAGAAATGCTGAGAAAAATCATCTGACACTCCAGGACTCACATTAAGCACAAAGTAATAGCAGTCCATCTCTGTATGAATTTGAAGCCTGTGGTACTCAGAAGGTAATTATGACAAGCACAAAACCTAAACCTAGACCAATTATTACCTAGATTGACCAATACCTGTTTCATGCTAACAATCTGACAGAAGTAGAGGCATGTTTCTCTTACAAACAATGTTTGACATTTAATCCAAAATTAAGAAACACACACAAAAACAGGAGATAAAACAGTCAACAAAATCAGACGCAAAGATGGACCAGAAGATATACCATATCTATAATTAATATGTTTATGGATCTGGTGGGAAATTTTAGCAAAAAGATGGAAACTACTTTTAAAAAGGCAAATGAAGGGCAACCCTCTTGAGTTCCCTCCCTCTTCGGGAGCTTTGTACATCATTTTACTACTGCTCAATAAACCTTGCTCTGCTGCCAAAAAAAAGGGGGGGGCGGGCAAATGAAAATGTGAGAAATGATAAATAGGAAGAAGTTCTTTATCAGATTTATCGACAGAATGAACACAACAGAGGGAAGACTAAACCTATAAAAGACTGAAAGAAATGATCCAAACTGAAACAAAGAGAGAAAAGAGTAGAAACTAGGGCAGAGGAAATAAGAGGTGAGACAATAGCAAATGGTCTAACATATTTTTACTTGGAGTGCGAGAAGTGGGAAGTGAGCCACAGAAATATTTGAAGAGATAATGAACAAAACTTTTCTAAATTTAATAAATGACAACAAATCACAGATCCAAGAACCTCTGAAAAACCAAAGCAGAATAAAAATAAAGAAAAACACACCTAGGCGCACCACAGTCAAACTGCTTAAAAGTAGTGATATAAAGAGAAGTCATAGAAGTCAGACAGGAAAAAAAAAAGAAAGAAAGAAAGAAAGAAAAGAAACATTATAGAGGAATAAAGATAAGAATGACAGCAGACTTCTTATCAGACATTATATAAGCCAGAACACGAGAGAAACATCTTTTTTATTTATTTATTTTTTATTTTTATTTATTTATTCATGAGAGACAGAGAGAGAGAGAGGCAGAGGGAGAAGCAGGCTTCCCGCTGAGCAGAGAGCCCGATGCGGGACTCGATCCCAGGACCCTGGGATCATGACCTGAGCTGAAGGCAGACGCTTAACCATCTGAGCCACCCAGGCGCCCGAGAGAAACATCTTTAAAATCCTTCAAGAAAAAAAAAAACAACTTCTTAACCTCCACAAAAAGATTCTTATAAATTCATTGCCAGATTTGAACTATAAGAAATGTTAAATAAACTTATCAAAAAAAAAAAAAAGGAATTGATCCTGATAAGCATCATGATTTTAGTCAACTTTTTCTGTGAAAAGCCATATAAGTGGTGTAATAGTATAATGGTGATAAATTAAAGATATATATTGAAAAGTGTATAGCAACCTTCACTGCCACCAGCAGCCCCCAAAAAGAGAATAGCTCATAAGCCAATAGTAGAGATAAAACTGAATCATAAAAAAATACTCAATCCTTAAAAAGACAGGAAAAGTGGGAGAAAAGAATAGAGCAAATAGAAAACAGCATGATGATAGATTTATAGCCAACCATATCAATTACATTAATATAAATGGTCTACATTCCAATTATAAGACAGACTGTCATACTGAGTAAATAAGTAACACATATTGATACAGTGACAGAACACTACAGAAACTAAGAATAGAAAATTAGAACATTAGAAAACTAATTTATGTCCTATAGTAGACTGAAATTGTTAGATTTATATCAATATTTAAGAAATTTAAAAACATCTCAATGAAAGCAAATGATGAATATAATTAAGCTAAAACTGAAGTAATTATGAGTTGACTACTTTTTGTCTTCCTTTAGTTTCCCCATATTTTAAGGTCTTGATGTTAATTCTCCCCCACCTCCCCAAATACAGCAATGTTCATTAACACTGACCTTGCCATGGCTTCTTTCCACTTTCTGAAAACATTTATTCAGGGACAGATTATGTCGAACAGAATTCTTCCAGCCTGTTGGTGCAGTAGCAAAATATGGGAAGCGATCCAAAATCCAGCTATAAATTTCTTTGACAGGCAAACATTTATTTGGAGAGTGTTCAATGGCCATGTAAATGAGAAGACTAAAGGAATATGGGGGCTTTGCAGTTGCTGATTTTTTTTCTGGGTTCTGATAGCAAGATGGTCCTAAGGATGGCACATCATCTCCCTCTATGTCATACAATGGACTAACAATTGGAAGACCCTCACTTCCAAAGCTGAAGTTTGTTAGAAGATTAGTACTTTCATGAAGCCAGTTCAAGTTTGTGAGTTCATCATCTGCTGACTCACTGTCCACAAGAGTGGCCTTTGGCCTGGCAGCATCAACAGCTTCAGGCAAGCTTCCCATTTTGTAAATCTGGCTTAATCCTGCAACCTTTTCAGCTCCTGGAGTTTCAGCTCTCTTTTCTGGAGTCATTCCAATTACTGGACCCATTTATTCTTACAGTTTCTGCAATAAAGAAAACAATTGTCAATCAATATAATACTTAAGATTCGTAAGCTCATGGAAAAAGAAAATACATATTTAAATACCACCAAATCAGAAATTTTGCAATTATCCCACATAATATTTAAGCACAATATTTGTACAACAAAGACATTAAAGGTTACAAAACAAGGAAGAGAACTTATTTCATATTACTCAAAATAGCTGTAAATAAAATACAGAATTATAACACCATATGTATGAGTGATATTAATAAAAGTAAATAATGTATTTTGAATACTTAATAAAGTCCTGAGCCTACAGTTACAGCCTAATAAGTAATGGTTATTATTAAAAATAAGCAGACTTTCTTTGAATTATAAGACTTTATAATCCATGCATTTTAAGGATCTATGACCTTTCTCATATAGAAAATAACCAAATTTAAATTTAATCAATTTAAATTCAAATAAATATTTATTTAATAAATTTAAATTCAACATTAAGCAAAATTTAAAATATTGCTTAAACAATAACTCTAAACAAACCCTTTCCTCAAATCTGAAATATTTACTATAGAGATAAATAATTTCTAACATTTTTACAGATTATACTAAAACAATAACATTTCTTATTCACTAAATTCATTATCAGCAAAATTATTACTTACTGTAAATTTATTCTTATTACATTCAATATTTTAACTGAATTCTGTATCATCTCATCAAGTACTGACACTGAAAGGCTGGCATTCTCTAAGTAAAATTTGAATTATCACTGTATTTTCAAGGAGAGGGGGAAAAAAAGCTATTTTTTTTTTTTTTTTTTAGATTTTATTTATTTATTTGAAAGAGAGAGACAGTGAGAGCAGGATCACAAGCAGGGGGAGAGGGAGAGGGAGAAGCAGGCTTCCCGCTGAGCAGGGAGCCCGACGCGGGGCTCGATCTCAGGACCCTGGGATCATGACCTGAGCTGAAGGCAGACACTTAATGACTGAGCCACCCAGGCGCCCCCAAAAAGCTATTTCTAAACTATCCATTTTTATTTCTATTTTCTCAAATGTCTTTTGTTTTACTTTTGAAACATACTTCAATGCAAAAACTTATCATGGGAAAATAACTGACCAAAGAGAAAAGTGATATAGTAATGTACTATTAAATTCATTTTTAGTGGTTCATAAAAGTACCTCATTTATGAATTCAGTGAAAAACTTTGTCTTCCATTATCCTATTCAATCTACTTATGCTTATATAACTGAAATAAGAGAAGTACCCCTACAGTTTTATTTTACTTAGAACAAAGCTGGTAGGTTACTCCAAGAACTATGAAAACCAGTCAATTTTATATGTAGAACAGTCTATCTGGATTCTGGTAGCTATTAATAGATGTAGTCTCAAAGCACTTAATTATCAACAGCATCAGCTAATATTTTGGGGACCAGGCATTGTGCTAAACACCATAAACTATATCTCAATTAACTATCAATTAAACCCTATAAAGTAAGCACTATTATTAACCCAATTTTATAAATGAGAAAAATGACTCAGAGGTTAAGCATCCTGTTTTAGTCTACCTGTTTAGTAATGGGAAACAACAGAATTTAAACCTGGGCATACTGACTTCAGAACCACAACTCTAACTACTACATTATTTTGGTAAGAAGGCAAACTTATCACCGGTGAATAACAATGACCCAAATCCTATCTATTTTAAATCTTACTACTGTTCTCTCCATATCCAGTTACTATTTTTCTTACTTAGACCTGTATCTATAACTTGACATACCAAGACATTTTGACTTGGTATGACATTACTGACTTTTCTTTTAAGAGCTTTCTGGTTTCAGGTCTTATGTTTATATTATATTTAATACCTGATTTTGGGCAAGGAGCTAGTACCGTTTCGGAATGCTAACTGGCAATATGCACCAAGAATCATTAAAAATGTCATATTCTTTGACCCAATAATTCATAGATCAATGGAAGAGAATTTAGAACCCAGAAATAAGCCCACACATATATGGTCAATTAATCTACAACAAAGGAGACAAGAATATACAATGGGGAAAGAGAGCTTCTTCGAAAAACAGTGCTGGGAAAACTGGACAGCTACACTCATTAAGAATGAATCTGTACCACTTTTTTTTTTTTTAAGATTTTATTTATTTATTTGACAAAGAGATAGTGAGAGCAGGAACACAAGCAGGGGGAGTGGGAGAGGAAGAAGCAGGCTTCCCAGAGAGCAGGGAGCCTGATGTGGGGCTCTCAATCCCAGGACCCTAGGATCATGACCCGAGCCGAAGGCAGACGCTCAACAACTGAACCACCCAGGTACCCCGAAACTGTACCACTTTCTTAAACCATTCACAAAAATAAACTAAAAATAGATTAAAGACATAAATATAAGACCTGAAACCAGAAAACTCCTAAAAGTCAGTAATCTCTCAGACATTAACTATAGCAATATTTTTCTGGATCTGTCTTCTTAGGCAAGGGAAACAAAAGCAAAAATAAACAATGGGACTACATCAAACTAAAAAGTTTCTGCAGAGCAAAGGAAACCATAAACAAGATAAAAAGTTTTCTCCACTGAATGGGAGAAAATTTTTGCAAATGATATATACATTAAGGGCTTAAATATCCGAAACATATAAAGAACTCATACAGCACCACCAAAACGCCCCCAAATAATCCAGTTAAAAATGGGCGGGGGGGCAGAGCAAGATGGCAGAGTAGGAGACCTGGATTTCATCTGGTCCCAGGAATTCAGCTGGACAGGGATCAAACCATTCTGAACACCTACGAACTCAATAGGAGATCAAAGAAAAGAATAACAACAACTCTCTGAACAGAAAAGCGACCACTTTCTGGAAGGTAGGATGAGCGGAGAAGTGAACCCGAGGCGATATTCGGGAGGATAGGGCGGGGGAGGGGGCCTCCGTGGGCCACTTCTGGCAAGTGATAGAGCCGCGGAGCACAAAATCGGAACTTTTAGAAGTCGGCTCCGCTGAGGGACGTTGCTCCAGTGGCTCAGCGGGACAGTGTGGACTCAGGACCCTCAGGGTCACAGAAAGACCGGGGTGCCTGAGTGCAGCAGAGCTCCCAGGTACTGGAGCGGGGAAGCCGGCTGCAGAGACAGAGCCGAGGAGCAGGGTCGCAGCTCGGGGTTGCCATAAACCATGATCTGCGGCACATTGGGCCACTGCTCCTCCAGCAGGGACCCAACAAGCGGCAGATCGGGGAGACCCCCCTTCCTCCCCCAGGAGAAGCGGCGTGGAAGTGCACCACAGGGATCTGTTGGGATTGGAGACTCCACAAGGGGTTGGGTGCCAGAGATAGAAATGCTCGGTCACAGGCCGGGTGAGCATGGAGTGAGGCCGGAGACCAGGGAGACAGAAGTGTTTGACTGCTTTTCCCTGGGGGCGCACTGAGGAGCGGGGCCCAAGTTCTCGGCTCCTCTGGCGGAGATTGGGAGGCAACCATTTTCACTTTCCTCCTCCAAAGCTGTACGGAAAGCTTGCAGGGAAAAAGCTCGGGAGAGCAAACCGGAGCAGATTACTTAGCCTGGACCGGCAAGGGCAGGGCAATTCCACCTCCAGCAAAGACATTTGGGAACCACGGCAACAGGCCCCTCCCCAGAAGATCAGCAAGAACAGCCAGCCAAGACCAAGTTTACCGATCAATGAGAACAGCAGAACTCCAGCGCTAGGGGAATACTGCTCATAGAATTCATGGCTTTTTTACCATGATTCCTTAGTCTTTCAAAGTTAATTTTTTTAACATTTTTTTTTTAATGTTTTATTTATTTATTCATGAGAGTCAGAGAGAGAGAGAGAGGCAGAGGCAGAGAGAGAAGCAGGCTCCCCACCTAGCAGGGAGCCCGATGCGGGACTCGATCCCAGGACCCTGGGATCATGACCTGAGCCGAAGGCAGATGCTTAACCATCTGAGCCACCCAGGCGCCCTTAACATTTTTTTTTTTAATTTTTCTTTTTCCCTTTTTCAACCAACATCTTATCAATCCCTTTTTTAAAAAACATTTTTATTTTTCATTTTTTGTGTCATATTCTATCCCTTCATAGTAGTTACCCTTATTTTTGGCATATATATATATAAGTTGTTCTCTCTTTAAAATTTTGAGATACAGTTCCTTTGAACAGATCAAAATATACCCTAAATCTCTAGTGTATGGCTTTGTTCTAGTCTCCTGCCTGATCACATTCTCTCCTTTTTTCTTCTTTTTTTAAAAATCCTCTTCTTCTTTTTCAAACAACTTCCTATCAATTCCTTTTATAAAATTTTTTATAATTTTCATCTTTACAGTCATATTCCATCCCTTCATCGTATCAACCCTTATTTTTGTACATATACAAGTTTTTCTTTCTTTAAAATTTTGGGAGGCATGTTCTTCTAATAGACCAAAATACACCCAAAATCTAGTGTGTGGCACTGATCTATGCACCAGCCTGACCATATTTGATCATATTCTGCTTTTTTTGTTTTGTTCTGTTTTTCCGTTTGTTTTTATCTTTTTCTTTTTTCTTTCTTTCCCTTTTCCCTTGGTTTCAGGTCTTTTCTGATTTGTTTAGAGTATATTTTCTGGGGACGTTGTTACCCTGTTAGCATTTTGTTCTCTCATTCATATATTCTCCTCTGGACAAAATGACAAGACGGAAAAAATCACCTCAACGAAAAGAACAAGAGGTAGTACCAACTGCCAGGGACCTACTCAATATGGACATTAGTACGATGTCGGACCTAGAGTTTAGAATCATGATTTTAAAGATACTAGCTGGGCTTGAAAAAAGCATGGAAGTTATTAGAGAAACCCTCTCTGGAGAAATAAAAGAACTAAAATCTAACCAAGTTGAAATCAAAAAGGCTATTAATGAGGTGCAATAAAAAATGGGGGTGCTAACTGCTAGGATAAATGAGGCAGAAGAGAGAATCAGTGATACAGAACACCAAATGAGGGAAAATAAAGAAGCTGAGAAAAAGAGAGATAAACAACTACTGGGTCACGAGAGCAGAATTCGAGAGATAAGCGATACCATAAGATGAAACAACATTAGAATAACTGGGATCCCAGAAGAAGAAGAAAGAGAGAGGGGGGCAGAAGGTATATTGGAGCAAATTATAGCAGAGAACTTCCCTAATTTGGGGAAGGAAACAGGCATCAAACCCAGGAGGCACAGAGAACCCCTCTCAAAATCAGTAAAAATAGGTCAACAGCCCGACATCTAATAGTAAAACTTACGAGTCTCAGAGACAAAGAGAAAATCCTGAAAGCAGCTCGGGACAAGAGACCTGTAACCTAAAATGGTAGAAACATTAGATTGGCAACAGACCTATCCACAGAGACCTGGCAGGCCAGAAAGGACTGGCAATGATATATTCAGAGCACTAAACGAGAAAAATATGCAGCCAAGAATACTATATCCAGCTAGGCTGTCATTGAAAATAGAAGGAGAGATAAAAAGCTTCCAGGACAAACAAAAACTAAAGGAATTTGCAAACACAAAACCGGCCCTACAAGAAATATTGAATGGGGTCCTCTAAGCAAAGAGAGAGCCTAAAAACAACATAGACCAGAAAGGAACACAGACAATATACAGTAACAGTCACCTTACAGGCAATACAATGGCACTAAATTCCTATCTTTCAATAGTTACCCTGAATGTAAATGGGCTAAATGCCCTAATCAAAAGACACAGGCTATCAGATTGGATTAAAAAACAAGACCCATCGATATGCTGTCTGCAAGAGACTCATTTTAGAACCAAAGACACCCCCAGATTGAAAGTGAGGGGGTGGAAAACCATTTACCATGCTAATGGACACCAAAAGAAAGCTGGGGTGGCAATCCTTATATCAGACAAATTAGATTTTAAACCAAAGACTGTAATAAGAGATGAGGAAGGACACTATATCCTACTTAAAGGGTCTATCCAACAAGAAGATCTAACAATTGTAAATATCTACGCCCCTAACATGGGAGCAGCCAATTATATAAGGCAATTAATAACAAAAGCAAAGAAACACATTGACAACAATACAGTAACAGTGGGGGACTTTAACACCCCCCTCACTGAAATGGACAGATCATCTAAGCAAAAGATCAACAAGGAAATAAAGACTTTAAATGACACACTGGACCAAATGGACTTCACAGATATATTCAGAACATTCCATCCCAAAGCGACGGAATACACATTCTTCTCTAGTGCCCATGCAATATTCTCCAAAATAGATCACATCCTAGGTCACAAATCAGGTCTCAACCGGTACCAAAAGATTGGGATCATTCCCTGCCTATTTTCAGACCACAGTGCTTTGAAACTAGAACTCAATCACAAGAGGAAAGTCAGAAAGAACTCAAATACATGGAGGCTAAAGAGCATCCTACTAAAGAATGAGTGGGTCAACCAGGAAATTAAAGAAGAATTTAAAAAATTCATGGAAACCAATGAAAATGAAAACACAACTGTTCAAAATCTTTGGGTTGCAGCAAAGGCAGTCCTCAGAGGAAAGTATATAGCAATACAAGCCTTTCTCAAGAAACAAGAAAGGTCTCAAATACACAACCTAACCCTACACCTAAAGGAGCTACAGAAAAAAACAGCAAATAAAGCCTAAACCCAACAGTAGAAGAGAAATAATAAAAATCAGAGCAGAAATCAATGAAATAGAAACCAAAAGAACAGTAGAACAGATCAACGAAACTAGGAGCTGGTTCTTTGAAAGAATTAACAAGATTGATAAACCCCTGGCCAGACTTATCAAAAAGAAAAGAGAAAGGACCCAAATCAACAAAATCATGAATGAAAGAGGAGAGATCACAACCAACACCAAAGAAATAAAACAATTATAAGAACATATTATGAGCAACTCTATGCCAGCAAATTAGATAACCTGGAAAAAATGGATACATTCCTAGACATGTATCAACTACCAAAACTGAACCAGGAAGAAATAGAAAACCTGAACAGACCTATAACCACTAAGGAAATTGAAGCACTCATCAAAAATCTCCCAACAAACAAGAGCCCAGGGCCAGATGGCTTCCCAGGGGAATTCTACCAAACATCTAAAGAAGAATTAATACCTATTCTTCTGAAACTGTTCCAAAAGATAGAAATGGAAGGAAAACTTCCAAACTCGATTTACGAGGCCACCATTACCTTGATCCCAAAACCAGACAAAGACCCCATCAAAAAGGAGAATTACAGACCAATATCCTTGATGAACATGGATGCAAAACTTCTCACCAAAATACTAGCCAATAGGATCCAACAGCACATTAAAAGGATTATTCACCATGACCAAGTGGGAAATATTCCTGGGCTGCATGGTTGGTTCAACACCTGCAAATCAATCAACGTGATACAATACATTAACAAAAGAAAGAACAAGAATCATATGATCCTCTCAATAGATGCAGAAAAAGCATTTGACAAAGTACAGCATCCTTTCTTGATCAAAACTCTTCAGAGTATAGGCAGAGAGGGTACATACCTCAATATCATAAAAGCCATCTATGAAAAACCTACAGCGAATATCATTCTCAATGGGGAAAAACTGAGAGCTTTCCCCCTAAGGTCAGGAACGCGGCAGGGATGTCCACTATCACCACTGCTATTCAACATAGTATTAGAAGTCCTAGCCACAGCAATCAGACAACAAAAAGAAATAAAAGGCATCCAAATCGGCAAAGAAGAAGTCAAACTCTCACTCTTTGCAGATGATATGATACTTTATGTGGAAAACCCAAAAGACTCCACCCCAAAACTGCTAGAACTCATACAGGAATTCAGTCAAGTGGCAGGATATTAAATCAATGCACAGAAATCAGTGGCATTCCTATACACCAACAACAAGACAGAAGAAAGAGAAATTAGTCGATCCCATTTACAATTGCACCCAAAACCATAAGATACCTAGGAATAAATCTAACCAAAGAGGCAAAGGATCTGTACTCAGAAAACTATAAAATACTCATGAAAGAAATTGAGGAAGACACAAAGAAATGGAAAAACATTCCATGCTCATGGATTGGAACAACAAATATTGTGAAGATGTCAATGCTACCTAGAGCAATCTACACATTCAATGCAATCCCCATCAAAATACCATCCACTTTTTTCAAAGAAATGGAACAAATAATCTTAAAATTTGTATGGAACCAGAAAAGACCCCGAATAGCCAGAGGAATGTTGAAAAAGAAAAGCAAAGCTGGCGGCATCACAATTCCGGACTTCCAGCTCTATTACAAAGCTGTCATCATCAAGACAGTTTGGTACTGGCACAAAAACAGACACATAGATCAATGGAACAGAATAGAGAGCCCAGAAATGGACCCTCAACTCTATGGTCAACTCATCTTCGACAAAGCAGGAAAGAATGTCCAATGGAAAAAAGACAGTCTCTTCAACAAATGGTGTTGGGAAAACTGGACAGCCACATGCAGAAGAATGAAACTGGACCATTTCCTTACACCACACACAAAAATAGACTCCAAATGGTTGAAAGACCTCAATGTGAGACAGGAGTCCATCAAAATCCTAAAGGAGAACACAGGCAGCAATCTCTTCGACCTCAGCTGCAGCAACTTCTTCCTAGAAACATCGCCAAAGGCAAGGAAAGCAAGGGCAAAAATGAACTATTGGGACCTCATCAAGATAAAAAGCTTTTGCACAGCAAAAGAAACAGTCAACAAAACCAAAAGACAACTGACAGAATGGGAGAAGATATTTGCAAATGACGTATCAGATAGAGGGCTAGTATCCAAAATCTATAAAGAACTTATCAAACTCAACACCCAAAGAACAAATGATCCAATCAAGAAATGGGCAGAAGACATGAACAGACATTTTTCCAAAGAAGACATCCAAATGGCCGACAGACACATGAAAAGTGCTCAACATCACTCGGCATCAGGGAAATCCAAATCAAAACCTCAATGAGATACCACCTCACACCAGTCAGAATGGCTAAACTTAACAAGTCAGGAAACAGATGTTGGTGGGGAAAGGGGAAAGGGGAACCCTCCTACACTGTTGGTGGGAATGCAAGTTGGTGCAACCACTCTGGAAAACAGTATGGAGGTTCCTCAAGAAGTTGAAAATAGAGCTACCATACGATCCAGCAATTGCACTACTGGGTATTTACCCCAAAGATACAAATGTAGGGATCCAAAGGGGTATGTGCACCCTGAAGTTTATAGCAGCAATGTCCACAATAGCCAAACTGTGGAAAGAGCCAAGATGTCCATCGACAGATGAATGGATAAAGAAGATGTGGTATATATACACAATGGAATATTATGCAGCCATCAAAAGGAATGAGATCTTGCCATTTGCAATGACATGGATGGAACTGAAGGGTGTTATGCTGAGTGAAATAAGTCAATCAGAGAAAGACATGTATCATATGATCTCACTGATATGAGGAATTCTTAATCTCAAGAAACCAGTTGAGGGTTGCTGGAGCGGGGAGGGGTGGGAGGGATGGGGTGGCTGGGTGATAGACATTGGGGAGGTTAGGTGCTATGGTGAGCGCTGTGAATTGTGCAAGACTGTTGAATCACAGATCTGTACCTCTGAAACAAATAATGCAATATATGTTAAGGAAAAAAAAAAAAGAAGATAGCAGGAAGGGAAGAATGAAGGGGGGGAAATCGGAGGGGGAGATGAACCATGAGAGATGATGGACTCTGAAAAACAAACTGAGGGTTCTAGAGGGGAGGGGGGTGGGAGGATGGGTTAGCCTGGTGATTGGTATTAAAGAGGGCACGTTCTGCATGGAGCACTGGGTGTTACGCACAAACAATGAATCATGGAACACTACATCAAAAACTAATGATGTAATGTATAGTGATTAACATAACAATAAAAAATTTTAAAAAAAATGGGCAGAGGACCTGAACAGACATTTTTCCAGAGACATACAGATGGACAACAGACCCATAAAAAGATGCCCAACATCACAAACCATGAGGGAAATGCAAATCAGAACCAGAATGAGATATCACCTTATACCAGCCAGAATGGCTAGTTATCAGAAAGATAAGAAATAGCAAGTATTGGTGAGGACATGGAGAAAAGAGAACTCTCATGAACTACTGGTGAGATATAAATTGGTACAGCCACTGTGGAAAACAGTACAGAGGTTCCTTGAAAAATTAAAAATAGAAGTACCATAGGATCCTGTAATTCACCTTCTGAGTATTTACCCAAAGAAAACAAAAGCACTAATACAGAAAGATATGAGCATCCCTATGTTTACTGCAGTATTACTTATAATAGCCAAGGTATAGATGTAACTTAAATGTCCACTGTTAGATGAATGGATAAATAAGATATGGTATATATAAGCAATGGAATATTACTCAGCCATAAAAAGGAATGAAATCTTGCCTCTTACAACAACATGGATGGACCTAGAGGATATTATGCTAAGTGAAATAAGTCAGACACAGAAAGACAAAAACCGTATGATTTCACTAACATTTGGAATCTAAAAAACAAAACAAAACAAATAATATCAATAAAGAGAAACACAGACTCATCAATATGGAGAACTGGTGGTTACTAAAAAGAAGAGTATGGAGGGATGGGTGAAATGGGTGAAAGGGATTAAGAAATACAAACTTCCACTTATAAAATAAGTAAGTCACGGGGATGAAAAGTATAGAACAGGTAATATAGTCAGTAATATTATAATATACTGGGGTGCCTGGGTGGCTTAGTCAGTTAAGCGTCTGTTGATTTCGGCCCAAGTCATGATTTTGTGGGGGTCTGCACTCAGTGGGGAGTCCGCTTCAGGATTCTCTCCTCTCTAAAATAAATATTTTTTAAAAAGATTTTATTTATTTATTTGAGAGAGAGAATGAGATAGAGAGAGCGTGAGAGGGGGGAGTGTCAGAGGGAGAAGCAGACTCCCTGCTGAGCAGGGAGCCCGATGCGGGACTTGATCCCGGGACTCCAGGATCATGACCTGAGCCGAAGGCAGTCACTTAACCAACTGAGCCACCCCGGTGCCCTAAAATAAATAAATCTTTAAAAAAATAATATTGTAATGTACTTATTGTGATGAGGATTTTGTAATGTATGTAATTGCTGAATCACTATGCTGTACACCCAAAACTAGTTTAATATTCTATGTCAACTATACTTCAAATAAAAAAAGTCATATTCTTTGACCCAGTAATTCCACTTGAGTCACTTCAGTGAAATAATCCTACATAGGAAAAATAGATTCTCATTTTTCCTCGTCTTTTATACACACACACACACACAGACACTCATCCAAGAATTATTTTTTTTTTTTAAAGATTTTATTTATTTATTTGAGAGAGAGAGAATGAGACAGAGCACATGAGAGGGGGGAGGGTCAGAGGGAGAAGCAGACTCCCTGCCGAGCAGGGAGCCCGATGCAGGACTTGATCCAGGGACTCCAGGATCATGACCTGAGCCGAAGGCAGTTGCTTAACCAACTGAGCCACCCAGGCGCCCCCTCATCCAAGAATTATTAAAGACAACAGAAAAGTATAAACAACTTACACATTTTATTATAGAGAAACAGCTAATTAAACTGAAGTGCATGTATTCAATCTATTATTTAGTCATTAAAAATCACTCTCTTCAAGACTATGAAGTAAACAAAAAAGCTTATTAAAAATTGGTGAAAAAGTAAAAATATGTAACACACTGGTTTATATTAGCAACTCGATAATTTTTTTCTTTGTTCTCTTTACCAGTTTTTCTTTAATGTGTTTATTATTTTTGTAGTAAAAAATTAAAATACACTCAAGGGGGAAAAAGTTGTGCTGGATTATTTTTTAGTATTTCCACTTCACAAAGAATCAAATCACAAAAAGGTCATGGACTTATCAAAGACCTCAAGTCAAAAACAGAAGCCACCTCAGGGGGGAAAAAAAAAGTCAAAAGAAAAAAAAAAAAAAAAAAAGCCCAAAGAGAAGTCACCTCTTAAATTCAGTACAGCCGGGCGCCTGGGTGGCTCAGTCGTTAAGCGTCTGCCTTCGGCTCGGGTCTTGGTCCCAGGGTCCTGGGATCGAGTCCCGCATCGGGCTCCCTGCTCGGCGGGAGGCCTGCTTCTCCCTCTCCCGCTCCCCCTGCTTGTGTTCCTGCTCTCGCTATCTCTCTCTCTGTCAAATAAATAAATAAATAAATAAAATCTTTAAAAAAAAAAAAAAATTTCAGTACAGCGTATTCTGCAACCAAACTCTTCTGTAACACAAATTAGCTCACTGGTAAATAGGGGAAAGATTTTAATACAATGTGAAAATCACATTGGTTTGTAAGTGATTTTTACCAGCCTGTTTTTGCAATACTAAGTAAAAACAGCTGAACCCCAAATAGGCTAACACAGTGGAAAGCTGCAAGCTGCTGAAAATACAGTATTGTACACAATTCTCATTCAACCCATGTTCTTGCTCTTGGCACAGCTTGGCCACATGCATTTTCTTGGAAGTGTTAATGAGCTCTTCTCTCCGAATCTTTATGCCTTTTACCCTGGCCTCCATAACCCTGTAGCTTCAACCCTTCCATCAGGCTATTTTCATCCTTTTTTTTTTTATCCTAAATTATAATATTTCTTTATTTGTAATAAATTTAATGTATCTTTAAAATATTTGAATATTCTTATATTAAAATTTATTTTTGTTGGTGTTCGGGTACAAAGCTTCATACTTCTAAGTGAGTTGACCCATCAGCTAGCACAATATTTTAGTGTTTTCAGAAATATATAGTATGTAATATTACAAAAGAAAGATCTGTATATTTCATACCAAAAATTTTTTTAAAAGCTTTTACTTTTGTTTGGAAAATTCTAGTTTTACACACACAAAAATATCTAGTTTTATGAGAAACCACTTCTTAAAATGAACTGAAACCACTCAGTAAGAGGTCATTAATAATGTGCAAGGAAGTTTGCTTCATAAAGCAGAACAAGTAAAGAAATAAAAGGAAATCTGGGCTAGTGATGTAACATTTCCTTTTATTAATCTTTTAAAAACAAGACTTCAATAATTGTTACACGCATAATTGTTACACACGCATTATTGTTACACATAATAAATGTCACTCAAAATAAGCATTAGGGTCAAGAGATTATGATGTGGGGTTTGAAAACTGTACTCTAATTTCTTAGGAGCGTAACTAGCATACCCCAAGTAATGAATACATCCACTAATAAAACAAATCCTAAAACCAAGATAATGCTACAAAAAAGTAGGTAAATGTACAAGACAATTTTACAAAGTACACATTTGTGTTAAGACTCCAAGTCAGAGGGAAAAAACTGAATTTCCTTAGACAAGAATAATTTAAAAGTGGAGAGCTCCAACAAGCCCAGTATAATCACTCTGCAACCCCTGCCTAGAGCTTCACTGTGTAAGGCCATGGCAGTATTTTGAGAAGAGGGCTCAGGATTAAAATGTATGACTTTTTCACATTTGTGCAGCCCATGCATCTCTCAAAGATATCTAACAGAGAGATCTGCGTATTTCCACACTATGTTCAATATCACAGTGATATTCTATTCTAGGACAAGAAAAATTAAATTCTGTATTGGAATTCTTGGATCATTTCTCAAAAGGTCAGAGGAGAGTACTTTTGCTTAGGTCAGTATTAACATTGCTCTGAGAGGAAATGCTTGACAGAGCTCAGAGAAGGTAAACTAAGGTACAGAATTTTCAATATTAGCCTTGTTATTAGAGGTATTATAAGAGCTATTATTGATAGCTCTTTTGCCCAAAATAACTAAGAAACCTCCTAAACACAAAATGTTGGTTATTACCACGCAGATTTTTTTGACTAATTTTATTTGTCCATGTTTTTAATTGACTGTATCAAAGACTAGGCAAACAAAAACATTTTTTCTTTATAGTTTTACCACGTTAGGACCCCTAAACATTATTTTAGCCCTCTATGTTTTATAAACATCATATAAAATTGAATTGTACTGAAACTTGCTTTTCCCCCACTAAATTCATTAACATGATTGCAGCAATAATTCACTTTTACAGATGACTAGTATTTTACTTTATGATTTTATACCAAAATTTATTATACTCTTGAGGACAATTATTTATGTTTGAGACTATTACAAGTAGCATTGTTATGGATATCCTTGTTCCCATCTCCTGGAATGTAACTGTCAAGAACTTTATTGGGGTACACAACTAAAAGCAGAATATATTGGGTAGAATTATTGGGTCACAGAGTATTCTTCTCTTCACTTTAACTGGTCATGACAAACTGCTACCAGGGATATATATGTATTCTGTTTACTCCATGTACGCATCAAAAAAATTTTTTTGCCAACCTGACGACTATGAAATTTCATCTCCTTGTGTTTTAATTTGCATTTCTCAGATTAGTAATGGGGGTTGAATATGCAGGTATCCTCCACTTTTCGAGTTCTCATTACCCTACTTTGCTTCTACAAAAGACTTACATTATGAGTACCTGTCAAAGAGGATTTTCACTTTTAGGAAAAGGCACAAAGTGAAAATAACATTCAGGGTCTGTTCTGAAGTGTGCATTATGTAGACTGTATGAACCTTGAGCAGGGAGAGTGGCAGTGCCAAGCTCCTTCCCAGGGGATCTATACTCACCACCTCAGCATCAAGCTGCCATAGCTTTGAACTGTACCTGTCGGATTTGGGGCTTTATCTTGATTTATTTTGTGCATTCCTTGGTAAGATGTGTCCTAAGATATCAGAAAAGCCTATGAGAGGTTACTTTTTGGCTTTGTGAATGTTTCCATATAAATTAATGGTAACTCCTTCTTCACTTTACACTGTTTGGGCTTCCTAAGGTTTTGCAGGAACACTCTACTTTTGGATAGCAGGAGAAACCTGTATACAAGAAATATCTTCTACTAATTGTCTATTTAAGTCATTTGTATTGTTTATATACTAATCCTTATATGTGATGCAAATATCTTTCCCTAGTAGATGGTTTGTCTTTTTAGCCTTTCTATTAGTTGCTTATGAATGAAAAAGTTCTTAACTTTAATATGATGGAATTTATTAACCCTTTCCTTTATGGTTACTGTAGTTTGTTTCTCATTTAAAAATTCCTTCCTAGGGTGCCTGGGTGGCTCAAGCATCCCACTTGATTTCAGCTCAGGTCATGATCTCAGGATCCTGGGATCGAGTTCCTCGTGGGCCTCCTCAATCAGTGGGGAGTCTGCCCGGGGATTCTCTCTCTCTCTCTCTCCCTCTGCCCCCCTGCCCAGCTCCTGCTCTCTGTCTCTATGTCTAAAATAAAATAAATCTAAAAAAAAATTTTTTTTTAATCCTTTGTTGTGGGAACCAATCTGCTATTGGCCATTGGCATCCCTGAACATTCTTGCTGGATACGCCAAGAATGAAAAGCCTTTACTTGGGCCATTACTCAGGGTTGTGTTTGCTGCAAGCAAACTTAAAGGATGACCTAACATCTCCCAAAGAGCAGTTCGAGCTCCATGAACATTTCTTCTTTCATTCATGAGTTATTTAGAAGAATGCTTCCTAATTGCCATGTGATTTTTTTTCTAACTAATTTCTAACTTAAATGGTCCATAGGCTACTAATCCTTTCAATGTGTTAAAACTTGTTTGGTCCCAGTATATGGTTGATTTTCATGATTCAGCGGATGTTTCCAGTGACTGGATGAAATAGATGTCCACTGAATTAAGCTTGTTAATTACAGTTTAAATTTTCTATATTTGTATCAATTTGGGGGGGCTTGTTTTCTTTATTAAATACTGAGGCAGATATATTACAATCTCCCATTATGCTGGTGAAATCAGTCAATTTTTTCTGGTAGTTCTGTTAATTTTTGCTTCTTTTTTTGTGGTTATGGTTATTAGTTACATACAAATTTAAAGCTTCTATTATTCCTGGCAAAAATGAAACATCTACCATTATGTATCAATTCTTTTTCTCTAGTAATTCTACTAGTTTTAACACCTATTTCAAATGATATGCCAGCTTTCTTCCCACTAATATTTGCCTGGTATATTTTTTTTCCATCATTTTACTTTCAACATTTTTTCCTTTTGTTTCCATCTAGTCTCAGCTTTAAACCCCATAGAGCTGAACATTTTAAATATAAGGTATAGATATATTTACTTCTAATACCTTATTTGGTGTTCTACTCCATATTTCTTTCTATTTTTTGCCTTCTTTAGGATTTTTTTTTTCCTGATTCCATTTTTTTATCATTTATTAGTTTGGAAGTTATATATTTATTTCTATTACTAAAGTGTTAACCTTAAAGTTTTTATTATGCATTTTTATCAAAATCCAAAGTTACCTTTAATCTAAGTAATAAAAAGACTTTTCAATACTAGCTCCAATCACCTCCTCCTGGTTTATAAAATAATGGGTATTTAGTAAATAACTATAATAACTTGCACTTTAGTTCTAGCTTTTATTATTCATAGTTAATATTAATAAGTAATATTGTTATAGTTAATTTTTATTAATTTACCCATATACTTACCACTCTCTCTGATTATTCCTTCTTGAATCTCATACTTGCTATGACCATTTTCTTTCTACATAAAACAAGGTCTGCTTTTGAACTTTCAGATTTTATTTACCTGAGCATGTCTTTATTTTACCCTTTGTTTAGGAAAGACATTTTTGCTAGCTATAGAATTCTAGGTTGAACTAGAGTAGGTCATAGTTGTTAGATTCATTTCCATTGAATATATCATTTCACGGTCTTCTACTTCCATTATTGTTATTGAAACCTGATATTCCTCTAAAGGTGTTCTGTTTTCTCCTAAAATTTTCCCCTTTATTAACCTATTTTATATTTTCCATTTTCTTGTCTGTGTTGCATTCTGGATTTCTTCAGATGTCTATCTTTCATTGTATCAATTTTTCTTCAGTGGGGTCTATTTACTTTTATCTATCTTTTGAATTTTAATTTCAATTACTATATAGTTTTATTTCTAGAACCTCTGATTCTTTACGAAATGTTTGCTCTTTTCCTCATTTTAAGTCGTCACTGAACATATTAAATGTACAAATTTTATATTTTACATCTGATAATTTCAAGATGTGAACTACTGGCAAGTCTGATTCTGCTGATTCTCTTATATTATGCCTTGTTTCCTTAGTTTGTAAATTTTTATTATAAGCTACTCATTTTCTTTTTTTTTTTTTTAAGATTTTATTTATTTGACAGAGTGAGTGCAAGCACAAGTAGGGGGAGGGGCAGGGGAATGTGAGACATGACCTGAGCCAAGGACAGACGCTTAACCAACTGAGCCACCAGGCGCCCCTAAGCTATTCATTTTCTTTTCTTTTTTTTTTAAGATTTTATTTATTTATTTGACAGAGAAAGACACAGCAAGAGAGGGAACACAAACGGGGAGTGGGAGAGGGAGAAGCAGACTCCCTGCCGAGCAGGGAGCCCGATGCGGGACTCGATCCCGGGACTCCAGGATCATGACCTGAGCCGAAGGCAGTCGCTTAACCAACTGAGCCACCCAGGCGCCCAAGCTATTCATTTTCATTAGAACTTTACTAAAACCAACTCCCTGATGATGATTTGTGCTGCTTCTGTCAGGTCCCCAGGAGTAGTAACAATGAAGGATCATTTTAAATTCTTAGCTTGAGGTTTAGTGTGAATTCAGGCAAACCTGTGTGAGGGCTAGTTTGTGGTTAATAAATTTTCAGTAGTGATTTTATTTTTCCTGTTAGCAGCAATATTCTTATAACTTTCTTTGTCCTAAGGACATGAAAGGAAAGAATATCTAGATTACTCTTATGTCTAGAAGTTAGAGCCCTTTAGGGCTCCACAGTAATGGGGAAGACTATTTCCTGCTAGGTATTTTACCTTGGCTGGGTCTGGGCTTTGCTTCCTTATCCTGAGCCCCACAAGGCTAAGAAAACAGAAACTCAATTGATTTGGTAACTACCCTCAAGGCAATAGCCAGCTTCAGTACTCAGCTTACTGCACTGGGTTCTCTCTGGGTTTCCAATTAGTGTTCGGTCTAACTATTCTTTATTTTGTGCCAGAGCACTGATGCATTTTATCAAGTATTTTAGGTTGTTTTCAGCAGAAAGGCTGGTCCAGGTATTTCGTTTGTCATGCTGCTGGAAACAGATGTTTATATTAGTTCCTGATGGCACTATCATAACCTACGTTATCCTGTATCTTAAAGTACTGTTTCTTAAGTTTCTTCTGCTTCAACACACTTGAGGAATTTAACTCACTCCTCTATGAGTAACAGTTGCTCATTATGACGGTGATTCCCAACTAGAAGTAGGTAGAGGACATTTCCCTGGAGGTGGAAGGTAGTGATAAAAAATTGTGCACATTTTTTTAAAAAGAGGTGGTTCTTCTCATCCCTTTTAAAAATCATATTCATTAAAGACAGGAAAGATATTTTAATCCCTTTAACTATGATTCAGGCTTGTCATTATAAAGACACTTGTAAAGAATATTTATACGGGCTTTTCAAGTATATAGGACTATTTACCACTTGATTAGTGTTTCTCAAATTAGGATGTCCCATGGATATACTCTGGTGGCCAAGAGTTTTGCAAATTTTCATTCTGTGCCTTTATTTCAGTAACAGTATAAAAATGTATTTCACTATTTTCAAAGAGAAAAATGAAAGACTTATTAAAAAAATTACTTCAGGAACTAAAGTCAGTGATTCTTAAAATTGGATTTATAATTTTTTTCTTTAAAAGGGATCCATGTATCATGATCTCAGGGCCCTGGGATGGAGCCCCACGTCAGACTCTCCTCTCGGCAGTGAGTTTGCTTCTCCCTCTCTGTCTGTGATCTCTCTTGCTCTCTCTCTCAAATAAATAAATCTTTAAAAATAAATAAATAAAAGAGATCCATGTATTATTCAAGTTGAGAAATATTGCTCCACGCTAAAAGGCTTCACCTTGCTATGCTTGAGTTACTGGATTAATCTTCTTAGTTCATTAGATCCTAGTTTTCATTTGTACTGCACTCACTCTACCTGATTACACAGGTGTGTGATCCCTTATCTAAAATCCTTGAGAGCAGATATATTTGAGAATTCAGAATATTTTAGAATTTAGAAAGGAACTACAATGCAAATATGATATGTTGTACGATGTGTCGGTGAGGTTTGAGGCAGTACCCCATAATAAACATGTCAGTATTTCTGTAGCAAAATGTAGATTCACACTAAGAGAGTAAATAAAGACCATCAATTGTCTTACATCAGTTCAGGTCATGTTTTGCTACTAAATATGCTAAGAGAATATTTTGGTTTTCAGAGCATTTTGGATTTCTAAATTATTAACATAGTATTATATTACCATTATCTGCTATAGACTAGAAAGCCAAAAAATTTTTATTAGAATTTCATATAAGATCACAGCCTGGGTGGCTCAGTCGTTAAGCATCTGCCTTCAGCTCAGGTCATGGTCCCAGGGTCTTGGGATTGAGCCCCACATCGGGCTCTCTTCTCAGCCAGGAGCCTGCTTCTCCCCCTCCCACTCCCCCTGCTTGTGTTCCCTCTCTCGCTGTGTCTCTGTCAAATAAATAAATAAAATCTTAAAACTTTGTAATTTTTTCCCCAAGTATTTAGAGTCCCTTTTTTGTCCATCTGTGGTTTAATAGTTGAGGATACAGAATAGGTAACTTCCTGATAAACAGGAAATATATATTATGAATTCTAAAATGTCAGAAGTACCTAAATGTATATAGAAATTTAAAATACATCTCAAAGCTAATGTATTAGCTATATTGGATTATGATTACAATATCACTACACCTTACAATGTGGAGAAAAGGTAGAGAAAGAAAAGTTTAACAGATATACTATTCAGAACAACCTCTCTTGGTCCTTTTCAAAGAAACAAAACAAACAAACAAAAAAAACCCAAAAACCCAACCCTTTCACTCCTACTACATTCATGGCTCTATTGCCATAATTGTATACTATTTTACCATAGAATCTAACAACTATGGCACAGCTGCAAAATGAAAGGAATTAATACATGTAATACTAGGAGATACTTAACAGAAACTTGAGAGGACAGTGTATCTGAAGTTAAAATTGTGAAGGTTAAGCAATTTCATGTTATAAAAAATAGTAAAATCTAAATCACTATTCTTGATATTATAATCACATCTGGTGGCAGTAAAGCAGAGAGTTAAGAGCATGAGCTTGAAGAGATATTGCCTGGGTTCAAATCCCAGCTCTGCCACTCAATAGGTTATAAGATCTAATTTAGTATTATGATAGTACTGACTTTCATAAACTGCTAATACAAATTAACAAGAGAATATAGAGCACTTAGAAAAGTGGTAGAGAGTAAGTGCACAATGAATACTAGCTACAGAGATGATAATTATTGTTAGTTGTTAATTTTTAAATCATTATTAGTTTCCTTCCTAAAGTAGATTTATAAATGGTACATCTTTCAAATACAAAAATTAGGGTACAAAATCAGTAACAATACTTTATGTTTTGAAGTTTGGGAATTAAAAAAAAAAAATCCTAACATTAAGGATGGGTCTCCCTTATGACCAATGACACTGGCAAGGCAGCCACCTGAAATTAGGACTTCTCAGAAGAGTGCTGCAATAACAATTTCATCATTTTCTTTATAATGTGACTTTCACTTCCTCATTCTATTTGTTTCCATGCACTTTATATGTTGTTATATCAGTATTTTACCAATCATGCTACATGACAGAACTCTTCTTCAAATCTTTCTAGTTTAAATAACTAAAAGAAATCAAACCACATAAACTTTTAGAACTTTTTTTTTAGTATTTTGTTATTAATGCCTCCAAAAACTCTTAAGTTCCTTTATTAACAGCTCTGCCTGATGCTAACATTCTCACATACACACACAAAGATAATTTATAAAAAATAAATACACTACCTCTGAAGTAAAAAAAAAAGTTGAGTTTTCACTAGTAATGACATTCTTAATGACAAAAAGAAAAAATATCTACATATATAGTACATTCATTTGTATCCAGCCAATTCAGAATCTACTATCCTGTTACAGAATTCTTATCAAGTTAAAATATTCAAGATAATAATCTCTTCTTTGAAGATACTACCTATTGTTTTGTGATTTCAGCATAATATCTACAGTACTTTAAAACTAAGGGTTCATAAAAAAATGGGTAAATGAATATAAAATTTACTTAAAACCCCCAAATCAGGAGGTGCCTGGGTGGCTCAGTCGTTAAGCATCTGCCTTCAGCTCAGGTCATGATCCCAGGGTCCTGGGATCGAGCCCCACATGGGGCTCCCTGCTCAGCAGGGAAGCCTGCTTCTCCCCCTCCCATTCCCCCTACTTGTGTTCCTTCTCTCGCTTTGTCTCTCCTTGTCAAATAAATAAATAAAATCTTAAAAAAAAAAAAAAAATCAGGCTCTCAGTCCAGCAATTCTCATGAATATGAGACTTTTTTAGTGTATACTTTATTAAGTAATATAGATCCATAGCAAATAAGGAATAATTGCAATTAACTCAGTTCTATTAATGATGTGTTTAATACTTTTAAAAAGTGCTTTTCAGTATTACTGAATCTCCTGATGTTACAGTTTTCAATTTTTTTTTTTTAAAGATTTTATTTATTTATTTGAGACAGAGAGAATGAGAGAGAGAGAGAGCACATGAGAGGGGGGAGGGTCAGAGGGAGAAGCAGGCTCCCTGCCGAGCAGGGAGCCCGATGCGGGACTCGATCCAGGGACTCCAGGATCATGACCTGAGCCGAAAGCAGTCACTTAGCCAACTGAGCCACCCAGGCGCCCGCAGTTTTCAATTTTAATTAAGTTTTTATCTTACCTATATTACAGTTCTTCAAGCCTAAATCTAAGCTACTATTTGTGAAATAATTTCACAAAAAATTTATTTTTAACCCATTACCTAGGAATTCTCATTAAGAAATTTTTAAAAAGCACCAAAAAATACTCAGATCAAAAAAGACAGTCTTGATATCCCAAAGCAAATTTATTCCAATTTTTTTCCTTTCACCCCCCCAGCTAATCATTGAGTATTTCTTTTCCTAGCATATTTCCTAGATTAATTCAACAGCATAAGATTCTAATAAGCTTAACATAAAATATTTTAGCAGTTTTTAATTACTAATTATTTTCAAAATCTTAAGAGTTCCTCTTTAAAAAAAAAAAAAAAAGGAAAACCCCAAAAGGGTAATGAAGAAAATCAATTTTGCTGTTAAAAGCTTTTTTACTACACTAGAGTGAAAAGGAACCATGCCATCTGTTATGTTTTACTAGAACTGGGAAGAAGATGAAACCAACACTTGAGCAATTGTACAGCGAAACCCTGAAGAAGACTTGCTGTCAGCCCTACGCTTAAAGCAAGGAATGATTAACCCTGAACAATATGGCAGCCTCTAACCTACAGCTAAAGTTCTCACCATTTTCACTCTTCTAGTCTAGCTTTCTACTTAATATGTCTCATTATAAATATTTTAAAACATGTAAATTCATGAAGCATGTGACAAATGAATATTATTTTTTGGTTATATTTAATTAAATGCATTTACAATTTCTAATTCTATCTTTTTACGTGGCTTAAGACATTTGGAAACTATTTTTATTAATTTTCCTTCTTCCCTCCTACCAATAACTTAATGTCATGAGTAAATCAAATAATCCTGCAAACGTAAAAGAACAACCAAAGAGTAGGCCCCATCTTAGATTTGTGGCTTTCCCATCCAATCACTTTAAAGTAACCAATATAAAAAACCAGACTTGGGCTAAGACAACCCTAGCAAAGGTAAACACTCTTTCACTTAGTTCAGGTCACTAAACAATGTTTGCCATAGAAAAAACAAATCTACTACAGAGACACGGCATAGTACAGAATTCCAAAATGTTTGTGATTTTATTAGCACAGCCTGGCAATTATCTCAATTTGTTACCATAATTTAAGCTTTCCCTGATGAAGATAAATACATAAAAGAAATTTCCACTCAATTTCCCTCTCTTTCTCTCACCTCCCATTCTCTGCAGGAGTGAACTATTTTCATTGATTAATTATAATAAAATAAGTTTTCTCAACCCTGGAAGCCACAGCATTATATTTCCAGGATTTATTCAACAGTATAAGGAGCTTATTATATAATAAGCTCAATATAAAATATAAGATCAATATAAAATATTTTAGCAGTTTACAGATACTAATTTTTTTTAAATCCTAAGAGTTCTTCATTTTTAAAAAAAGAAAAACAGTTTCATTCCTGTTAATTTACCACACTGAGAACAAAAACAAAGTGTGACATTTACTGAGCACATACTATTTGCAAGGCACTGTGTAACAAACCTAACACATACTAGAACTCTTAAGATATTCCACTGACTCAAAATACCTGATAATGTTGGTAACCCTCAGGTAAGAAAAAATTTAGACATATAAAAGGAAGGAACTCCATCTTTTCTACTGAATAACAATAAAATCTTCATTTTGATTAAGATTCTCTATTATAAATAATGTCTACCCCATAAAATCCAATATTGAGATTAGAGGGTAGAGTCAAATACCAAATGTACTGCAAAAAGACGGGTGTTTGATTATAGTGCCACATGATGTCATGTATCCAGGACAACTGAAGCATTATGGTCTCTTAGGGATAAAACTGCCTCTTGGTCATAGATTTAGGTGACACAGCATGTTATCCATTGTCTCTACACAAAAAATATGTGCAGCTGCATTTTCCAGTCAAGAAAGGGCGGGAAAAGGCGGGGAGGGGGGGGTTTCCGAATACAAAAGGGTCAAAGATTTGTCTCATAGGGAAACAGTTCTTCAAATAGGGGTAAAAAAAGAAATAAAATTGAGTGAAGGAAAAGACCTTTCTCCAACTCATGCTAAAAGCATAAAACACTAAAATCTGGGGGTACAAATTCTGTTGTAACCTTCCACTGAATCCATTTTTCTCCTCCCCTAACTTGCCCAGGTACACCGTGTAAACCACGATTTAAACGCCATTTCTATCTAAATAGTTTTGTGCTACTTGTACACAGTATATAGACTTCCCCTACACATTGTTGCAGCATTTTTCTCTTAAAAAAAAGTGTTTCAGTTGTTCATCAGTTTCTTGGGGAAGTTAAAATGAAGCAATAGCTTTATAAGTAAAAAAATGAAACACATTGGCTTCTAACCAGTCAACAAACCCGGTATTTTCTGTTTAAGGACCAAATGCTTTTCCGCAAAATGAATGCTAGCAAATAACCCCACCTTTCACACACAGAAATACTGATTTAAAAAAACAGTACCACAAAAGACCTAAATGCAGTGAAAATTGTTTTCTCTGATAAGGAAAATAGCTAGTTCTAATAAATGTTTAAAAAAAGTTGATGACAAAGTAACTTGAAAACTCCTATTACCATCTAAAACATAGCACTAATTTACTTTACCTGTTATTAAATATGATAGGGAAAAGCAGCACTACTAGCTCTTAGAGTAAATCTAGCTTAGAAAACCCATCTTTTCTCAACCTTTGGGGTGGTAATCAAAGTGGTGTACAAAGGAAAATATGTTAAAGGCTGGAAAACACTGACAACACAGAAAAAAAATCAGTAATGGAGGGAAATATCCATGCCATCTAGAATTAGAAGTAATATCACCATGCCACAAACCATACAGTGACCAGTTAACCAACCAGCACTTTGGTTCTTTGACAGTCCTATACCAACCACACTAGAAAAGTAATGTTGAAAGGAACAAAGTTACAGAAACTTGAAAGTCAACAGATCTAATAACCTAAAGTACACAGGTAAATTTGGTTGGCATTTGAATACAAACAGGAAGTATTCTTTGTTTTCAAAATTTATTTATGTAGAAATTATTTTTAATGCTTTGAAATAAGCCATGCAGTAAATCTCCTACAGCCAATTAAATTGTTCCACTGAAAATAAGCATCTTTTAAAAGAATATTCAAGATCGGGAATACATTTAATAAAGGCAGAAAACGATATCTTATCTTACTAATAGCTTTCTATACCAAATTTGGAAAGCAAAAGTAAACTTAGGACTCTATATCAGTTGATTTAATATATAGATATTACATGTAATTCTAAAAACAACACAAAAGTATGATTAATTAAAAGTATGATTAAAAGTAAGTACATTTTAAATAAGACTCAACTAACCCTCTACGTATAATTAGCGAAGTAAAATACATTTATGTGAAAAATTATTAAAGATATTTATGTTATTATATCTTTATATAATTTATATAATATATTTATATAAATATATTATATAAAAATATATAAATATATTTATATTTTATATATTTATATATAAAAATATATATAAATAGACTATCTCCAGGGCATTGTAGAAAGTAACACTTAGGGGCGCCTGGGTGGCTTAGATCGTTAAGTGTCTGCCTTCGGCTCAGGTCATGATCCCAGGGTCCTGGGATCGAGCCCCACATCGGGCTCCTGGCTCAGCCGGGAGTCTGCCTCTCCCTCTCCCACTGCTCATGCTCTCTCTGTATCTGTGTCTCAAATGAATAAATAAAAATCTTTAATAAAAAAAAAGTAACACTTAACCTAATAAGCTAAGTTTCTAAATAAACTTACTCAGAATATAACCTAAATCCTAAACAGCCAAATCAACTGTAGCTGTGTAGCTAAGAGGTCTAGTTGTCACTACCAGTAGATAGGATCAGCTACCAAATGGATGTTAGTTCCATTTGATAATACAGAGAATACTGACAGCAAAATGGCTGCTTTTCTTCTTGGAGGTAGATCAATGTTTGTGGTGGTGGTGATGGTGTGTATGTGTGTGTATTTGTGTGTTTTGTTCTGACCTGTTGAATTTGGCTTGTGAGATATTCAAATAGAGTGGGCGTTTGGGATATATGTGATCTAAAGTTCAGAAGAGAGGTGTGGTCTGGGGATAGATTTTGGAGAAATAGTTAAATATGAAATCTGGCCATTTTTCTCCATTTTCACGGTTACAACAATAGTCCAGATCAATACCATTTCTCATCTAGACAGCTGTAATTGTGTTCTGCATAAACATACACAGAGGCTCTGACAATACCTTTTTAATTAGTCTCCCTGCATCTATGCCTGATCTTCTTTTATTCTCTACAATATAATTTTATAAATGCAAATCTGACAAGGTCCTTTTCTTTCTTAATCCATCAAGGGGACCCTGAGGTCCAAATGAATAGTCCTTTACATGGTACATGAGACCTGGCCTGACTTAGCCCCTGTCTAACTTCTCTGGCCACATCTTTTGCCACTCTTTCCCCACTTTAGATGTCTGAATAGGCCATACTTTCTCCGCCCCCAGGGCCTTTACCTTACATCCTTTGCCCAACACACTCTTGATTTCACCTAGCTCTGGCTGCTATTTATCATTCACATCGCAGCTTTTAAATTTTTAAGGGAAACGTTCTCTACATCCCAGACTAGACAGGGCCCTAAATTCTGTCCTTCCATAATATCCTATACTTTTTGATAACATTTATCATACCTGAGAAGGCTTAAGACATCTTTCCTGACTGAAAGCTGCACAATGGAAGAGCTCGTCGTCTGTTTTGTTTACTGCTCAAATAATTGTCATCTGTCAGATCTTGGTTCTAGCTCTGCTACCACATAACTTAGACATCTATAAAATGAGATGGTTGGATTTTCATTCTATACTAATCTAAATGCCATCAAAAACTGAAATTCAAATATTACCAATTCTCCTGTAGATACATACATGGTAAAACCTGTATTTCCTACCCATATGTATATTTCCTATGTGTGTGTATAAATCATGTACACATGATTTATGTAAATGACAGGGCTAGTGCTTTCTTATATAAAAAATTCACTGAATGCTTATTGATACCAGGAATTGTTAAGTGCCTTACCAGTATTAACTTTTAATCTTCACAACAACTCTACCAGGCAGTTGCTATTTTTAGTGTCCATTTTATATATGGAAACAGATACAGAGAGATTGAATGGTATGTTCATTATCACAAACTCTAAAGTGGCACAAATGGGATACAAGCTCAGGGAGTATGGCTCCAGAGCCTACACTCTTCACTACTACACTAGTTGCCACCCTGCTTAGATTGCTCCACAGTACAAAAGACTGAAAAAGTACATGCTATCATAAATGTATCTGACTCAATATCTATATCCTCAAGCTAATCCTCCTCTACTTGAAGTTAGCCCAAACTACACTAATTCTGTACAAACACCTCTTGTGCATTTCTCTATTTATATTCTTGCTCCTGCTATTCTAACATCCGGATTACCTTCCCTACGACCATTCAGCCAAAACCCTAATGACAACTCCTCCATGCAATTACCACCTGAACTTCTTTTAGAGATGTTTCTCTCTCCTACTATGTTCCCATTGCATTTATATGTCCTTTTTTTTTTTTTTTTACTGTGGTTATTTGTGTCAATAGCTCAAAGCAAACAATAGAACTGAAGCCACTTTATAAACACTAAGTTTCTATACTTTAAAAAAAGACTTACTCCAGAATAAAAACAAAAACAAAAAAAAAACCCTAGAAAACAATGGACACAACAACCCTAAGCAGAGTACTTAAGCAAGTAGTATTTGGAAAATAGTATCAGAAAACTTTTTAAGAATTATTTTAATTACATTTGAACAATATGCTATTTGGAAGTAGTAATTAAAGGAAGTCTACAGTAAAACCATTTGTATGAAGCACTACTAATGGAAAAGTTTACAGAAACAAAGAGAAAATGAAGTTATTAAAGGTAATGATACACCATTAGTAAACCTCTATTATAACTAAAAAATTCACCTTACCTAATCCCATTCCTTGGGGAAAGCTGGTTCCTACTTTCTGTGTTCCCACACTACTCTTGAATCTGTGTCTAGAAGGGTTATGTATCACACTGCAATTATTTACTTACATGCATCTATTTCCTAACATATAAGCATTTTCTATTTGTTATATAAGTATCTTTACATTGATCAAATTATTTAAATCTTTTTGTTTTTCTAAACAAGAGACTATCCCATTAAGTTTTCTGATGGTTTCATATTTTTAAATTACTATCTTATATAAAGGAAAATCAAGAAGTCCTCTAAACTAACCAATTATTTCTCCATAATTTAAGAATAGCCCTAGGTGTAAATAATGTAGGTTAGCTTTTAAATATTGTAAAGAGCTAAAGCATTAAATGTCAAAGTGCTAACACTTGCGTATTTGCAAATGAAAGATAATCCATGACCCCTCCAAAATTTCCCCAAGGATCTTTAATAGACTTTTAAATGCTCTCTCAACTAAGAAGAAATAATCAGGGCAGAACAACAGTTCAGATTGCTGTGACATATAAAATCAATGAATAGCATTAAGTGCCAATAATTTTAGAAGAAATAAGTTTTTTTGCCAAAATTTGGGGCAGGGGGAGAGATATAATCACTCCCCAAATTAAAATTATCAGGAAGAGGATTATGGAAAACGGCAGCTGTGGTGGCAGCAAATTTTTGATTCCTTGTGAATCTTTACATAAAACAGAGCAATTAGAGAGCAAACCCAAAAACCCATGGGTAACTTTTACAACAAAACTATTTGACAGTCTCACCATATTTGACAGTGTCACCACAAACCCCATAATACAAAGGACTGAAACAAACCACCAACAGCCCCAACCTTTTTTCCCCCACTTCTCCCCCAACCTGTTTTCTATTGGTGTCTAAGTGAGAGAAAGCAGGGGGGAAGCAATGAGGTGTATGAAGAATTTGAGAACAGAAGTACAAAATAGCCAAAAGGTATTCAGTGGAAAGCAGTAAGAGACAATTTGTGAGAAGCTAAGATTACTCCTGTAGTAAGTGCAAGCAGTTCACAATAAGGCATATAGGCCTGGAGCAGTCTGGTCCCCTTAGGTCGCTTGAAACTGGCACTTGGGGCTGTCTTCCAAGACGGAGGCTACACTTAAGAGAAAGTGCTGGGAATGAAAATAAAATTGAGCAGGTTACAGATAAACAAGATACAGGAAAGAGAAGGTCCAAATAGAAGTGTCAGAGTAGAACAGAGCCAGGAAATCTCAGAAAGCCATCTACCATTTTTTTAATGATGCACAAAAACAACAAAAGAGAAATCTGTGAAGTTAGAAGGGCTATCTGAACTAAGCCTCCTCCTAGAAGTTCAAGAAAACTATTTTCATATAAAAAAACAAGTCAAAGTATTGAGGTTGAATATCATACAGAGTTACAATAAGAAAAAAGAAACAGGAAGATAGTCAAACTCATAGAAGCAAGGGAGAGGGAGAAATAGAAGTTGTTCAATGGGTATAAAGTTTCCATTATGCAAAATGAGTAAGTTCTAGAGATCTGCTGTACAACACAGTGCCTACAGTTAACAATATTGTACACTTAAAACAGTTTTTAACAGGGTAGGTCTCACGTTAAGTGTACTTATCCCCCCCCCACTAATAAATTTAAAAAAAGTGGGGGTGGGATACAATAACATCCTATAGACAATTAAAGCATGCCAGAAAGGGATGCTCACAGAAGAGATAAAAATGAGCTTCTATTTCAAAATGAACTTAAAAAAATTACACAAGACATGAAAGAAAAACATATATCAAAATAAAAACTCAGAAATAAAGTGACAGAGTTCAGGAAAGAATCTGAAATAAAAGGGAAAATTATTTCAGAAATGAAGACTTAAAAAATAGAAGAAAAAATAAACATATAAGATAAAGCTTTAAGAAAAACAGAAGGTGAAAAGAAAACAATCAAAAAGAAATGAAGAGGAAAGAAGGGTGCAAGCTTAATTCTAGTGTCTAGGGATATATACTTGGTAATAAAACAAAAAAGAAAATTAAGTTCTGTTTCTCACATGTAACACATACTTTAAAAAAAGTATCTGACATTGACTGATTCTTAGAATAAACTGCAACTACTTAAAATGCATAAAAGATTTTTTAAGATATTCTAAAACTGCCAAGAAAACTCATCTTTGTGACAAATATGGTGGTCTTCAAAATAAATATAATTAAATTCAACAAACATTTATCCAGGATATATTATGTATGAGGTATTTACACTTCAGTTGAAGAAATAATACCTATAATAGAAAGCTATATATAGTGCATGCTTTGAGAAAGGTACAAGGTACTGCAGGTTCCAAAGAAAAAAAAGGGCATTTCACCTGCCCTATTGCATTAAAATTCTAACCAGACCCTTCTCATATTCCTCCAATCTATCCTCCCCAGTAACGGCAGAATGATCTTTCAAACACCAAAATCCCCTTTTAAAAACTCTTCACAAAGTACAGTACACAGGCAATTCAAATGCCTTACAAGGACAAGGTAGGCCACAAATGAGTGAAGCTGGTCTGGTGTAAGAAACAGAGAATGATGGGGCGCCTGGGTGGCTCAGTCGTTAGGCATCTGCCTTCGGCTCAGGTCATGATCCCAGGGTCCTGGGATCGAGTCCCACATTGGGCTCCCTGCTCGGCGGGAAGCCTGCTTCTCCCTCTCCCACTCCCGCTGCTTGTGTTCCTGCTCTCGCTATCTCTCTCTCTGTCAAATAAATAAATAAAATCTTAAAAAAAAAAAAATAGAGAATGATGGAAACTGTCAAAGAGAAGGCAGCTCCTTATTATTAAGCTTTAGCCAATTACCGCCATGTAGGAACATGAAACCAATGTTGCTACAATGTTCAATTTTTCCAGAGATGACAGAACTCTAGTCATTTCATGTGAAATGTACCCATATTTACATGCTGGCAAATAACGCAAAATTTGGGGGAAAAAAAAAAAAAACAAACAAAAAACAGCTGTAGGCAAAATTTGTGAACTCTGCCTTCAAAAATGGGTCTGACATTAATATTCCTATAGATGGCCCCTGAGTGTCCTCAAAACTGCAAAAACGACTGTCTTCCTAATTCAAAGGAAAAGTGAACTTTCTCTCTTATAAAGTTTCTCTTAAAATGTTAGCACCTGCTACCATTAGCCTGCTAGCAATGGCTAACAGATGCCAAAACACAAGAAAAAGTAAAAGAGGAACATTTATTTGAAAGTCATCTCAAAATTGCTTAACCAATTTTTGGTTGTGATTGTTTTTATCAACAGTTATATTCATGGGTACCATTTTACACTATATACGTGTTATATGGTCAAAATTTCTATTGCTATAACTGTTTCTAGATTATATGATACAATCAAATATATACCAGTATTTGTTCTTTAACAAAAGAACACCATGAAACTCCAGAAAACCATGGGCCTAATAAAATCTAAAATCTCTAGTACGGTAGCCTATAAACTCCTGGAAAAATCTGGCTCCTGTTTGCCACTATTTCACACCACTTCAGGTTTCCTGAATATACTGTGCTCTTTACTCCTTCGGGCTTTTAGATGTATTTAAGGCTCTCTACCCTATTTGTTAGAACTACTTAAAGTCATCTTCCAGTCCTCCTTGAATTATTTGCTTTTTCCATCATGCTTCCTTAGCATTCTATACAGAATCCTATTATGGAACTTACTTGCTATTTATGACATTCTTACAGCGATCCAAGATACACATTTGTAACTGAAACAAAATGAAACTACACTTTTACACTTAACACATATAATACACTGAAATTTTCTATTCGATTTTTTTTTTAAGAAATGCTGATGACAGTTTACTACATTGGTTCTATCATCCACTTAAGAAATACTGCACTAGGGCGCCTGGGTGGCTCGGTTGGTTGGGCGACTGCCTTCGGCTCAGGTCATGATCCTGGAGTCCCGGGATCGAGTCCTGCATCGGGATCGAGTCCTGCATCGGGCTCTCTGCTCGGCAGGGAGTCTGCTTCTCCCTCTGACCCTCCTCCCTCTCATGCTCTCTGTCTCTCATTCTCTCTCTCTCAAATAAATAAATAAAAAAAATAAGAAAAAAAAATACTGAACTAGACTATAAATCCTTGCAGGCAGAACTCCATATATTAATTTTTATGCTCTAGTACAGACCATTTAGTTAAGCAAATGTTTAAATAAATGAATAAATATAGCAGCATCCTGTACTAGAAAAGTCAAAGAGCAAGGCTTTGAGATCAAGCAGACCAATCAGCCAACAAGCTTATACAATCTGAGAAATGACTCAACCTCCTTGAGTCCCAAAGAGTTAACACCACTTAAGTCATTATAACAATAAAGTAGTAGCACTGCTAGACGAGGCATTCTATAAATTAGGCATCAAATGAGTTAAAATGGCCTGGAAATACTAGTTTCCTCTCTCTACCCTGTATTTTTCCCTACTTCTTCCTGGAGACAGATCAAGATGTGTCTCATCCTGGCAAATACCCCTTTTATAAAGGCTTCAGGTCACAGTACATAGATTACACATTTTTTCAAAGATTTATTTATCTTAGAGAGAGAGAGAAAGAAGGGGGAGGGAGGCAGAGGGAGAGAATCTTCAAGTAGACACCCCATGGAGCATGGAGCCCATATGGCTAGATCTCAGGAGGCATGAGATCATGACCTAAGCCAAAATCATGAGCCTGAAGCTCAACCAACTGAGCCACCCAGGCACCCCAGAATATGCATTTTTAAAGTCTGACAGGCTTGGGGCGCCTGAGTGGCTCAGTCGTTAAGCAACTGCCTTCGGCTCAGGTCATGATCCCAGGGTCCTGGGATCGAGCCCCGCATCGGGCTCCCTGCTCTGCAGGAAGCCTGCTTCTCCCTCTCCCACTCCCCCTGCTTGTGTTCCCTCTCCTGCTGTGTGTCTCTGTCAAATAAATAAATAAAATCTTAAAAAAAAAAAAAAAAAGTCTGACAGACTTGAATTCAAATAGCCAGCACTGCATTTACATAACTTCTCATTATCTTTTTCTTTATCAGTAAGAAAAATATACTTCCTTTAGGGTTGTTACGAGGAATTAATATATACTCTCTATACTACGTGTCTAGTATAATTCCATGTCAGACTACAGCAGGTGCTCAATAAAAGCTACTGATTGCTGCTATGATTATTAATAAATGTTGTTTAATAACTATTTAAGAGGTAGCATTCAAACTGAACTTTTAAGGATGGAGGAGCTGGACAAAGGCAAGGGGCAAACAGAAGGAACAGGAAAATCCTAATTTACAAGAAATCACTTCTTTTCCTGTATTTCCTCTTTTAAGATAAACAAACCACAAGGATATATAAGTTTATCAATTTTCTCAATTCTCTACCTACAAGGTTATGAATAAAACGCAAAGTACTATATTAGCTCTGTGTCAAAATTCTAAGTTAAATATTAAATTATGCTCAGTGGGCTGTACAATATAGTGTGAAAGGTATAATGTATTAAAAACATTTTAGAAAGAACTTCAGTAAGAGTTCAAAGTAAGAGCACTTTGTAGTCAACCCAGTTAACTAGGAAAAAATTAACTTAAATCCTCATTCAATAGGCCTTTTATCAAATTTTATTGTCCAATAAAACCAACAGTTTTACTGATAATATTCTCAATAACATTCCCAATATTAGAATGGCATTTCTCTTCTATTAAGTATACAGTGACTTCCCTCCAAAAGTTTATCACTTTCAAAACTTTAACTGTCATTTTCTTCAACTTCATTTTCTTTTCAATAAATAAATAATTACAGTCTCTCATAAGAAGAGTGCAGGGTCTATTCTTTTCCCAGTGTATTTTCCCCCCAACACACCTTTCAAACCACTTCTAATTGGCAAAACACCAAATACCTATGAAAATACAATCAAGAAGCCAAGAATTTTCTTACATAACCTGCAAACTTTATAAGTTATGAGAATAATTAATGGTAATTAAACTATCCAATTCCTGTATTTAACAGGAATATATCTATTTGGGGAGAATCAAAGTAATTTTCCATTATCTGTGTTGGTACAAAAAGGCAGTTATTTTTATGGCACATATATTTAACCTTTATGATAATAAGCATATCGTCTAAGTGACTACCTAAGTAAAGAGATTTATTTAGCCTTTTAGGCCTTATAGTAATACCATGTTTATAAATGACAGTGAGGGGCCCTGGGTGGCTCAGATGGTTAAGCGTCTGCCGTCGGCTCAGGTCATGATCCCAGGGTCCTGGGATCGAGTCCCGCATCGGGCTCCCGGCTCAGCGGGGAGCCTGCTTCTCCCTCTGACCCTCTCCCCTCTCATGCTGTTTCTCTCTCGCTCGCTCTCTAAAAAATAAATAAAATCTTAAAAAAATAATAAAATAAATAAATAAATAAATAACAGTGAAATCAACACCTATGTAAGTGAGGGGATAAATTCTATTTTATGTTTTATATCAGGCAGACTCCAGAAAAGTAGAAATGACATCTCTTACTCATCACTATATTCTTAGCACTGGAATACAGTAGATGCTCAAAAAATATCTATCCAAGTTTAAATGTTTATTTATGGAAAAGAAAATTAGGTTGAGGGAAAAAAAAATATGAATCAAAATTAGGTTAAGACCTTAAGCATGGGATATGCTTAACAACTTGCTTCTAAAAGAGTAAAACATGGAAGGGTGGGGTGTGAAACATGGCAAACAAAGACCTCGAAGAGTGATCAAGATTATCATCAATTTTATCATATTGTTAGGATGTACCCTTGGAGTAATGTGATGAGAATGGCACTTTATGTCTGTTGCCTTCCTCCCTAAAACCCATGACCCCAGTCTAATCATGAGGAAAACATTAGATAAATCGCAACTGAGGGACATTCTCTAAAATTTCTGACTAGTACTCCCCAAAACTGTCACAGTCATAAAAACAAGAAAAGTCTCAGAATTTGGAATTCTGGAACAGAAAAAGGACACTAGGGAAAAACTAGTGAAATCTAAATAAAGCGTGTAGTTTAGTTATTAGAAATGTGGCAATTCTGTTTCCTTAGTTATGACAAATGTACCATAGTAATATAAGAAGTTAACAATGAAAATGAAATGTCTCTGAGTAAAGTATACTCATGTGTACTATCTTGCAACTTTTCTGTAAATGTAAAACTAATCTAAAGAAATTTATTTAAAGAAAAACAGTCAGAGTAAGGGAAATAAGGAATGAATCAAAGTCCCTTGGAAGCAAATGATGATAAACATTCTTTTGGTCTCTTTATGTTTGGTGATAAGACAAAGATAGCATTCTACTATAGTGGAAATAAAGTTATTAATAAAACACTACTGTAGGCATTGTGTAAGTCTATAGTATTAGTTATAAAGTTACATATGACCAAAGCAAATGCCCTCTGAATTTTAGTTTCCCAAAGTATCATTCTTAGTCCTCAACATTTCATAACAATTCATAACAGTAGCTGTCAGTTCTGTATTGAATGGACTATCCCACATCCTTAATCTTTAGTCACTTAAACGTCATATTCCCCTTGCTATCTCCCAGTCACCTTACACTTAACTAAACTCACCATCTTCTTGATAATGCTCTTCTTCCAAACCTCCCTCTCAAAGTTATTTTTTCTTCAATAAATCTTCTTCCTATGCCTCTCCATCCCCACAGTTAATAATTAGTAGTACACACTGCTATCAAATGAACCTTCCTCAAATAAGGATTTTATCATATTCCCAGGCTCAAATGCCATTTTTTTTTACTAAACCATATTTACATTCAGAAATGATACTTTCAAGGCCATCCATAATTGCTTATGCTTTTGTACCCTTCACTTGTAAAGATCCTTTCATCCATCTCTCTACCTCATACCATGTCCTGCCCTTCCTTTATTCAGTATCACATATACACAAGAAAGTAAGATTATTCTGGGTGGTCAAAGACTTTATAATCTCCTTGGAGTGATAAAACCTAAAAAGATGACTAACAAAGAACATAGGAATTTGTCTCATTCAAAGCTGTATCCTCAGCACCAATACCAGTGCCTGCCACATGGGAAGTGCTCAAAAAGTATTTATTAAGTGAAAACAGGCAGTACATAAAGCACAGCCAAAAGAATTATATGCTATTTGAGAAGGTAAAGAATTTTCAGTTGGAGAGGTGAAGGCAGGTCTGTATTTCTGTGATTCTAAGGCTCTCAGGGCAGCCAAGACTCAAGCTTGAGTATTTCTTCAGTTGTTAAGAGGATGTGTGCAGGTGCATTTCCAACAGAAAAATGTTACACCAGCAAAGGTAAGAAGAAGTAAAATTGTTATACAACACTGAAGTAGTCAATAAAGAACAGTTCCTGAAGGTTAGTGGAAGATTAAGATGGGAGAAGACTGGGACCAAAGTTTGCAAAGTCCTGAGAAGAAATTTGGTATTCATGCTTGACATAAAAGTGATACAATTTTCAGGAAGATTAATCTAAGAGGAGTAACATGGTTAGACTTTAGAAAGCAAGAACCTTATTTCTTGAAGAAGCCTCCCTACTTAATCAAAACCCTTTAGGTTCCTTCTTTTAAGCCTTACAGTACTTGCCTGCATTATACAATTTAACTCCTAACTACATCCTCTCACAATATAAATTCTTATTTTCATGGGTGTTAATTTAGTCTCTTCAACCAAAGAATAGGGATCACATCATAGACCTCTGTTTCTTATCTAAGAAATCAGCAAAGCATTGGGCCCTTGAAACTTTATTTCTGGAGGACTTTTTGCATTTGTGCAAAACCCAGTTACCAAAATGACAACAATCTAAAAGCAACACACAACACATACTGTGAGTAGCTAAGCTACCATAAGAACAAGAGTAAGTCCTGTTTGGATGGCACTTTTTAATGTTTCATTCGATAGTCGGATCCCATAACTAATAATGTTGTTATCAGACAGCATATGTTTTCAGTGCTTTCTGCTTTATATAAGTATTTCATCACCTCATTTACTTTCTTTCTCAACCAAGCATTGCTTTCAGTGGCCAGCACATATACCAATTTCTCAATCACGTTATCTTTTCTGCACTGAAGCCTCTCCAATCTTTTTATCTATTAACTTCATTGATTGAGAACCACTGTTATGGCATAATTAAATTCTAACAAATGGTGCTGCTGTAACTTCTCTACATAATTCTTTTACACATTCTAAATGTTTCCTGTGGTTTAGCACCCTTCAAGTAAAACTGATGCAAATAAAAACATATGTTACAGGAATAATTCAAATCCACCAAAGCATTTACAAAATGAAACATCATGCATTAGTATCCAGGGATTACACCTAAATTCTAAAATTTGCCAAACTCTCCAAAAGTTTGGATTTTTTTTATCTTCAACCCTTTGACCCTTTACTTCATATATTCTCAAAATTAAATTTCATTCCTTAAAATAAAATCTGTTCATGTTAACATTCATATTAACCATTAAAACTTTCCCAAAAAGAGCTTAAGAAAGTGCACACACACAAATCAAACGGGTGTTTATTTCATCCCTAAACAAGTATTTTCATCCGTAATATATTTTTTCAGGTCAGGATTTTTATGTAAGAAGAAAACACTAAGACTTCTATAAAAGTAAAAAAAAAAAAAAAACAACCCTCCAGAACATGATTGTTTCTTATCGCACTAGAACCTCTCACTAATGCTTTTGAAATACAAACGACTTTTTTCCAGAGTTGGGGAACTCCATAATGTACTACTCTATTCCCCCACCACTCCTTAATGGTACCTAACACTGCTGAGATTTTAGAGATGAATCATCAAAACAGCAGAGGAAGGCAAAAACGTCAATATAAACCTGACAAGGACTGCAAGGTAACAGAGATAAATCTTACAATTCGGATGGAACAGAGATAGACATGAACTGTTGAGCTTTTTCCACTTCCTCATCTTTGAAAACACCAAAATAAATGTGGATGCGAGGCTACAGCACGATTACAAAGCCCCTGGTACCAGTGAAGCCTCAGACCTAGTGGCGCTAGGGCACTCTGTTACACTCAGCCGGCCACGTGGCTGTCACAATCAGAAGGAAGACAGGAGACACAGCACAAACTAACCTGGAAACAAATAACCTCCCACTTCCCTCCACCTCGGAGTTGGGGTAGAAGAAAGACTGTGCTGTTTCTTTGCACGCTCAGACTTTTTTTCTTTAAGGTGAAAAGGAAGTACAAGGGCTGCTTTAAATTAAAGAGACAGAAATCAGGTCCAAGAAGATCCCGGGAGTGCACCCCACTGAATTCGCTACGCTCACTCCCGCGAGCAGAGGTGGGAACAGAGGCACTTTGCAAAGGGGTAAAAGAAGTGGAGTTGAGTAAGAGTGGAGGGTGGAGGGCTACGCACAGGGGCCAGCTTTCCCCTGACTCCCACCGTCCTCCCGGGTTTCAGACTCGCTGCTGCTGCGGTGGGGCGAACCCAGCAGGCGGAGGGCCTCGCATGCGCCCTCACGACCTCTCACCCTCCCAGACACAAGACAGAAGGGCAGAAGTAACCACGGGCCCAACAGAGGCGACGAACAGGAAGTGTCCATACTGCAGCGCAGAAAAACCCTAACTCGCACCCCACCAAGACGGCCACCCGGCGAGGCCCCCAGGGCGCCCGCTGGAGGAGGGGCCAGAGGGTGCCGGGGTCGGCCACCCCCACATCCGCACCCGCCCCTGTCCCCCCGCATCGCCCAGCAGTCCCGCGGCTTGAAGTTCACTCCAGGCAGCGCTCGGCGCCTCCCCGGGCACTACTTGGCGGGGCCCAGCCAGGCCGCCTGGGGCCGGACCAGGACTCCACGCCCGGCACGTCTCGCTCCACTTCGAGGCGGGGGAGGAGCGCTGCACACACACCCGAGGGGCTTGGGGCACTTCCTCTAACAGCAGATTCGCCCCGAGTCGAGCCCTAAGCGTCCTCGGGGCCACCTCCGAGCCTTGCCGGAGAGCCGGCACCCGCTCCGGGGCAGTCATTACCTCTCACGAAAAACTCCTAACTCCGCACGGGGCCACGCTCCCCTTAGTTCGACACCCCCCGGGAGCCCACACAGTACCCAAGCCGCGCGCAGGGGAGACCCCCGTGCCGGCACCAATTCCTGACAGGACAAAAATGTCCGTGCGCGTCACGGGACGGCCGCCTCCGCGCCCCACGCCGGCCGCACGCGCTGCCTCCGCGCCCGGGCGCTGCGCCGCGGGCTAGGGCGGAGAGCGCGGCCGTCCGGCGGCGCCGGCCCAGGAGAGCGCCACTCCGCACGGGACTCACCGTCTGCTCGGCCGCCTCAGCGGGGAGGCGAGGGACGGGCAGGGGAAGACACAATATGGCAGAGCACCACAGCTGCTCCCGGCGGCTTCCAGCAGCCGCCTCCGGGAAGACGCGGCAAAGAGCAGGCAGCGGCAGCTGCGGTGGCGGCCGCGGCAGCACCACATCCCCCTCCCGCTCGCTTCCTCCCCCTCCCTGCACCCTCCCTCGCTGCCATGGCAACGCGGCGCCAAGGCTATTAGCCCCGCCCCTCCCTCTGGTCCCCGCCTCTCGCGACCCCTTCGGAGGGGGCTCGGTCCGCCCCTCGGTGTCCCCTCCCACCTCCTACCTAAGGGCCGGCCAGGGACCGCGCAGGCTGCTCTGAACTGCTGGTGGGAAGGAAGGGAGATGCAGTGTCCGGAAGGGCGGGGTTCGCACGGAAGGCAGGGCGGAGACGTTGTGAGCCAGTGCGGGTTTCGGACTGAGGAGGGGCTGGGAAGGCGGGAAAAATGGAAAGGCCTCGCCTGTCCGGGAAGGACCTATAGGAGTGCAGCGGGGCGCGGCGCGGCCCCTGAGTGGCCGAGATGGCGGGGGGCGGGGCTAGGGCGACCTCCCCTGCCGGTCGGCCCGCGGAGCCTGGTGCTGCGAGTGCGGCGAAGACCCCCAACAGCCCGAGCTTCTGTGGGTTTCCTCAAGAGCTTTCCGCCATTGGCCAGTCTTTGAAAGCACTGTAGGAACGGTAAAACATTAATATGAACTAAAAGTAGTATTACACTCACTTGACTGAAATTTTAAGTGAAAACTGAGCTCAGCGTGGTTGTGGTGAAAAAAAAAGGACTTTCGAAATCAGATACAAAATTTAATAAGCATCGCATTTATTGAGCCCTCACTAAGTGCTAGGGGCTGAGCTAAATTTTTGACATGCATTGTAATAACCATAATGCTAAGATAGCATTGCCAGATAAAATAGGAGTGTCCCATTAAATCAGAATTTCAGATAAATGCAGAATAATTTTTTTAATAAGAATGTTTCATTTGGGGATACACTTCCTGGTTTGTTTTGGTTTTTGGTAAATCTGCAAACCCTATCCTAACTCTTACAAATTCCCACTTTACAGATAAGGAACCCGAGGCTTAGAAAAATAACCTGACAAATACAAGGTAAGTGGCAGAACTAAGGCTCCATTTTACTAAAATTATGATCCTGAACACTAAATTTCTGAATATATCCACATCTTCAAAAACTAGAGTAGTGATACCTATCTCACAAGTGTGCTGAATGGGTTGAAAGAAGAGGTAAAGAGACCTGCATAGTGACTGATGCATAGGAGATTCACATTCTTCCCGAACAATGAATGTTAACTGAATATTCACTATGTGCCAGGCCGTGAGTATAAAGTGAGCTGATTATGAAACAGGCTGCTTACTGACAATAAAACAAGTCAAGCTGTGGGGATGACAAAGACACAGAATTATAGGCATCAGAATGTATAAAAACAAAAATGGAAGTGTTCAGCCCTCATTCCACAGAGGAGAATGCTGTGTCTATATGATTTGTCCAAAATCACCTGCCAGTTCCATTTGTTGCTCATTACACTGTTCTGAAAGGCCTCATAACTGCATTTAGAGTAAGAGGCCACAAGGCAAATATACAATAAGCTTCAATTAAAGCAAGAGTTGTTTCATTTTCTCCCTTAAGAGCAATCACTGTTGCCCCCTCATGTGGACAAATTGAAAGAAGTTCCTGGAGGAAGAATGTAGTAGAAAGGGAGCAGAGGAAAGAAGGGAAGATTGAAAGGAGGTGGCTTCTGGAGAGCCACAGCCTTCTCATACCTTAGTTTTGTTTTATCTCTGCTAGCCATGGTGATCACTAATATAATACAATACAGGTCTTCATCTCCTTACAGATTACTGTAATAGTATCTTATTTGATATATTGAACTTCAGTTCCTATTTTTCCTTCTAATCAATTTTAAACTCAGGTGACCAAACAGTCCTTCTCAACTCTAGAAGAATCACAGAATTTGAGATCTGGAATTAATATATACTTTAAAGATATGGCATCAGGAGCCCAGTTTATCATGGATGCAAAAACAAATCCAGAACAGTTATGTAACTTGTTCAAGGTCAAATAATGAATGTACTGCATTGGCATCCACTAAGATCTTTCTGCTGGTCCTCTCTACTGACTGATTCAGTAGAGAGGCTGGGAACATTTAAATAATCTCTGTGTATAAGGCTCAGGTCCCTTAGGAAATCTGTCACACTTAGTTTAGAGTCCAGGGACACTTGTATACTTAAAGGCTATTTTAGAGGACTTTGAACACCTATCAAGGAAAAGCTCTGATTAAAACTAACGATGATTCGGAGTGAGTAGCTTTTCCTAGGAGTTTACAAGAGTAAAAAGGCTATGAAAGCACAGTTTAACTCTTTAGGAAAAAGAGGATCCTGGCATTTAAGATCTCTTGTGAAGTTTGTATTCTTTGTTCTCCAAAATACTTTAAAGGAACATATTCAATAATAAACTTCCCTGGAAGACAAATGCATTAGAAAATATATTGTTTGAAATGCCCTCATATTTAGGCTGAAAAGTGATAGGAGCTCAAATATACATGTTTACATTTTAAATGTATTTATCATTGTATTACATATATTTAACAAAGCCTCTCTGATCATGACTTGGTGATTCTAAAAATAACCAGTTTACCAATAAGGAATGTAGGCTTCAAGCCCCTTGAGGTCAATGGCCATATCTTTTTCATTCTTATAGTCTAATTTCTTGGAACAGTTTTTGGGACAGAGGTGATAGTCAATAATATTTGTTGATAAAAGAAGTAACTTTTCTCAAATTACAAGATACCAGGAATAGGATACAATAGTCCTAAGTACTTGTCTGCCACTTGGGCTAAAAAGATGGAATTGTGAATGAAAGTCTATTTTTTTTTCCTTTGAGGATCATTTTCAATGTACTGCCTAAGTGCAACTACCTGTATTTGATAGTACCTACATTTCTTTTTTTTTTTAATTTTATTTATTTATTTATTTATTTTTAAAAATTTAATTTATTTATTTGGGTGAGAGAGTGAGTGAGAAAGAGCACAAGCCAGGGGGAGAGACAGAGGGAGAGGGAGGAAAAGACTCCCTGCTGAGCAGGGAGCCTGACTCGGGGCTTGATCCCAGGACCCTGGGATTATGACCTGAGCTGAAGGCAGACGCTTAACTGACTGAACCACCCAGGTGCCCCCGTACCTACATTTCTATAGGCCCTATTATTGGCAGTAATTTGGACCAATTCTCTTACTAAGGACACTAGAAAAAGTTAGCAAAATATAAAAAATATCAGCTTGAAGGTGGTAGAGAGCTAACAAGATAGAAATTATAGTCTATGACCTGAGGGTTGATGGAGGCCCAGTGAATCACTTACCCATTCCATAGAAGGTTGCTGAGAGTATGGACAGGAATGGGGGATAGTGATTAGAGTTCAAGATGTGCAAAGGGGGAAGGAGGATGACTCGGTTGAAGTCCCCTTGCTTTGGACAAGGAATCCAAATGGTTATATCCTAGAAGTAAAGGGGAGACATCTCCATTTCAGATCATCTCAACCCTGAGACTGGATTAGGGTAATTTCTTTAAGCTAATGCCCCCAAGCCCTTGGCAGAAGCAAACTGAAATTTTCTCTGGAGTAAAGTAATATCATTCTAGGCCTCAGATCATTTGTACCATTTTACAAAAACTATGTTTAGTACACAATGAAAAATAATCAGTCACACAAAGAAACAAACAAACAAAAAAACCCAACAGAAACAACAAAGAACAAAAACCGAGCAAAAGGGATTCAGATAGTGAAATTATCAGACTCAGATTTTAAAATAACAATGTTTTCTATGTATAAATAAATAAAATGTAAGATTAAAAATTTAGACATATAACTAGAAACTTGAAGAAAAGAATCTGATGAAAATTTTAGAACCAAAAAATTCACTAACTGAAAACAAGAACTCAGGGCTGGGTAAAATAGCATATTAGACACAAACAAAGATAGAATTTGTGAACTAGAAGATAGTTGAGAAGAAACTATGCAGAATGAGGCATAAGAAAAAGGATGGAAAACACAGAACACAGGGAAAGCACATAGAAGATATAGTGATAAAGTTTAATATGCATGTAGTTGGAATTCTGGAAGGGAAGGAAAGATAGTATTGGGCAGAAATAATATTTGAATTAATGAATCCCCAGCAGGATATATAATATATATATTTCTAGTCCATACAGTTGACACATAGATGCATCATGATAAAATGCTAAAAGACAAAGAGAAAAATCTTTTTTTTTTTTTAAGATTTTATTTATTTATTTATTTATTTGACAGAGAGAGAGAGAGACAGCGTGAGAGGGAACACAAGCAGGGGGAGTGGGAGAGGGAGAAGCAGGCTTCTGGCCGAGCAGGGAGCCTGATGCGGGGCTTGATCCCAGGGCCTTGAGATCATGACCTGAGCTGAAGGCAGTCGCTTAATCAACTGAGCCACCCAGGCGCCCCCAAAGAGAAAAATCTTAAGAAGAACTAGAGAAAATAAGAGCTTATCTTTAAAGAAACAATAGACTTAGAATTGACTTTTTAATAGAATAGTCTGAAGCCAGAAAATGATGGCACAAAACCTTTAAAAGACTGAAAGCAAATATAAAAAGATCAATAATTTTAGCGTGAGATGTTAACATATTCCACTAATAAAATAGGCAGACAAAATATTCAGTGAGAACATAGTTTTGAACAATTAGCGAAGTTGATTATAAAGACATATTGAGTACCTTTCCATAGTCCTTTACATATGAATAAGTTTATCAGTTTATATTATTTCTATTTTGGCTCATGAAACTGGAAGGGACAGCTGAGGATCTGGAGCCTTCAGGTGGTTAGAACCTATCCTTATGTTATAGATTTATTGACCACTGGGTAACTTTACCTCTATGTTAAGTTCTTACTATGTACCAGGCCCTATACATAGCACAGAGATAAAAGTTGTAGTTATAACTAAAGACAAGCAAATCAGAAAATATAATGTGGCATTATAAGTACACTGATAAAGCTTTACATAAGGAGTGGTGGGAATCAAGTCCTAATTCAGCCACGGGAGATAAAGTCTGAGCAAAGTTTGCAGAAAGAAAAGAATGTAGAGAAGTGGCAATGTGGGGGTGGGGAGTGGAACCACACCGAGCAAAGCCTCAGCTATGTGAGAGCATGACTGTTCAAGTCAGAGAACTGTCAGTCATTGGAATTTCTGGAGTATAAAAGGTTGCTTGAGTTAGGGGTTATCTGGTTGCAAGAAACAGAAACTCATGCCAGCTGGCTAAAGTAAAGGAGGAACGAATATAAAAATAGGCAGGGATTATGTGAGACAAAACTGTGGGAAGCACAGCCAATATTACACGAACCTTCCTTCCCCCTTTCCCTCTCTCATCTTCTGGTCTCTAATCTGAGCTTTTCTTTGTATGTCTGCTTCACTTCCTCTGCAGATGGGCTTCTCTGCTTACTTGTCTGCTTGAATGCTACTATGGCTGTCCCAAATAGTGGCCCCTGCCCTCCACCTCTGGTCTCCACCCAGTTTGCCCAACTTTCCTGCTTAGCAACCCACAATTATTACTTAACTCCATTTCCCAGTCCCAATCCAAATTCCCAGGAGCTCTACAATCTGACTGGTCCAGTTTCAATATGCATGTAGATCAGGGGTCAGCAAACTTATGGCTTATCAGGGTGGGAGAGGAGTTGGCAAATCTGGCCTGCCTTCTGCTTTTGTAAATAAAGTTTTAATGGAACACAGCCACACACATTCATTTACATGTTTTCTTTGGCTGCTTTGACGTCACAAAGAGTTGAGTAGTTGCAAAAGAGAACCTATGGACCACAGAGCTGAAAATATTTACTATCTAGACCTTTACAGAAAAAGATTGCTGAGCCCTGCGTTGGATAGTTGGATGTGGAGACATAGGGCTGTGTAGAGGCTCAGAGGGAGACAGCTTTGGGAATCGAAGTTTTGAGAAGTGGATAACCTCTTTGCAGAAAAAGGATAATGTGGGGAAAAGGCAGCTGAGGAAGTATTTTGAGAAAGGAAATGTTTGAAGCCTCTAACACAGGAAAGAAAATAATCAGTCTCAAGTATGTGCTAAATTTTTCACACAAAGGGTGGAAGAGTGCAAGACAGTTACTCCTTAATCTGGAGAAGTTCATTAAGATGTTAAATTTAGAAGAGAGTGTCACCATAACTACCTTTAAATAACTCACTTGTGGCAAATTTCCCAGACCCTCTCTAGTTAGCTCTTGCTGAGATGAACTGGCTGAGGCACAATGTTCATGGTATGTAGAAAGATTTTTAAATGCATGTCCGAAAGGTTCAGTATTTACCTTTCAAAAGAGGAAGAGAAGAGAGGCATTGAGAGAACGAGACAGACAGTTAGAAAGACAAAGGCAGACAAAGACTTGGGGAGTAAGAGGAAATGAAATCTAGAATTTACCATTTTGGTAAACTTAAGGTCATTCCGAGAAAAATTCCAAGGAAAGACTTTTTGGTTGAGTAGAAAAACGATTAGAGTTTTTAAAGCTCTAGCAATCATTCTAGTGCTTGCTATATTCAAAGTATAGTCCGAGCACACTCAGCAGCATTGACATCACCAGGAGTTTATTAGAAATGCAGAATCCCAGGCCCTACCCCAGACTCACTAAATAAGAATCTGCATTTTTAGAACTCCCACAGGTGATTCATATACACATTAAAGTATAAGGAGCACTTAATTAGAATGGCAGTTTTCAGATTATTCAAAGTAGAACAATAGGGTTTTGTTTCTTTGAATGAAACCTTACATGGAATCCAACTATAAAACAGAATAGAGTGGATCTGCTCTGGTTGAAAATGGGCTGATATTGAAAGGCTGGGAAAGCCCAGGCATTTTCATCCAGTGTTCCTCCAGGAACACAGTTTGAAAACCACTGATCTAATGGATCAAGCAGAACTACTATCAGAATCTTTAGGGCCAGGCTCTGTCAAGTTTCCAGGCACTCTCTCTCTCTCTCTTTTTTTAAAGATTTATTTGAGAGGGGGGGGGGGCGCAGAGGGAAAGAGAATCTCGAGAATCTCAGGCAGACTTCTCACTGAGTGCAGAACTCATTGCTGGGCTCCATTTCATGACCGAGATCATGACCTGAGCTGGAGCCGAGAGTCAGAAGCTTAACTGACTGAGCCACTCAGGTGCCCCTCCCAGGCTCTCTTTTACTTCTCCCTCATTGAGAACTTCTACAATGAATCCCTAATAGTGATAGGGTATGTCCTTGAGAGAGTTGAAATTTTTTTTTAAGATTTTATTTATTTATTAGAGAGAGAGAGAACACAAGCAGGGGGAGCGGCAGGTGGAGGGAGAAGCAGGCTCCCCACTGAGCAAGGAGCCCGATGCGGGACTTGATCCCAGGACCCTGGGATCATGACCTGAGCCAAAGGCAGACGCCCAACCAACTAGCCACCCAAGAGTCCCAGGAGTTGAAAATTTTAAAGGCCTGGAAATCACCGATCTAGGTCCCTTCTCTCAAAGATGGGGAAACTAAGGCTTAGAATGTGACCAATGAAACTCAATTAAAACATAGGCACATTTAAAACTATACTGATCAATCACAAAAGAGGCTGCTATTGATTGAATATTGCCCCCCCAAATTCATATGTGATTAGGTCATAAGAGGGGAGACGGAATGGGATGAGTGCCTTCATGAAAGAGACCCCATGGAACTCCCATGCCCCTTCCATCATAGAAGGTTATAGTGAGATGACCAGCCATGAACTGGGAATTGGGTTCTCACCGGACACCAAATGGTGGGACTTCCCAGCCTCTAGAATTGTGAGAAGTAGATATATGTTGTTTATAAGCCACCCAGTCAATGGTATTGTGCTATAGCAGCGCAAATAGACTAAGAGGGAAACCTAAAACATCAGTAATTCCTAGGGACCAAAAAGTGCTAAAATTCCATATCCCTTCCCTGGTCCCTCCCTCCTTAGCAGTCAAGTAGAGAGATATTTGTACAGTTTTTAAAAGCTGTAGGTTTAGGCTCAGGTTAAAATCCTGGCTCTGCTATTTACTAGACCAGGCAAAATATTTCAACATTTTCTTAACCTCTTCCTGTCCAAAATGAAGATAGCAGTTCCAGCCTCGGAGGGGTGCTATGAGGCCAACGTACGTGTAACAATGGAGCACATGACCAGGTGAATAATAAGTGTTCAGTAAATGCTAGCTGCTCGTGTTATTTTTTAAATGAACAACAACTAAAAAGTCAACCTACTTCAATTTTAGGAATTGCCCAAAAGGATTGCATAAGAGAAGCTTGAGAAGTTGGTTTCCTTTTCTACTGCTAGAAGAATAAAACAAATTTTATCTATAGCAATGGGCTATCTAGTAAATAGAGTTTATTCAAAATTAAATACTGCAGTTGTGAAACTGACTTTTGATAAACGAGGTAATTGTTTAGGGAAGGCAGTATTAAAGAGATTCCAAATTATATTGTAGCAAATACAAACTTTTGTTCCCCAGTAGTGTTTCATTTAGAGTTAGGCACTTTTAGAAACTACGGTTAATTGCTTCACTCTGTCTCTTTGATTGTGCAAGCTCCAAACCTTGAAGTCACCTTTGGCTCCTCTCTTTCTCTTTAAAATACGTCTAGAATCTGACCCCTTCTCCCCACCTCTACTGCCACCACCCTGCTCAAAGCCATAGTCCTCTCTCGCCTGAATGACTTTAATACTTCCTAATTCCCTGCTTCTCCTCTTGAGCCTAGGCAGTATTTCCTTACCACAGCAGCCAGAGTGATCCTCTTAAAATCTGTCAGTTCGTGTAATACCTCATCTCAAAACTACTCCATGGCTTCCTCATTTCACTCAGAATAATGCCAAAGTCCTTATAATAGCCCACCACGTTTTACATGATCTAACCCTACCAACACCATCATTGGCCTCCCTGCTCTTTCTTGACAGTGCCAGGCACACCCAGCCCTGTGACCTTTGCTTTCTGCCTGGAATGTTCTTCTTCCAGATATCTGCTTAGCTAACTCTCTCACTTCCTCTAAGTCTGTGCTTAAATTTTACTTTCATAATGAGGCTTCCCTTGGCTTCCTTATTTAATACTGCAAATTATCCCCAACCATGTCCCAAGAATCCTAATCCCCTTTCCCTATTGTACCTTATCTTTTCCCATAGCAGTCATCATCTTCCCACACACTAGATAGCTTATTTATTATGTTTTCCTTAAGTCTGGCTCCTGGACTAGAATGTAAGCTTCACAGGGACACCAGTCTTTCTTCTGTCCTCTGATATATTCTAATTATCTAGAATACTGCTTGGCATATAGTATACACTCAAAAAAAATTTGTTGAATTTATGTATTAGTTTTGTGGTTATTAGTTTTATGTGTGTTTGTTGCACTGCCTTACTTGGACAAAGATTAAACAAATTGACAATAATTTAACAAAGCCAATGATTACATCATTTGGGGGTTTCCCTTTTTTTTTTTACTTCTCTTTGTTTTCAATTTCTTCTTCATGCTATGCTGAACCCCCCAAAATGTCCTAAATATAACTTTAAGCTGATGTGCAGATTTCCTCACCTAAGAATCAGTGCTGCCCGTGTTGCCCTTCTCATCCTCAGCTATACCCAACCTGTTCACAGAGCACAACTTTTAGGTCTAAATAGCCATTATTTTGGGGACTGCCTGGTCTTACATATTGGCTCAGAGGCACTCATTCTCAAGCCAATAGTTCAGGTTGGGACTAATGCAGTAAAGAAGGGAGAGAATAGTAGTGGTGCACAGAGGAAGATTTGGAAGTTGGCTCATCTAGGGGAAAATGATGAGTTTTTGTGATTCCTCCCCCCATGGAACAAGAAAAAGAAGACAAATTGGAGGATGGCATTAATAAAGTTGTGTGCTATTCACTGTGGCTTATGAAATCCCACCCTGGCTCCTTTACAAAATCTTCAGCAGAATCTACATTGCCTATAAATATTGGATGGATGGATTTTCTTTTGAAGGGATCTGAATATGTTCTGGTTCCTACTTCAAGGTTGACATGGGGCAAAAGAGGAGGCTTTCCATGGCAGGGCTACACAAGAAACATTTTAGGTGTGGAAATTGCAGTCTTCTGGGGTTGCCTGTCTGCCATGGGTTAGGGTGATGGGCCACGTGAAGGAAGGTTGACTTCCTGCCCCTGCCAGGGTACAGCGTGTAGGTCCCGCAGCTGGGGAGGGGTGAAGCTTGCAGCTGGGGGACGGTGAGTGTACACAGTCATGGGATGGAGCCCTGAGGTGCCTACGAGCAGCTGCATTCATCCTGAAAGTATCCCTGTGCAAGCCATTAAGTAACAAATTAAAAACACCAAGATGAGTTGAGAGAGAGGAGAAGAAGAAAGAAAAGTATTTGATATTTTAGTATCTTTTGCATTGCAGTGCATTGGCACTTTTTCTGTTTTTTGAACAAGATGCCATATTTTCACATTTCACTGGGCCCTACAGATAATGTGGTCAATCCTATCTGTAGGCATTCTACTTCTTTTTCCTTTCCAAGTAACAGACTATATAACATCTGAGCAGTGATGTGTCTTCCATTAGTGAAAATAAGCCAATTTTTACAACATATAGTATTATTAATCTTCAATTACCTTTGATGGATTTAGCAAAGGGGAAGCAATTTTTTCCTATACCCATAAGAATCACTCTATCATTAAATTCACTTTATTATATGATTTAAAATGAATAAGCAGGGAAGAAAATTTAGTACTTGTCAGTAAAATTCCATTTTAAATTGCAGTAATTTCTCTTCTGAATGTTCTTGATATCCAGCAATCATGATATAAAATGTTGCTTATGTATAGATATTATATTACATAGGAGAATTTATTTTCAGTTCTGTGGCAGTCGAGTCTTCTAAGAATAAAATAAGCATTAAAAATAATTGAAACTTTGAAATATGCATTTCTTACTGATATGATTGCTGTCTCTTCTCGTGTTAGGGAAGTGGTATTGCTTGGTAGAAAGAACCCAAAATTCTGAAATAGAAGAAGAAAATGGGCAAATTATTTAATCTTTCTAGCTCTCAATTTTATCTTTGTTAAATAAAGACCTTCAACTAAGTAGCAAATCTCTCAGTTTTCTTCCAACCCTGGAGTTTAATGATACCTGAATCATGCTTTGAACACATACACACATACTCTATTTTCTTTAACAAGTATTGCTACTATTAAACTATCTTTAATAACTATGGGTCTTGGAACATGTTTGCATGTAAGTAATAGAAACCTACTGAATTTGCTCAAGTAAAAATTCTTTTTTCCTTTTTTTTAAAAAGATTTTATTTATTTATTTGAGAGAGAGAGCATGGGCAGGGGGAGAAAGGCAGAGGGAGAGGGAGAAGCAGACTCCCCACTGAGCAGGGAGCCCGATATGGGGCTCAATCCTAGGACTCCAGGATTATGACCTGAGCCGAAGGCAGACACTTAACCGACTGAGCCACTCAGGTGCCCCTAATATGTTATTTTATTTTTATTTTTTATTTATTTTATTTATTTATTTATTTATTTTTTAAAGATTTTATTTATTTGAGAGAGAATGAGATAGAGAGAGAGAGCATGAGAGGGGGGAGGGTCAGAGGGAGAAGCAGATTCCCTGCTGAGCAAGGAGCCCGATGTGGGACTCGATCCTGGGACTCCAGGATCATGACCTGAGCCGAAGGCAGTCGCTTAGCCAACTGAGCCACCCAGGCGCCCCTAATATGTTATTTTAAAAGGAGTTGCATTATAAAAATACTTTCGTAGTCCACAAAGGAACAGAGAACGACTAAGCCACAGGAAAGACAGGAATCAATACATTTCAGGACTTTCAGTATCAAGATTTTAGAGATCTTTGCTCTTGTGCTCCACCATTAATATGCCTCAGCTACCAAAGTATTGAGATAGAAAACCTAATTGGCTGAAAAGGCTTGTTTCTCCTTGGTCAAATGTCTACCTTTGATCCAATCAGCCGTGGCTCAGGAGAATACAAATGTGATAGAAACAGGGCAGCCAGACTACTCAGTCAGGATTTATTCAAAGGTTACACACTGTTCAGGTAATAGCTAGATACAGTGTATAATTCAGCTAATGATGGTGTCACTTTGAACAAGTCTGAACTACCAGTGGACTTATTTTCTTGCAAGCAGATACTGCATTTCATATTCTTTTGGAAAATATCTTCAGATCTGTAAGAGAAAAAAAATACCAACCTAAATTCTGGCAAATAAATTTTCCCCTTCTATTTACTTCAGTGTCTGTGTTGCCACTCGATAAGAGAAACGTATTGAACCTCACTTATTGCTGTTCTGCACTGGGCTTCTGCTCTGGCCAGGTCCATAGAATCCTTTCCCAAACCAATTAAGAAGCTCAAATGCCGCATGTTCAGTAACAAACATGATAGAATGAATGCATTCTTTTTATATTTACCACATTATTATTATTTTTTAAAGATTTTATTTTTATTTATTTGAGAGAGAGAGAGACAGAGAGAGCACAAGCAGGGGGAGCAGCAGAGGGAGAGGGAGAAGCAGACTCCCCGCTGAGCAGGAAACCAGACGTGGGGTTTGATTCCAGGACCCTGAGATCATGATCTGAGCCAAATGCAGACGCTTAACCAACTGAGCCACCCAGGCGCCCCTTACCACATTATTTTAAACATAAATTGTGTGTCAAAGATGCAGATCATTGATTCCATCCATCCTCCCCTCTAGAAGATTCTGACTTGCCTCCATCACAACAGAGCCCTTCTGGCCTATTTGTACTATGTGACCTCACCCCTCCCCTAGATTCAGGCAAGTAAGTCAGGGGTAGACACTTGGCTGGCCCAAGAGGCTGCACCCCATTGCACAGCTAAATCAATCAAATTTTCCTTTTTGAACATTTGAAAGAGGAGACACAGAAACCTAGAGAGTGGGTAGCTACATTGCTTTTATAGGGGAGCTGGAGGGAGTGACTGCCCTGTTCTCACCCTTGCCTTTCCTTGAATTATATAAGATTAATTCTTATAGTATAGATCAAGAGTTTAATAAACACAGGGACTAATTTGAGTAGGTTACTTGAAATAAAACTTGCTCTAAAGCAAATAGAAAAAAAATTTAAATACCATTAAGTAGTTTTTCCTTTAAAAAAAAAACTCATTTCCTCTCTTTGTGCGCTGGTCTGGTTGCCTCAGGCTGTGGGAATGGTGCAGTGCCTGTGGGGGCTCCTGTGGCTCCCTCCCCTACGCTAGCTAGGGGGAGGCCCCGGCGTCCTGCGCTGTCTTTGCGCGGCTTCCTGCGTGCCCCTGGTCCTCGCAGGCTGGTCCTCGCAGGCTGGTCCTCGCAGGCTGGTCCGCAGCGCCCCGAGGGTGTCTTAAGAGTCCGCAGGTGTGTTACTGTTGGATAAAGAATGATTATTCTGGAAGCCTAGCTAGGGTGGTGCCCTTTCAGATGAGGCACCGATCTGGTAGCTGAAGGGCTGAAGTTTGGAATTTGCCCTCTGGGAGAAATGCTGTGGAGAGATGTCTGTGATGCCTAGGTAATGGCTCCTGCCACTTGAACCTACAGGCTGTGATGAGAAGTGAAGAGCTGCGTCCTTTCTCCCTGGCGACTATGGGTTTTGTTAGCGCAGAGGATATCTCCTATCTGGTGTTGGGCAGATCCCAGGAGCTTCCATCTAGCTTTCCTGCATTAACCTGTGTGAGCAGCTGTCAACTTACTGGAGGAAAGAAACTGCCCAGAAATTTTGAGATGCTTAAGTATTTTTAGACCAATTAGACTTATTTAACATAAATACTGTTTTTATCAAAAGATTCCAATAAAATATTTTATTTTATTTTATTTTATTTTTTTAAAAGATTTTATTTACTTATTTGAGAGAGAGAATGAGATAGAGAGAGCATGAGAGTGGGGAGGGTCAGGGGGAGAAGCAGACTCCCCGCCGAGCAGGGAGCCCGATGCGGGACTCGATCCAGGGACTCCAGGATCATGACCTGAGCCGAAGGCAGTCGCTTAACCAACTGAGCCACCCAGGCGCCCCTCCAATAAAATATTTTAAAGCAAAAAAAAAAAAAAAAACCCAAACATTTCCTAAAACTTACTAGTTCCCAAACTTGAGCATGCATCAGAATCAGCTGGAGGCTTGTAAAGTGCAGATTGCTGGGTCCCATCCCAGACTTTCTGATTCAGTATGTCCAGAATGGGACGAGGGCATTATATTTCACATTTCTTAACAAGCTCCCTAGTGATGCTGATCTTTCCGGTCCAAGGAACGCTCCTTGAGAAACAATGCCCTGGAAATAATTATCTAAAATGACCATATCAATGGGGCACCTGGGTGGCTCATTCGTTAAGCGTCTGCCTTCAGCTCAGGTCATGAACCCAGGGTCCTGGGATCGAGCCCTGCATCGAGCCCTGCATCGGGCTCCCTGCTCTGTGGGAAACCTGCTTCTCCTCCTCCCACTCCCCCTGCTTGTGTTCCCTCTCTCCCTGTGTCTCTCTGTCAAATAAATAAATTTTAAAAATCTTAAAAAAATAAAATGACCATATCAAAAAATAAAAATAAAATAAGCATATCTAACATGACTTTTTTTAAAACCCCAAATTAAGATTCTTCAGAATGTTAGAGTGTCTAAGAGTTCATGCCCTGGTTGAAGCCAGATAACCTAGATGCAGATCCTAGCTCAACCACCTACAAGTGGTTGAGCTTGGGCAAGATACTTATTTCTGTGCCTCTTCATCTGTTGAGTAGAGAATGTAATAGACAACACCAACAAGCAGCCTAGCACTATATAATTACAGGCATTCATATAGACTCCAACATATGAATGGCAACCCCTAGAATTGTGCAAAGGGACCATCTTGTTAGGAATACCTACCTGAGGGAGTTGTGACAGTTAAGATCATTATAAGGATTAAATAAAATGTAATGCATATGAAGGGTTTAGAATAATACCTGGCACATGGTAAGGGCTCATTAGATACTATGAGAAATCGGTCCATATCTTAGCTATGTAAAGCAAATCTTGAAAACATAGTCATGGTGACTGCATTCTTAGTTAAGAATTAAAGGAATGCATGTACCACTATGCAGGCATAGTAGATTAAAAATGTTTTTTTCTAAGAGATATATGCTTTGGAGAGCAAGGCAGTAGAAAAAGAAAATATGACCTTAATTCTCCCAGGGCACAAAACTACCCTTTACCCCGTACACATATCTAGTATAAAATTAAGCAAATAACCACTTCTGTCTCCAAATAGTCTTTTAATATCCTGAAATATTAATACTCTATCAAGAAGTAGTTAGTGCTCTGTATAGTTTGGAACCTAATGATTTTTTAAATTAAGTGCATTTACTTCTCTAACATACTGTGTCCTGATTTAAAATACTACTGTAGGGCATAAATGGTAGATTGCACAATTTTATTTGACAAGATAAAGTGCTTTAAGTAGGGAAACAGTTAAAAAACCAAACTAGTAATTGGAACTATAGGAGTAGTGCAAGCCAAGTGAGCTTGGTGCCATAAGAGAAGTCCTTTGAGACATGTATGTGAATGTTCATAGCAATATTACATAAGAGCCCAAACCCAGAAACAATACAAATGTCCATCAACTAGTAAATGATATAATGAAAATAAATGAAATATGATATATTAGTTATCTATTACTATGCCCAAATCACTCCCAACATGTAGTGGCTAAAAACAACAAATGTTGGGGTACCTGGGTGGCTCAGTTGGTTAAGTGGCTGCCTTCAGCTCAGGTCATGATCTCAGGGTCCTGGGATTGAGCCCTGCATCGAGCCCTGCATCGGGCTCCCTGCTCTGTGGGAAGCCTGCTTCTCCTCCCACTCCCCCTGCTTGTGTTCCCTCTCTCTCTGTCTCTCTCTGTTAAATAAATAAATTAAATCTTTAATAAAACAAAAAACAAAAACAACAAGTGTTTATTTTATCACTGTTCCTGTGGGTCAGGAATCTGGACCTTGCTTAGTTGGGTAACTCTAGTCTCTCTTGTTGCAGTCAAGGTGTTGCTCAGGGTTGCAGTCTCCTCTGAAGCCTAGACTGCAAAGAGGGGGTATCTGCTTCCATGCTCACTCACGTGGTGTTCGCAGCCTTCAGATTCTCTTTAGTTATGGCCAGAAACATCAGTTCCTTTGCCATGGGGTATCTCTCCATAGGGCTGCTTACAACATGGCAGCTCAGAGGAAGGGATTCATGAAAGAGAGAGAGAGAGAGTAAGAGCCCCCAAGAGGGAATAGTCTTCTTATAACCTAATCTCAGGAATGACATCCCACCACGTTCTATTCATTAGGAGCAAGTCACTAGGTCCAGCCCACTCTCAATGGGAAGGAACCACACAAGGGCATGAATACCAGAAAGCGGGGGTCATCTAAGACCATCTTAAGAAGTTGCCCACCAGTGTGGTATATCCATACAATAGTACTATTCAGCAATAAAACAGGAACAAACTACCGAGATATGCTGCAAATGGGTGAACCTCAAAAACATTAGGCTAAGTCAAAGAAGTCAGACTTAAAAGACCAGATACAGTACTGTATAATTCTATTACTTGACATTCTGAAAAGGCCAAACTTTCAAGACAGAAAGAAAATCAGTTGTTACTTAGGGCTGGGGGTTTGAGTGGGGAAAGCAGAATTTGGGGGTATGATGGACATGTTCTAAACTGGATTGTAGTGCATAGCTACACATCTCTATATATTTACCAGAAATCATTAAATTGTACACTTACAAGAAAAATGGCATGGGATACAAAACAACTGGCCTGTTCTTTTCAAAAACTCTCAGTTTCATGAAAGGCAGAAGAATCATGTCAGATTAAAAGAAATGAAAAAGGCATGACACTAACTGCAATGCGTGATCCTGGATTGGATCCTGAATTTGGGGGAGGGAATGGTGGGATGCCGTAAGGCATCTTATTTTAGTTTAGTCTCATTTTAGTTTAGTCCTGTCTATTAATTTTTCATATTGCTGAACAGATAATGTTCATGTTATAAACCTTAATTGTTGCTGCTCCTAGGTTTTCCAAACATTTAGAAATAAGCCTTTTCAAGTGCTATTTAAGCTGAAGAAGGGGAAATTTGACCCACAGTTTATCACTTAGCTCATTAACATACTAATATGACTATAATTTGCATTTGACTAGGGGGTTGTGCTTTCACCCCTGTAATCTTGTTGGTGGAATATCACAGTTTTGGGTTGATTTTTAAGACAAATTGTATATCTACACTGGGGAAATAAGGTGGTGTTAATACAAGAAGGTTGGAAGTGAATTAATTGCTTTGAAACAATCCCATGTTGGTTTAGCCCCTTAGGTGGTGTTATTTGCACAGCTCTCGCAAATGCTAATGATCAATTCACATTGGCATTTAAACAAAATCAACCCGAAGACATTTCTCACACTTCCTAATGAATGATTCCTTTTTTCTTAGTCTCAGAGTTACCTAGGTCCTGGGGTGATCTAGAGTAGCTCCATTTTGATAAGAGAAAGTGTGGCTGAGACCTCTAATAGCTTTTTCAGATAACTAGTTCCGAATGACCCAGCTCTTTTCTAGCCACCGATGCAAAACTTTTACCTTGATGTGGATACCCATGGGAAGGAAATTAATATAGGGCCGTATTGATGGCAATCTTGCTGGTAATTGAGATTTTTATTATTAAAAAATGTAATTAAATATTTTTAAGTAATAACATGTTATTCTAAAATATTCTGAAAATATGTTAGAAGGTCTGCAGTAAAAAGCACACTCACTGTATAGAGAGGCAGGATATTTCTGATACAATAACACCATTGTTTTCTGAATGTACTGTAGACTGAATGTTTGTGTTCCCCCAAAATTCATATGCTGAAACCTAATCTTCAGTGGGATGGTATTTTGGAGGTGGAGGCTTTGGGAGGGGATTGGGTCATGAGGATTAATGACTTTATAAAAGAAACCCCAGGGGCACCCGGGTGGCCTGTTGATTAAGCCTCCGACTCCTGGTTTCAGGTCAGGTCATGATCTCGGGGTTGTGGGATCAAGCCCTGTGCTTGGGCTCTGCACTGGGCACAGAGTCTGCTTGTCCCTCTCCCTCTGCTCCTTCCCGCAGCACGCACTCTCTCTCTCAAATAAATAAATAGATAAAATCTTTTTAAAAATTAAAAAACAGAGTACATTATAGAGACATGCTGTATTGCAAGGGCCTAGAACAGTAACTGGCATATATTAAAATCTCAGTAAATATTTACTGAATGAATGGATGGATGGATGGGGGAATAAATGAGACCTTAGCAATACAAACCAGCAGGGAGGAAAAGAAAGCTAGGATTGGTACCGGCAGGCTAGTGCCTGCAGCAGATAATCCAATATGATACAATGTACAGTGACCATATTCCTGTTCCTAAAGAGTAGAACAACTCAGGTATAATCAGACTCATTTTGGCAGGTGGGGTTAGACAGAGGCAGAAATGTTAACCTGATCACTATTCTCCACCCTCAGCTAATATATTCCTTCCTTCTCTGTCCTACCTATATGTGTTGCTAATAAGATTCCATCATTCCTACCACCTAAGCCTGCCCATCACCATCTGTAGGACAAGCAGAAATATCTATCTATCTATCTATCTATCTATCTATCTATCTATCTATCTATCTATCTATCTATCTATAGCACCCATGATCTAAATAGCTAGCCTAAGTAACCTGGGTTGTGTCTAGACATGGAATAGATAAAAGCTAGTTATATGCACCAGTCTTGTCTTAGTTCAGGCTGCTATAACAAAGTACCATAGACCAGATGGCTGATAAACTAAAGAAATTTATTTCTCACAGTTCTGGAGGCAGGAACTCCAAGATCAGGGTTTCAACATGGTTGGATTCAGGTGAGAGCCCACTTCTGGGTTGCAGACTGCTGACTTCTCATTGTGTCCTCACATTACGAAAAGAGGGTGAGAGATCTCTCTGGAGTCCCTTTTATAGGGGCACTAAACCTATTCATAAGGGCTCTACCCTTTTGACCTAATTATTTCCCAAGGACCCTACCTCCTAATACCATCATACTAGGGGTTAAGATTTCAACATATGCATTTTGAGGGGACATAAACATTCAGTTCATCATAAGTATCAAGCCCTAAAAACATCATCTCAAACATTTCAGAAAGCTAGGGCTGAGGCACCATAGGCCAGTCATAGATTCAGTAATACATTCATTTGCTTTATATGAGTCCATATTTGTATTTATGCCAAAGTTCTTATACGCCCAAGCAGAATTATATACCATTTGGTAAGATTCTGCTTATTAAACTGACTAACAGGGTAATTCTTTGGACCTAGGCAATTTGAGAAAGATACAACAAGAATTTGCACAGAAAATAGCAGTAATCTTCTAAATACAGCCAAGTCAATTGTATCTGTTGTGCACTAACAGAAAGACGCCTGGGCTTTAGTAGATAGCCCACTATGTAATCATCCTGGCTGAATAGCCTCAGATACTTTGTTTTGAAGGGAGTGCAGAAATCCTGCAGGTTTAATTGCCAATAAATCAGCATGACCTCCACTCCCTGGCAGTCCTTTTTTGCAATGATCTTTTCAACCAGAAAATGAAGAGATGGATTTTACAGTGTGTGCGTACTGCCTAGGGTGAGAGAACAGAATTACACTTACCGTGTTCTCCATTACAGCCCATGCTAGATAATGAAGGACTCTATTAATGACATGTTCTGTTTGCTTTTAGGTTATTTTCGTCTTGTATTATAGTTATTTCTTGTTGTTATTATGGAGGGCTGTCTTTCCCTTTTTTAAAAAAAATCCTTCTAGGGCGCCTGGGTGGCTCAGATGGTTAAGCGTCTGCCTTCGGCTCAGGTCATGATCCCAGAGTCCTGGGATCGAGTCCCGCATCGGGCTCCCTGCTCCTTGGGAGCCTGCTTCTCCCTCTGCCTCTCTCTCTCTGTCTCTCATGAATAAATAAATAAAATCTTTAAAAAAATAAAAAAAATAAAAAAAATCCTTCTATCATTTGTTAATTCAATATTTTATCATCACCAGAGATTTTAGTCCCTAGTTAATTCACAAGAATTTGCATTAAGATATTCTGGCTCACTCAAAAAGCTATTCACAAACTGATTGAATTGGATGCTACTCTTAGCTGATTTTCAGGTTTATCTTAAAAAGTAACTACTTTAAATTAATATTTCTTCCATGACTTAACTAATACAGAGATTTAACACTCATCCACATGCAGATGTAATATAACCTGCTGTTTGTACTTCTGAACTGTTTGAATGTTCAAGTTTATTTTGAGTGAGCAATATTTTGCGGCATATATTTATATATTTAGATTCTATTGTATGAACACTATAAGAAAACCATAAAATTTAAAACTACTAAACAATAGGTTACACGTCCTACTTAATTCTCAAGTGCCACTGCTATCTGTTCTGAATTTAGGGTGATGCTTTTCTTACCTGAAAACAGAGCACTAGATAGCAAGATCAAAAACATTTACAATAGGGGCGCCTGGGTGGCTCAGTGGTTAAGCATCTGCCTTCCGCTCAGGTCATGATCCCAGGGTCCTGGGATCGAGCCCCGCATCGGGCTCCCTGCTCGGCGTGGAGTCTGCTTCTCCCTCTCCTTCTCCCCCTGCTTGTGTTCCTTCTCTCGCTGTCTCTCTCTCTCTGTCAAATAAATAAATAAAATCTTAAAAAAAAAAAAAAAAACATTTACAATAAAATTAGGTGACAGAGTATCCCTAGAAAGCCCACAATACAAGCAAATGAAAACAAGTCACCAAAATCCACAAGTCCTGCCATTTGTGTGGTAGAAAGCAGAGGAAAGCAATAGGGCCTCTAAGTGAACCTGAAAATACAGCAGAGAAAAATGGCCAAAGATATCTACTGAAAAGTGCAAAAGACTGATTGGAGAATAACAGCTGAAATTAGGAGGTAGTTCCCCCACTCCAATGACAGATGAATGCAAGAGGTATCCAGTAAGGATGGAAGGCACTAGAACAGTTTGGTCCCAATGAACTCATGCAGCTGACCAGCCAGCGCTCCCTTCCAGTATAGAGCCTGAGCCAGACTCCTGAGAGCAGAATCAAAATTGATCAGGAAAAAGACAATAGAAACAAAAGAAAGAGAAGAGCCACAGCCAGGAAATCTCAGAAAGTAAAGAGTTAATTTTTTAAACACTTTATGGAAATAAAAGAGGGAGCTCTGTGAAGTTAGCCAAGCTATCCTGAACCATGCCACCTTCCAAAAATTCAGAAAAACTTTTTTCACATAAAAATGGGCAGCATTGGGGCGCCTGGGTGGCTCAGTCGTTAAGCCTCTGCCTTCAGCTCAGGTCATGATCCCAGGGTCCTGGGATCGAGCCCCACATCAGGCTCTCTCCTCAGCCGGAAGCCTGCTTCTCCCTCTCTCACTCCCCCTGCTTGTGTTCCCTCTCATGCTGTCTCTCTCTCTCTCCCTGTCAATTAAATAAATAAATAAAATCTTTAAAAAAAAAAAATGGGCAGCATATCAGTTACTATATGAAGAGAAAGATAATAAGGAGTACAATGACATCAGACAGTGAAAGCACATCAGAAACGTGTTCACAGCATATGTCAAGACTATAAGCTTTAATTTCAAAATAATCTGAAATGTATTAAGAAAAACAATCTAAAAGATATCAAGATATGAAAAGAAAACCCGGGGCGCCTGGGTGGCTCAGTCGTTAAGTGTCTGCCTTCGGCTCAGGTCCTGATCCCGGGGTCCTGGGATCAAGCCCCGCATCGGGCTCCCTGCTCGGCGGGAAGCCTGCTTCTCCCTCTCCCACTCTCCCTGCTTGTGTTCCCTCTCTCGCTGTGTCTCTCTCTGTCAAATAAATAAATAAAATCTTTAAAAAAAAAGAAAAGTAAAGAAAAACCATAAGTCAGATTTTATTGTGAACTCAGAAATGAGATGATAGAACTCAGAGAATTAAAAATGAAAGAAAAATCACTTCAGAAATGAAGTCTTAAATAAAAAGAACACAAGAGAACATAAAAATAATATCTTTTTATTCTTAAGTAAAATCTACACCCAATGTGGGCCTTGAACTCATGATCCTGAGATCAAGAGTCACATGCTCTACTGACTGAGCCAGCCAGGTGCCCCTACAAATAATACGTTAAGCAAGAGCTGAAAAGAATAAGAATTTTAAAAATGAAAAAGAAGTTAACAAAGATAGACACAATTCAAGAGAAAGTGATAAATTAAAGGCAAAGAAGATCTAACATATAGATAATAGTCCTCAAAAAAGAGAAATTAAATTGAGGGAACAAAACAAACACTAAAAAACATTAATTCAGGGGCGCCTGGGTGGCTCAGTTGTTAAGCGTCTGCCTTCTGCTCAGGTCATGATCCCAGGGTCCTGGGATCGAGCCCTGCATTGGGCTCTCTGCTCTGCAGGAAGCCTGCTTCTCCCTCTCCCACTCCCCCTGCTTGTGTTCCTTCTCTCGCTGTGTCTCTCTCTGTCAAATAAATAAATAAAATCTTTAAAAAAAAAAAACAACAAACATTAATTCAAGAAAAGTTTCCTGAAACAAAAAGAAAAAAGAATTTAAATTACATATGGAAAGAGTACACCATGTATCTGAGAATATTCACCCAGAACAACCAACATCAAGACATAATTTAGTAAAATTATTGGACTTTATTTTTTTTTTAAGATTTCATTTATTTATTTGAGAGAGAGTGGGGGGTAAGGGGCAAAGGGAGAGACAGAGAGAGAATCCCAAGCAGACCCCATGCTGAGTGTGGAGACTGACACCGGGCTCGACCTCATAACCCCAAAATGATGACCTGAGCTAAAAACAAGAGTCAGACACTTAACTGAGCCACCCAGGTGCCCCAAATTATTGGACTTTAAAGAAAAAGGGATAAAAAGTCTTTTAGACATCTAGGCAAAAGGAATGTGTGATTTATATGACAAACACAATTATATTATCAGTCTTGTCAACACTTTAATGCCAGCATAAATGGAGTAACATATTTAAGCACTCAAAGAAATCAAATGTGAACCAAGGGTATATTTAGCAAAACTGACCATCAGGTGTCAAAAGCACAAACAAATGTTTATCAACATGCAGGAACTCAGGGAATAGTGCTCTCATTTTTCTCTCTGAGGAGTCTACTGGAAATCAGGCTTTAGATAACCGAAATGACTAGAGAGACATTGACATAAGGCTTGCTCATGAGCATTAAATAATTATGTGTAGGACTCAGACTAAATAAGGGCTAAAAGGGAGAGTATGATTTGTAATGGCTCTCTGACAATGGAGATACCATACAACTATTAAAACTGAGAGAAAAAACAAACAGAGGAGAATGGGAGAGGGATATGTGAAAAAAATTCTATCTGTCCTCAGTAATTGTATTTTTCTGCACCTGTGATATATATAACGTGGGATAAAGTAAATGGCAATTCTGGGATATTCAAATTATCTATTACCCTCTGCCCTTGAAAACCCGGATTTTCCTGTGTGGAAGACTAAATGCAGGAGCACTTAAACACAAAACCTGTAGTCCTGAATTTAACTTGGAAATATCAATATTAACTCAGAGTATTTTACCTTTAAAATGTATATTTCTCTGTATCTGTGTGTTGTTTAATATAAAAAGGTTTTTACAAGGAGGTTTTTTTCTTTTTTCTTTTTCTAAAGATTTATTTATTTGAGAGAAAGAGAGAGAGCAAGTGAGAGAGAGCACGAGCAGCAGCAAGGGGCAGAAGCAGACTCCCCACTGATCAGGGAGCCCAACTTGGGGCTCAATCCCAGGACCCTGGGATCATGACCTGAACTGAAGGCAGACGCTTAACTGACTGAGCCACCCAGGTGTCCCGAGGAGGTTTTCATTTTAAAATTTCATATCTCTGTCCGCTGAAGAAGCCTAGAAACAATGACCAATCCTGTGGCCCAAGAGCATCCTTAGCAGCCAGACTGTGGTCTTGAAATACCATGACGCCATTTCTCTCTAAAAGAAATCTGAACTTTTTGAGAAAATGGCTGATTTCAGGTCTTGGGCAGTGTAGTGGTTTGCTAGAGCTTCTGTAACAAAGTACCACAAACTGGGTTGCGTAAGTAGCAGAAATTTATTGTCTCATAGTTCTGGAGGCTAGAAATCCAAAATCAAGGTAATGGAAGGGTTGGCTCCTTCTGAGGGTCATGAGGGAAGGCTCTATTCCAGGCCTCTCTTCTTAGCTTATAGATGGCCATCTTTTCCTTATGTTTCTTCACAATGTCTTCTTTCTATATGTATCTTTGTATTCCATTTTCTTTATAAGGACATCAGTTATATTAGATTAGGGAACACTGTAACTACCTCAGTTTAATTAATTACCTCTGTAAAGACCCTATCTCCAAATAAGGTCACATTCTAAGATACTGGGGGCTAAGACTTCAACGTATGCATTTTGGGGATATAATTCAACCCATAACGATAGTAAATATATAAAATGAACTTTAAACACCTTGTTATATTTATTAAGATTATCAGGGTCAGGTGTCTGGATGGCTCACTCGGTTAAGCATCTGCTTTCGGCTCAGGTCATGATCCCAGGGTCCTGGTGTCAAGTCCCACATTGGGGGGGGTCCCTGCTCAGCGGGGAGTCTGCTTCTCCCTCTCCCTCTGCCCCTCCCCCCCTACTCGTGTGCTCGCTCTCTCTCTCAAATAAATAAAATCTTAAAAAAAAAAAAGATCATTAGGTCACGTCCAAAGGCCAAGGATCCAACCTAAAGAGGCTCCCACTGGGCGCCTGGGTGGCTCAGTTGGTTAAGCGACTGCCTTCGGCTCAGGTCATGATCCTGGAGTCCCTGGATCGAGTCCCGCATCGAGCCTGCTTCTCCCTCTGACCCTCCCCCCTCTCATGTGCTCTCTGTCTCTCTCATTCTCTCTGTCTCAAATAAATAAATAAAATCTTAAAAAAAAAAAAGAGGCTCCCACTGGCCAAAGAAAAGGTAGGAAAATTACAATTTGAGCTTCATAGCTGATTATATATATATATTATATATATATTACATATATATAATACATATATATATTATGTATGTATTATATATGTATATGTATAATTTGTTTCATATATTAATTATTAGCATATTATATATTATTAATATGTTACATATTTATATATATAATAAATTGGTCTCCTTTAGAGGATGAAAGGGAACTAATTCATTATCATGAGAACTGACAATATAAAAGAATCAACTATTTATTTTACCTTTCGTATATGAACAATGCCGTTGTGTTACTACATAGTAAACAAGGGGAAACATCTTTTTATAAAAGTATTCTAACTAATAATTGAAAAGGAAATGATGGGGTGCTTGACCAGCTCAGTTGGTAGAGCATGTGACTTGCTCTCAGGGTCATGAGGTTAAGCCCCACTTTGGGTATGGAGACTTCTTAAAAAAAAAAAAAGAGGGTGCCTGGATGGCTGTCAGTTAAGGGTCCGACTCTTGGTTTTGGTTCAGGTCATAATCTTGGGATGGTGGGATTGAGCCCCCTGTTGGGCTCCATGCTCAGTTTGGAGTCTGCTAGAGATTCTCTCCCTCTCCTTCTCCCTCTGCGCCTCTCTCTCTCAAAATAAATAAATAAATAAACATTCTTTTTTTAAAAAAAGAAAAGAAATGATAGAATTAGAGTAGCACCATTTTTCAATCCTTAGCAAAGTAATGGATATAGGCACTGAGCATCAGCAATCTGCTGACATCACAAAAAGGGAGACAACCTAACATGTGCCTCCAGTGAAAGAAAACCATCTTTCCATTCAGGCTACTGTAACAAAATGCCACAGACTGGGTGGCTTAAAACAGCAAAAACATATTGCTCACAGCAGCGGAGCCTAGAAGTCTGAGATCAGGGTGCCAGCATAGTTGGGTGAGGGCCCTTTTCTGGGTCACAGACTTATTGTATCTTCATATGGTGGAAGGGTCTAGGGAGCTCCCAGGAACTCTTTTATAAGAGCACTAATCCCATTCATGAGGGCTCCTCTCTCATGACCCAGCAATCTCCCAGAGGCCTCACTTCTTCATACCATCACCTTTGGGGATTAGGATTTCAAAATATGAATTTAGAGGGGACACAAACATTCAGCCCATAGCACATAGTCTTCCCAAAGGAACCAAACATGAACCTGGGTCTAGCTGCCAATATGCAGGAAATGAAGAGGACAAAGAAACTTGTTGAACTACCCTGTGGGTGCATAGTCAACAACATTTGGAGTGTAATTAAGTAAATAAAATAAAAATAAAGTTTTATGTCCAAACTCTAAAAAAAAAAAAAAAATTTATTAGAGTATAGGAAAGAATATGGGTTAAGTGGTCTGGGTTCTTCAACAGATAAAATGTGAAGAAAAGAATTGAAGGAGAAACCTATACATTAAGAGACGTACAATAGACAACACTAAACAGTAGCCTAGGGTTGCACACTTGGATGTCTTATTATACTTGGGTAACATAAACATAAAGCAAGGATTGCTTTAATCCTCAGAATAGCGGTTACTTTTGTCAAGATAGGCGTTATCGTTGGAAAGGGTATATGGAGAGGCTCCTGGGTAGGGGCTGGGGTTGGCAGAGTTCTATTTCCTGGCCTGGGTAGTGGTTATAAAAGTGTTTGCCTTATAATGACTCATTAAGCTCTATGTTTTGTGTGTTTTGTTTCTCAGTAAAAAAGTTTATCTTCTTTGTGTTTTTGTTTTGTTTGTTTTAAGAGCTGTGCAAAACAAAGAGCTTTAGAAGAGATTCATACCGTCCGTCTGCTGCTTTCCTTACAGGATACTTGTCAGTGTCTTCCAAAAGTGCTACTGTAACCCCATTTCCTATTAAATTTAGCAAAGCCTGTTCTTGGGATAATAGGCAAACTCATTTCTGTCTATACCTGACTTAAGGGCAGGGTAGGAAGAAAGCAAGTGAGAGATCAGCAAACTAGAAAAGAAAAATGTTTTGCCATCCAAGCATATTCCTGCAAAAAATATTAGGCAAAACTGGGAAAGCACAGGTACAGATACGGCAGCATTTAGTATAGTAGTATCATTAAACCTCTCTGAGAAACTACAGAATCCCTCACTGTCTGTTGAGGTTTATAATTTCACTTCTTTCAAATTAGATAAAGTGGCTTTCATCCATTTGATCCACTGATCTTTTTTTAAGCTGCAGAGGGCTACCTGGAGATCAGTTTGCAACCCCAATCAATCTTTATCAGCAAGATCTCTCTGAAAGCTAACTTTCCTGAAGTATTCATTAAAGCAAAGAACTGGAGTCCACTGTATGAGCAATAACACATTCCCTGCAATGAGTAAAGAGAGGGCCATGGGATCTGGATCAGACAATATGCAAGTATTTATTGAGCATGGATTTTTCTATAAAGTCTCAATTTCAAATACAGGGTTGGAGCCCCAAATATATGGTCACCATACCTATTTTATAAAATCATTCTTTCTCTTTCTTCTTCCACTGTTAATGAAAACACTGCTGCACTTGAGGGTAGATCTGACAGATGGATTTAACTTTTTCTTAAATTTTTAAATTATTAGAACCAGCCCAGGAGGTTCTGAGGATATGCCCAGAACCCCCAAGGTGCCACTTGGAGAAGGGGTTTAGTAAGCCGGAAGTTATTTAAATCCTGTCAATTATTTAAGGCCCAGCTCAGCATCATCTCTCTGCTCTCCAAGCCCCTTGAAAGCTTTTTAGACTGAACTGCATAACCTAACTTTTATTATTGCCACTATTGTATATTGTTCTCCAACTACTTTATAATTATTAACTTTGTGTCCTTATCTGGTTATAAGGCTTCCGGAAGGCAGCAGTTATGTCTTAGACTTTCTTGCATTCTTCATTGCATATAGAAAACACTCAGTACTGGGGTGCCTGGGTGGCTCAGTTGGTTAAGCATCTGCCTTCCGCTGAGGTCATGATCTCAGGGTCCTGGGATTGAGCCCTGTGTTAAGCTCCCTTGCCCCTCCCCCTGCTTGTGCTTTCACGCTTTCTCTCTCTCAAGTAAATAAAAATCTTTAAAAAAAAAAAAAAAAGTTAAAAAAAAACTACTTACTGATCTCATTGATTGATCCTTTAATCCATCCATTTATTCAATCAACAGTATTTACCGAAGACCAACTATATGCTGGGGTTATATAGCTATGAGCAAGTGTGTGCTCTTGTGAAACTTCTATTTTAATAGTTGGAATAAGGGGAAAACCCCAGGATACATCTTTCCCCCCCAAACTATGTACTCTAAAATCACTAACTCTCCCGCAGTAGCAGTCACTAAACCACCCTTTGTCCAAAAAGAATTCCCAGCCCATTCTGCTGCTTAGTAGCGGGCAAATTAAAAGAAAAGAAAAAACAAAACAGGTTCAGCAGGTATGAATTCTTTCTGATTGCTCTCCCTTTCAGGGAGGTGTGTTCTTCAGAAAGTCAAGTAGAACCTTTCAAAATCCTGGGGTGGGAGGGGATTCACAGAGTTTCCCTTTAACTCCTTTACTTCTCCCCAGTCTTTTCCCCCAGACATACACTGTTATATATGTGTATGTATGTGTGTGTATATGCATCTCTCTCTCTTCTAGGGAGATTGTTATTTTTAAATCAGTAGTCGCCTTAGTGCCCTTTGCCCTGTAGAGAGATTTCTCAAAGGCAGGGTGGTGCCAAAGCTGTAAACCTCTGCCTTTGTGATTCTCTTTTTGATGTTGGAGCTCTCTCACCGCCTGCTCTTTTGGTCTAAGCAATTCCCAAGCTTCTACAAGCCTGGGAATTTGGCTGTTTCTTAACCATGGTTATTTATTTCATCAATAGTGTCGAAGTGGCAAATTTTATAGTACTGTGACATTGATTCTCAAAGTAAGTGTTTTCCTGATTTTGTTTATTTTGACAAAATAATCTTTGACAGACAAGAAAATGAAATACATTTGCACCAAACTGCCCCAGATTTATAATACATATAGTATAAAAACGATAAAACTCTGTTCTTAAAAAAATTATAGTGCAAATTGGTACAATGCTGCAGATAATATTAAAAATCAATTAGGGGTGCCTGGCTGGCTCAGTTGGTAGATTGTGTCAATCTTGATCTCAGGGTTGTGGGTTTCAGCTTCACGCTGGGTATAGAGACTACTTAAAAATAGAATCTTTAAAAAAAATCAGTTGATAGATACATAGCTATAGGTACCTTCTGAGTGAGGAAAAAAGTGAAAAAGTCACAGGGTCTGCTCTCAATAAACATAAAATTGCTCTTATAGGGGCGCCTGGGTGGCTCAGTTGGTTAAGCATCTGCTTTCAGCTCAGGTCATGATGCCAGGGTTCTGGGATCGAGTCCCGTGTTGGGCTCCTGCTCAACAAGGAGCCTGCCTCTCCCTCTCCCTCTGCCACTCCCCCTGGGTGTGCTCTCTCATTCTTGCTCTCTCTTAAATAAATAAATAAAATCTTAAAAAAAAAAAAAATCACCCTTGTATCCCAGTGCTGCTACCAGGCCAACAACATATAGTAAGCACAATAATACTTGTTGAATGAGTGAATTAATTCACTTTTTACCCACCTCTCCAGATCCCTCATATCTAAAGAGTGGATTATCTATGAAGATAAGGAAGCATGCTATTAATATAAATAATAGGATTATAACAAATCACGCATCATTTAAAAATAATATTGCTATGGTCAAAATTTAGTGCTTTAAGTGAAAGCTTATAAATAATTGTTCACCCACTTTTTGTACATCATTTGAGTAATCTGATTATAGACAGATGGGAAGATAAAAGTTTCCCAGAAGGGAATAAGGTTTTTTATTTTTCTTGTAGAAATGCACAAATATTCTAAGTACTTCCAAGGTTTGTTCTAGGTGATCCATTCTTAATACCCAAGGAATTGCTGTGAGAGATAGTGTGCTCTGCCGAGGTGGGGCTGAGTGTCTTTGAGGTAATGTGAATTCACGGGTTTTCGTGTGGGGTGATTGTTTTTATTTGTCCAAGTAGAAAGAGCATGTGGGAAGCAGATGGCTGTTAATTTGGCACAGAATGGCCCTAGATGATTATACTGTTCCCAAATTGAGCTCTGAGGAAGCTCAAATTAAGTTGGCTGTGGACAATCGGTGAAATTTGCGGGAAACTGTGGAAAATGTTTCCTACGTGTACTCTGACCTGAACTTGATGCTGTAGGATCTCCTTGTCTAGATTTGTTTAACTCACAGGATACTTTTGAAATGATACATAGTCTTCCGGGACTAAAGGATTCTAGTCAAACAAATACAGTCCATGTCTCTTTTCCATACCAGAAATGACAGAGAAAATATTGAAATTCCTTAGGTTTCCTCTTTATTCATACAAATAGAACAACAGTAATGCAGTGGCCCTATAGAGCCTTAGGGGTTGAGTTAAACAGCTGATCTTACCAAAGCAGTTTCTCTAAGAGTCGATCATTTGGGTGGGAGAGCTGGGGACTACGGCATAAGTTAGACAACCAGTTGAGTATTTCTACCCCTTGAAGATATGATAGCTTACAACCCTCAGTGGAAATATAGGACAATTAATTCTGTGCTAATATGTTGCTACTGACCTGTGAATTCAAGCTATAATTTTCTCATATAGCACATTTGAAACAGCTAGCTGGCCCATTTCAACAATCCACAAAGCTATAGTATTCTTTCTAACTTGTCTAACAAGTGAGTGAAGCTCAAAGTTTGAAGACAGGAAGAATTTGAAACCTGACCAAGTCTCCAGATGGGATGGATACTATGCATTGACTACTGAGATATATTGGAGATCAGTTAAAAAAAACTGTGTGAATCAAAAGTGTGTAACTTAAGAAATAGGTCTGTATGTATATTTAAATAATAGATCTTTATGTATCCCTACTTCTTGACCTATGTTGAGTCACATCTTCATTCATTTAACAAATATTTACGAAGTTCCTACTATATGCCAGGCTCTGATAGGCACTGGGAACATGATAGTGACTGAAACATATAAAAATTACAAAGCTTACACCCCAGTGTATATAAGAATAATGATTCGTTGTATGAGCCACATTCACCAAATTAATTCCAACATTTCTCTAACTGACCCATCTTATTTTAGACTGTCTCTGACCACTCTTGGCTCTTAAATGTTCTTCACTTTCTTTTCTGAAGAACACTTTAGTTTGGCACATTGATGGACAACATTTTACTTTGTTCTTCATATTCTTCACTTTGTTCTTTGTATTCCAAAACCTGTCTCCCCTGAGAAAAAATGACCTAGTGATAAGCTTCCTGGCTTGCAGCTCGCAGAGCCTAACACATATTTGTAAAGCTCATATCAGAGATGGCCTAGGTCATGAACAGATACTAGACAATAGACCTGTGCTTTGTTATAAGCTGCAGAGTTTATGGTTCTGCACCATAAGGAGTATTTCTGAACATAGCTTCTGCTTGGCCCAGTGGAAGCTGAAAATAAACATGGGTAGTACCAAAGCAAAAGTAAGAAGCAGTTGAAGATCACTTCTACCACCCTAATCTCTTGTTTTCTTTCCCTCTCTCCACTTATTTAACATTTTTTATCTTTTTACATACTGCTTTGGTCATTTTAGAGGCCAGTGAAAGGGAATGTCTCTCCTCTGACCTATCCCTGCTGCTCTCATGGAAGGGAGCCCTGGCTACAGCAGCTAGAGGCCTGATCCCTAAAAGCTACTAGGAGTGGAAGAAAGTGCCTTAGGATTTCCTTCCCTGCCCCCTTAACTCTAAGTCTTCATTCACTATGCTATGCCCTAAGCCTCCCAGGTTCCAAAATGTAGAGCAACTACCCACAGGCCTGTGCTTCTGTATGATAGTGGTAACTAGCATTGGTTGAGTGCTTACTATGAGCTAGACTCATACTAAGTACTTGACGTATATTATTATGCTCAATCCTCCCAACCTGATGAGATAGGCACTCTCATTACCATACAGTAAGCTCTGAGTGGACATTTCTATTAGTGCTGGGCAGGAATACGCACAGAGTTTTGTTTTGGGGGGCTGAGGTTCAAAAGAGAGAAAGCATTTTTTTTTTTTTTTAAGATTTTATTTATTGATTTGACAGAGAGAGAGAGAGACAGTGAGAGAGGAAACACAGCAGGGGGAGTGGGGAAGGGAGAAGCAGGCTTCCTGCTGAGCAGGGAGCCCGATGCAGGGCTTGATCCCAGGACCCTGGGATCATGACCTGAGCCGAAGGCAGACGCTTAACCGAGGGAGCCACCCAGGCGCCCTGAGAGAAAGCATTTTTAATTGGTTATGTATTGCTGTGTACCCCCAAAGTTTACCCCAAATTTGGCAGCTGAAAACAACAAATTGTTACTATCTCATAGTTTCTGAAGGTCAGGAACCTGGGAACAACTTAGCTGTATGGTTCTGACTCAAGGTCTCATGAGGTTGCAGTCTAGTGTCAGCCAGGGATGCAGTCATCTGAAGACTTGACTGGGACTATTGAATCTGCTTCCAAGATGGCTGACATACATGGCTCTTGAGAGAAGCCTCAGTTCCTTACTGGCTGTTGGCAGAAGACCTCAGTTCCTTGCATCATCTATCTCCTCACATGGCTGCCTCAAGTCATGGTAGCTGGCATCCTCCAGAAAGACTAACCCAAGAGAGAGCAAGGCAGAAGCCACAGTGTCTTTTATAACCTAGCCTCAGAAGTGACATTCTGTCATGTTCTATTCATCACATAGACCAGCAGTGATACACTGTAGGAGAGAACTCCACTAGGGCATGCCTTCTTGGAGGTATGGATCATTGGAAATCAGCTCAGGGTCCATTTAGGGATTATTAAAACCAATTGGGGATTATTATATCAGTTGTTATTTTAGCAGCAATTAGGTTAGTACCGTCAGTCTGGCCATGCCAAGGTTTTTTGACTCTCATTTTATAGGTATTGGGAACTTAGACATTTGCTCAAGGTAATACTACCATTAGTAGAGGAGAGAAGGATTCTGATGCATGCTGTCAGATGGCAGAGGTCACTCTCCCAACCAGAACTCTATAGGGCCCTACCCTCAAAGGGCAGACCATACTCTCATAGTTCCTTCTAGCCACCAGTCCAAACACAAGGAATAAGGGGAGGGGGAGCCAAGGCCGGAAATGGGGTACAGCCTGAGTGTACTCAAGATTCTTGTGAGGATGTATGTGGCAGAGCATCCTAGGAAACTGGAAGATAAAAATACGGTTAGATCAGAAGAACACTCAGGACCAGAGATAGAACGAGACAGTTAAAGAAAGGGATCTCCTGCTTCCGATGGGCTGACTGAGGGTCTTCAGTTCCTAATATGTGTGAAAGTGATATAAGAAATCTGGTATTTGTACAAAGTACTGCAAGGATGCTTTTCATTAATGCTGAATAATTAACGCGATAAAAGGAAAAGATACAGACACTTGACTTGGCAAGGTAAAAGGAACACAAATTACAGTCATTAATGTGAACTGCTTGCCATTTGTGTCTGGCTAATATAATCACATCCAGGAATAAATGCAAGGAAATCATGGACTCTGAAGTACAGGTAGCAGACTCTCACAAATTCTTTTACTGGATATTTCTCTTGCGACTGACTCTGCCCTACTTTCTCCTTCCAAAAACTAAATAGAAAGTACCTATTCCTCTTGAAAAATGATGTTTGCCCTAGAGATCCCATGGAAGCTGACCCAGAAGGGTCCAGTCATACAAGAATTCTGTGAGAGGGGTGCCTGGGTGGCTCAGTTGGTTAAGCGTCTGCCTCCGGCTCAGGTCATGATCCTGGAGTCCTGGGATGGAGCCCCGCGTCGGACTCCCTGCTCAGCGGGGAGTCTGCTTCTCCCTCTGCCTCTCACCCCACTTGTGCTCTCTCTCTCAAATAAATAAATAAAAAATCTTTAAAAAAATAAATTCTGTTAGACATGATGCCAAATTAAGAAGCTCATATGTGTCTTCCTCTTCTGCAAAGCCTTCCTCGATTTTGCCGTGGTGGTCCAGGTACTGCCTATACCTCTTTTGCCCACATGGGAGTTTGGATTAAGTGTGAAGAAGGAAAAGTTAGTTATCTGAAACCATGGACACTGGGGGAGGACAGGCACTGGGGGGAGGAAGGTTGTACTGCCCTCGGGGTTGTTGCGGAACTCTTTCCAGTTAGATTCTCAGTGACCTGACTCCTTAACCTCTTTCCTCCTTCCTACAGGTCTAAAAAATTCAGCTGTCTTTCTTTTTCTTTCTGACTTGTTAGTACCTCCTATACTTCTTGGTTTTCATTTTCCTCCAAGAGTGGTTGTGGAGTGGGATGTATCCCCCTTTTGCTGTGCACCATAATAAGTACATAGACCCTTTCAATTTTAAGGGCTTTTTGGAGGGCATCATGGGGAAACAGAAGGGGCTAAACAAATAACAACATGAAGAAGTTATGAAGTCTCCAAAAACCTTACACAGCATTTAACTTTATCCTTATCTGGTACCCAGAAGTGTAGATGGCTCCTTTTCTGCCTCTGAGGGTGGAGCTCTCGTCAGAGCTCCTCCTTTCTGCACCTCTTCCCTCCCTTATCTTGTTCCCACAGACCCCTTCCTGGTGGCCTCTCTTTCAAGACGTGTAAGTACAGTTTGTGTGTAGACACGTAAACAATCTAATACTCCCAGACCCAAAGAATCATTTACTGTCACAGTCCCTCTAAGACATCTCTCTCAGTGCTTCTTTCATGCCACCTCAGGAGCTAAGAGCATAAAAATTGCAGTTGAGGAGAAGGGGACATTGGAAGTGGCAAAGCTATAGACGTTGGGAAGGTGCCAAAGATACATCATACTTACTTTGCCATTTTCCTTGGTAGCTGGTCTGAGTGCTTCTGGCTATGATCTCTAGGTGAAGCATTTCATAGACTGCTCTAGATGGGTGTTCTCTGTAAATGTGAATCTGAACACTGCAGATGCTGGAGTGTGAATCAGAGGAACCCAACCTGGCATAACCAGGAAGCCAGTGTTTTGTGGGACAGACCAGTTACCCACCACAACATGATAATATCACACACAAGGACAAAACTTGATAGCCTTGGTTTGCTAAATGGGCATCAAGAATACTAGTCATTTTGGGGGGTGCCTGGATAGCTCAGTCAGTTAAGTGTCTGCCTTCAGCTCAAGTCCTGATCCCCGGGTCCTGGAATCGAGACCCTGAGTTGGGCTGCCTGCTCAGCGGGGAGTCTGCTTCTCCCTCTCTCTCTGCCCCTCCCCCTGCTTGTGCTCTCTCACTCTCTCTCTCAAATAAATAAATAAAATCTTAAAAAAAAAAATACTAGTCATTTTTTTATAGTGGAAGGGAGAGTACATCCAAAGTCAACTTTTAAAAATGTCTCCAATTCTTGGTGTGCTTAATGCATTCAACAACAAGAGGTTCAACAAAGGGTAGAAATTGGAAACTGAATATTGATGTTATTTCAAAGGACTCAGAAGTAGTTAGGTAAGTCAGGTATAGCTTGTTAGTAGTTAAGGCTTTAGTGATATGAAATACACTTTATGTGACAAACTTCTTGAAGGTCACTCATATAGCTTAATTTCTCATTTATATTTAAATAACGTGGTCCTAGTGCTGAGTGCCTCTCAGCATCATCAATGATAACTAAGAATGGCCTCCTTATTACCCTTGATTTCTTGCCCCTCTCTGTGGGGGCAGTTATATTCTACATCCAGCCTCAGGAGAGAAAACAAAGGCAGGTTCAGGGACCAAAAGTATTCATGATAATTAGATAAACTAATTGGAAGCATTATACATAAGTAATTATGTATCCTTTAAATTATTTAATACAGGGCATATTTTTATGAGATAAGATTTCTATATGGTATGTATGCTTAAATTAAAAATTGATCTTAAATTTGAAAAATAAAAAACTCTACATTGGAGAAGGCAGCTGATGACACAATGGTTCGGAGAAGTTAAAAAAAAAAAAACAACATCAAAAAAAGAAAACCCAGGGGTGCCTGGCTCGCTTAGTTGGTAGAGTATGCAACTCTTGATCTTGGGGTTGTGTGTTTGAGCCCCATTTTAGGTGTAGAGATTACTTAAAAATAAGATCGTAAAAAGAAAAGAAAAGAAAACCCACTGGAGAATTTTGAGAAACTCCAGATGGATTTGAACTTGTTGATGGAAGCAGGGAGCAATATGACAGATTAGGTCTGACTTGAGTATCTATAATTTTCAAAAGGAATTTTGAAATTCTTAGATAAGCTAAGTTTGCTGAAAGAAGGAAAAACCTCTAGAATTTATGATTCTCTGCCCGTGAGTTTTGAAGAACTATTTACAAGTGTGGAACAGCCCTAAGGGTAAAATGGGGGCAATGAACTTGTTGTCCTGTCCAAGATAGCTGGACTTCCTGTTCTTATCCAGCCACATGGAAATGGTTATGGTTCCCTGAATACTCCATGTTGTGGATCCCCCCGCCCCCGCCCCCACATCCCCATCCCACTGTTATCGACCCTGTTGGTTTCTCATAGCATTGTATGAGCACTGTATCCTTCTGTGGTAGTTAACACCGTTTGTAATTAATTTGTTTGAAAATTTGATTGTCTCACTTCATCATACTGCAAATTTCAAGAACAGGGATTATGACTATTTCATTTAGAATTGTATCTCCAATGCCTACCAAGTACTAGGTATCTGGTAGTAATCAGTAAATATTTTTGAACAAATGAGACTTGGCACATTTTTTTCTTTTCTTTTCTCTGATTTGGAATGTCTTTCCAGTTCCTTTTTGGCTGATGATCTCATATTTATGTTTTTCAAAACCCAGCTTATATCACCACTCCAAAATACTGCTCCTTTAGAGGAAATTATGGCCTCCTTTCTCTGTACATTTTCTAGGCATATGGATTGCTGTACTCACAATACTGTCCTGCAATTATTTGTTGACATGGTTCTCTTGACTGTGAGCTCCTTAAGTCCAGTGACTGGGTCTTATTCTTCTTTTTATTCCCAGTACCCAATGGCATTAGTAGATGCTCATAGATATTTGGGAATTAAAGTAATAAGTGAAGCTTATGTTTTCTGGCCACCTCAACAAAGGAGAAGTCCTTTTAAGGGCAGTGGTGAGCTGTATGTCCACAGCTCAATGAGGGTGCAGGACACCATTGATGCCCCCAGGTAACATAGGTGTTGTTTCCCCTTACTTTAGAAACTTGCTGCTTTTCTCCCTCACTCTTGTGGCCCAAATGGAGCTTCCCAGGCCACTGTCTATGATACAAGTCAAGAGAGTTAATGAATCTCTTGGCAGGGGGAGGCGGTGACGGGGGTGGCATGCCTGGGTGACTCAGTCAGTTAAGCATCTGACTCTTGATTTCAGGTCAGGTCATGATCTCAGGGTCCTGGGATCGAGCCCCGTGTCAGGCTCCCTACTCAATGCGGAGTCTGCTTGGGATTCTCTCTCTCCCTCTCCCTTTGCCCCTCCCCCCACTCTCATGCTCTCTCTAAAATAAATTTTAAAAATCCTTAAAAAAAAAAAGAATCTCTGTAGGTTTTTTCTTCCAATAGCTCAGTAATACGTAGCAGTTCTTTCCTCTCTGTTGCTACTAATGTCAAGGTATGAGCACAAGTTATTCCCCACTACTTGGAGAATATAGCCATCTCTAGAGAGTCCTGAGAGGATCAAGTGTCTAGATCTAGTAAGATCCAGCCATCCCTGCCCTTTCAGTGTTTGGTTTTATAAGGAAGTATATTCCCTTTTGGATTAAACCAGTAAATTTGTAAGACTTACTAGCAGGCAGAGCTCAGCTCCCTACCACCGTTGGTCTTCTTTCCCCATTCTTCTCCCAGCCTCTCCTCTAAAAACTTCTTGAACAAATAATAAAGAATATCTGTGAGATAATAGAAAATATATGTGTTGGTCACTGCCCCCAGTTCCCAGTACAGAGTTCCTAAAATCTTTGTAATTTCCTAAGTGATAAGAGTAATAGCAGCACCCTTTGTTCTAATATTTGGTCTTTGACCCCCCATTCTTGACAAAGAATTCCTAAATCCCTTCGAATTTCCTGGGTGACAGCATTAACTCTTGGTGGGCTCCTGGATGGGGGCTGGCACCAAAAAGACCAAGCCATGATTAGAAGCTTGGAATCTTCAGCCCCACCTCCCATTCTCCAGAGAAGGGAGAGGGCCTGGAAAGGAGTTAATAATTGATCATGCCTACGTGATGAAGCCACTGTAAAAATCTCACAAGTATGAGGTTCTGAAAGCTTCCAGGTGAGTGAACACCTCCATGTATTGGGAGGGTGACACACCCCAATTCCACAGGGATAGCAGCTCCTGCTCTGAGGACCCTCCTAGACCTTGCCCTATGTATCTTGTCATCTGGCTGTTCATCTGTATCTTTTATTATATCTTTTAATAAACAGATAAACCTAAGTAAGTGTTTTCCTGAGTTCTGTGAGCTGCTCTAGCAAATAACTGAATCCAATGGGAGGAGGCCATGGAATTCTCCAATTTGCAGCCAAGTCAGACAGAAGTTGTGGGCAACCTAGGGACCTACTCGTGATTGGCATCTGAAGTGGGGGGCAGTCTTTTGGGACTGATCCCTCCACTTGAGGGATCTGAGGCTATCTCCAGGTAGATAGTGTCAGAACGGAGTTAAATTGTAGGGCACCCAGCTGGTGTCACAGAATTGCTTGGTGAGGGAAAATACATCAGAAGTGCTATGAGTATGGGGGGGTTGGTGCATGGCTGGCTCAGTCAGTAGTGTGCAGCTCTTGATCTCAGGGTTGTAGGTTTGAGCCCCACACTGGGTGTAGGTATTACTTAAAAATAAAATCTTAAAAAAAAAAAAAAGTGTTGTGAGTGTGGTAGTGGTGTGAGAATAAAAGAGAAACACAGGAAGAAAGAATGTTTTGTTTTGTTTTTTTTTTAATACAATATCCATTTGGAAGACTTCTAGTTTTCAGATGACCAAACAAAGATGGTTCTGCGCTCCCCCCCAAGCACACTCCCTTTTCTCTTAAAAATTGCCTTTCAACGACAAGAAAAACAAAAATAAGAAACACAGAGTTTATCTTTAATAAAACGAAGAGACAATTGTGACACTGAACCAAAGAGGAAGAAGGTCAAAGTGAAGTCCGGGTGCAGGGTCATGTTGATCAGAAGGAGCTGATTCATTCCACCCAACTAAAGAAAGGCTCAGGAACTGGTGGCACCACGTATCTGGAAGACAGAGGTGAGGCCAGGGAGTGGAATGGGGGCTGTTTAAGAGTGTTTAAGGAACAGCTAGACCTGTAGGTTCCCATGTACTCTACAAAGGGGCTTTCCCCCGCCCTCAGAGATGAGAGTAGAGTCTCTGGAGAAGCCAAACTAGAAAGTCTCAGGAGGTCAGGTACAGAGGAGACTGGCAGTGAGGTACTAGAGTCTGAAAAGAGGGAAGTGAGGACTTCAGTGCCAAGCTATAATGGCTCTAACCCCCTCCTCCTCCCACAGGAGAAACTCAACACCCTTAGAAAATAGACCTGCCTATACTAAAATTTAGGGACACCAAATGAGAAAGTTGGCTAGCCATCTGCTTGTATTACATTTCACACCCCCTTAAATAAATAGTTTCTAAACAGATTTTAAGTATCTCATTTTAAGTTATAAATAGATAGACAAAGATCACTGGATATCTGAGGAAAACCTCCAAGATGGAAGCTAGAAACTGGAACAATAACAACAGCAACAACTCAGAGGGGGAAAAAACTTTTTGGAGAGAAAAAAATCATTCCACAGGATTGGGAAAAAAGACTAACACCAGATTTTTCAACAACACAGCTAGAAGCTAAGAGAGTAATGCTATTAAAAATCTGAGTAAAAGTTATGGGCACCTGGCTGGTTCAGAAGGTGGAGCATGTGACTCTTGATCTTGAAGTTGTGAGTTTAAGCCGCATTTTGGGTATAGAGATTACTTAAAAATAAAATCTTAATAAAAAAAAAAAAAGCCTGAGTAAAAGTTATTTTCAGCCTAGAATTCTACACCCACCCACCCAAACAAACCATTGATTATGTGTGAGGATAGGATATACACATTTTCATACATTGCAAAATCTCAAAAGGATATTCCTTTCACATACCCTTTCTCAAGAAATCACTAGATGATATGTTCCACCAAATGAAGACATAAGCCAAGAAAGAACACAGTGGATCCAGGGAAGAGGGGCTCCAACACCAGAGTAAGGCAAAGAGCCTCTCCAGGATGATGGCAAAATGAAGTCTCAGAAGATCTCAGGGGGCGCCTGGGTGGCTCAGTTGGTTAAGCAGCTGCCTTCGGCTCAGGTCATGATCCTGGAGCCCTGGGATCGAGTCCCGCATCGGGCTCCCTGCTCGGCAGGGAGTCTGCTTCTCCCTCTGACCCTCCTCCCTCTCATGCTCTCTGTCTCTCATTCTCTCTCTCTCAAATAAATAAATAAAATCTTTAAAAAAAAAAAAAAGAAGAAGATCTCAGATAGCATAGGTGATGTGGGAGGCCGAGAAGTCACTATGTAAGTTAAGTGGGATGGAGGGCTGCAGGAAGGATGCTGTCAGGGGGGAACAAAATGGAGCTACTAGATTATCTAACAGATTTGGTCATATGAGAATTTTTAGTGAGAAGCATTTTCTAGAACTGTCGGTGGATATGGAAACACAAGTTGTTCAGTGAAATCTGAGTAAATGACAAAACAGAGGCAATTATCAACTTCAGGACAAACTAAAAGACATCCAAGAAAGAAAATGCAATCACCATTCTTGACTCATCGGCAAACAGTATTTACAGTCCTTTTAATTAACAATGAATATGGATTTAGCCAGAAAATATGATACAACTATGTTGGGGGATGGGGGAAGGGGCAGAGGAAGAGTGCTAATCACTTTGCCTGCAATGAAAAAAAAATCAGTAGATAATATCTAACTCGATGACTAGAGAGGATCACATGCCGAGAAACTTGGAGGCAAATAGAAACAATTATAAAAGGTGGAAATGATTGTGTCTGTAAAATAGGACGGTGAGGGTGGGACAGAGCTGTGTGAAAATACTGTTGGTTTTTTGTTATAGGCTTTTGGGCACTACCTGACCTTTTAAATTATGTACATACATTGCTTTGATAAGTAAAAAATAGTTTAAAAATATCAAGAGGCACCAAATTATTACACAGCTCACTTGCCCACATGTAGCATTACGGCTCTGCTCTTATGCTTGAAGGATTGAAGATGTGATCAGAGAGCTGGTCAGAGGGCGGGTCATGAAGGGCCTCGTGTGCCAACCCAAAGAGCTTGAATTTTATTGTACAGGGAGTGGAGAGGCTTCAGGGATCTTAAACAATGGAGTAATAGGATCAGACACACTCTCTGAGCATTAGCTTCCTAGACCATGTTGGCCTGGGAAGGACTATAGTGCCACTTTTCCCCCATCAACATTTTATTATGAAAATTTCAAATGTTTTAGTTACTAGCTTTAAATTTATATTTATTTATTTTACTATTTTTTATTCTACATTATTAAATAATTATAAATTATTTAAATTTACTATGAAAATTTTTCAGAAAAATTGGCTTATGTGGCAAACATCCATATGACTTCCTAGATTCTATAATTAACATTTTACCATATTTGCCTTCTCACATAACGATCCATCTATCTATCCCTCTGTCTACCCATCAGTCCATCTGATATTTTTGATACATTGAGAGACATCAATATGTTTCATCTCTTAACACTTCAAGGTGTATATCATTTATGAGAATTCTTTTTGCAGAAGGAGAAAGCATAGACTGTGGAATCACACAGACCTGTTTCGATCTCAGATTATAATTTTGCTGTTAGATTATTCAACGTAACAGCACATTTGGGGGTCTTCATTTTAAAGAAAGAGTAGAATTATTGTTTATTCCTTGACTTTCACTAGCACAAAATTGTATCTACATTGGTATAACCTACTTTTTTTTTAGTGTCCTTCAGTAACTTAAACATCTATTTTTCTAGTTAAATAATTACCCCCCGTGGTATTTACCAGTTTCCAATACTAGCTCTAGACTATTAGCCTTATATGTCAACCTAAGAGATCCTAGAGCCTTGATCATTTTCTCTACCAAAGAGGAGAAGGAGTGCAGTCCTCTCAGTGAGACTCACCACCACTGTCCAACATACTGTCAGAGAGAATCTGCCTCATTTTCCTGTGAAATAAGCCTTAGATCTTAGAAGATGATAGCATTTACTCAGAACAGGAAATGAGCTCTTAGATGCCTTTGGGAACACTAATTGCAATGGGTTAATAATTTATCTTTAACAATTTTCAACAAATATTCATTGAGGGAAATCTTATCAACATACTATAAACTCTTGCTTCTGGTTAATCCTGTCTACCACATGTTTAATAAATGGTTTCAGCTTTAGTAACTTCAGGAAATGGAAGCTTACTTTTTCAACCACTATCTCTTGATTCTAGGATGCAGAGATGCAGGGATCTCGTCCTCAAGGTATACTCTGTCTAGTGGGGAATAATACAGGCAAGAAAACTAAGAAAAAAAAAAAAAAAACAGTAGAGAGTGATAAATAGCGTAACAGATGCTTAAGATGTAATAGGATCAAGGCACAGAAGTGGGACCAGCCTTTGTGGAGAGGAGGTTGCTGTCAGGGATCAAGGAAGCGTTTTGGAGAATGGCATACTTGTGTTGTAAAGGAAAGGCCTTGAAAAACCTCACCTGACATAACTTGCATTTTCAAATTGTTTTATGTAATGGAAATGTCTTTTTATAACTTCTCTTCATTTATTCAACATCTACTGGGGACTGCTCTGTGCCAGGCACTGGCCATGGTTCTGAGAATACAGCGGTGAACTGGGCAGATCTTTGCTCACAGTCTAGAGGTGAGACAGACACCGAGGAAGTAAGTATAAGTGTGAAGAACATTGTTTTTGTTTTGTTTTTGTTTTTTTTTATTAAAGATTTTATTTATTTATTTGATAGAGAAAGAGAGAGAGAGTTCACAAGCAGGGGGAGAGGCAGAGGAAGAGGGAGAAGCAGGCTCCCAGCTGAGCAGGGAGCCGGGTGCGGGGCTCCATCCCAGGACCCTGGGATCATGACCTGAGCCGAAGGCAGCTGCTTAACCAACTGAGCCACCCAGGCGCCCCAGTGTGAAGAACATTGTGATAGACAAAGAGCAGGGTCTGGAGCAGAGGGGACCAGATGTTTGCCTGGTCAGTGCGAGTTCCGTCTTCTCTTTGAAAGTGCAGTCATCCTCACAGTTATTCTGAATCCTCTACAGGGCCTACCCCAGGGACCAGGGATGTAGTTAGCAGCTCAGAACCCACTGCCTGTTTGGGTCTTTTATGCTCCGGAACGCACTTCTGGATCTTCACCATTCTGAAAATAATCTGTAGTTTCGTAGAGTGCCAGAGAGAGAATTCTGATTACATTCTTCCAAAGAGTTTTTACTGAGTGTTTAAAGTCTTGCCTGGTTAAGAAGGACATGAGACTATAGGTCCTGAAATCATTTTATTTCACATTGCAAAAGTTCTGTGCTTGAAATTCTAACTCTAGCCAGCAATCTTACAAATGCCCATCATCAATCACTATAGGACAGATATTCACTGTAATTTTTATGGAAGGTGGGTAAGAGGTGCCATCACCAGCTGTCAAGGATGGTATATTATAGAAGCTCTTCAACTTACCAATTTTCACCTTACAAAATCAGACAGATATAACCAAAGTCGGCTTTCCAAAATCCCAGAAACAAAGATGTAGCATCAGAGCTGGGAGGGACCTTAGTGGTCATCTAGTCTAGGTTTTGCCAACCAGTAGATTTTAAAGCTTTATCTGGTAACTGAAACCAAGATATTAACAAAGATGAACCTCTTAGACTCTTGTCAGTGTCTCTGATTTTCCTGGAACCCCCATCAAGGAGTATAGTTGTGTTGATAGCCCCATGGCCATATTCCAACTTTACTTCTCCCCATGTTCATTCAGTGATTCCAGTGTTAGCACTCAACCCAAACCTGCTCTTCCTACAATCTTTTTTTTTTTAAGATTTTATTTATTTATTTGACAGAGAGACAGTGAGAGAGGGAACACAAGCAGGGGGAGTGGGAGAGGGAGAAGCAGGCTTCCCACGGAGCAGGGAGCCTGATGCGGGGCTCGATTCCAAGGACCCTGGGATCATGACCTGAGCCAAAGGCAGACGCTTAACGACTGAGCCACCCACGTGCCCCCCATTTCACTTTTTAAATAATTTAAAATACTTTTTAAATTTTTAGAGAAAATGATTTTTCTAAATAGAAATATGCTAAATGTGACTAGTACAACAAAAATGATAGTCCAATAAAATGACAGAAAATTGGAAGAGGAAATAAAAATGTTTGAATAATTATTAAGTTATTTGTATACAACTACATAACTATATATTATATATATATATCTAGAGAGATACATGCTATTTTCTATTATAGGTATATGTAATATTTATATGTCATATGTATATTCCATTATAGGTAGAGGTATGGTCCCCTATGAAGAGAGATTTGAACAAATTGAACCACATATTTTTCTTTTTGCTTTGCTTTATATCTCAGCATGGAAAAAGTTGGAAGAAGATATAACACTGTATGGATATAGATATTGCTTATAGGCTGGTGGGAAAAAGTATAGATGATAGAATTTTTATGATAAAATTAAAATTTTGTGGTGTTTTCTATGATAATAGTCATTAGAGCAACCCCATTAAAATGTTTGAACATGATATGTAAAATTTGTTTCGCTTCCAAATATAAGTATTGATTTAGAAATTTTATTGACAATTTTAGTTGCTACTGCCTCAGCAGAACTAAATTTCTCCAATTCTATCAAAGCAAAAATTTTAAAAAGATTTTATTTATTTATTTGACAGAAAGAGCACAAGCAGGGGGAACAGCAGAGGGAGAGGGAGAAACAGGCTCCCAGCTGAGCAGGGAACCCGATGCGGGGCTCGATCCCAGGACCCTGGGATCATGACCCGAGCCGAAGGCAGACGCTTAACAACTGAGCCACTGAGGCGCCCCCAGGCCTCCTTTAAAAAAAAATTGTGCTAAAGTACATAGAACAAAAACCTTACCGTCTTAACAGTCCAATGGCATCAGTACATTCACATTCTTTTGTTTTTAGTATATTCACATTTTTGTGCGACCGTTACCACCATTCATCTCCAGAATGCTTTCATCCTGTACCACTGAATCTCTGTACCTGTTAGACGCTAACTCCCCTTTTTGCCCCCTTCCCCCAGCCCTTGGCAACCACCATTGGACTTTCTGTCTCTAAGACTGTGACTACTCTAGGTACCTCATATAAGTGGAATCACACAGTATTCGTTCTTTCATGACTAGCTTATTTCACTTAGCATAATGTCCTCATGATGTCCACATCGCATCATGTGTCACAACTGAATTACTTCTTAAGGCGGAATAATATTCTGTTGAATGTATATACCACATTTGTTTATCCATCCATCTGTCCTTGGGCACTTGGGTTGTTTCCACCTTTTGGCTATCGTGAGTAATTTGCTATGAGCATGGGTATTCGAAAGTTCTTGCTTTCAAGAGGGGAACTTTCGGTCCCCTCTGCTACAGACCCTGCTCTTTGTCTATCACAATGTTCTTCACACTGGGGCGCCTGGGTGGCTCAGTTGGTTAAGACTTCTTTTGTGTCTATACCCAGAAGTGGAGTTGCTGAATCATATGGTAATTCTAATTTTAAATTTGGGGGGAACTGCCATCCATTTTCTTTTTTTTTTTTTAATTTATTTATTTATTTATTCATGAAAGTCAGAGAGAGAGAGAGAGGCAGAGGCAGAGGTAGAGAAGCAGGCTCCCCGCCTAGCAGGGAGCCCGATGTGGGACTTGATCCCAGGACCCTGGGATCATGACCCGAGCCGAAGGCAGACGCTTAACCGTCTGAGCCACCCAGGCGCCCCTGCCATCCATTTTCAATAGCAGCTGTACCTGTTTACATTCCCACAACAGGCACAAGAGTTATAATTTCTCCATATCTTCACTAACTTTTTTTTGTTTCTTTCCTTCTCTTTTTTCTTCCTGTCTTTCTTTCTTTCTTTTAATAGAAGCCATCCTAATGGGTGAGGTGCTGCGGAGTTCTTAAAATCTAAGTACATCTGCAAATACATTTAAGCTCCCAGTAATGGGTCTTTACCTGCAAGGCAGCCAGTGGTACTGAGGTGAACTTCTGGAATTTGTTCAGCTGCATAGACACTTATTCCTCTCTCCCCATCTGCTTACTCCTAGCAGAGCCCTGCCAGCCACTTTTGAGTGGCTTCGGTGGTATAAATTCTCATGATTCCTGGTGCCCAGCTGCTCAGCAGCATTCAATATTTACTTCGAACCTTACTCTCCTCTCTTCACAAAAGGCGATCGAGGAGGAACTATACATGGTTTACTTGCAGGAAAGAGATAGCATAAAGGTAATAAGCAGGCTGGGTGAGTATATTATAAAGTAAGAGAGTGAGGGCAGATTCTATAGAGCCCTTGTGTGCCAGCAGCAAAGCTGAGTGAAGGAACATCTGGAAAGCCCCTTCCCCCAGCCACATCCCACATCACCCCATCAGCCCATCACCCCTGGAGTCCAGCTCTGTTCTTAGGAAACTTTGGTTAACACCAAACATCACTTCTCCCTTACTGCAGACAATTCTAAAATATTTCCAAAAACTTATGTTCAGGGAGCTATGATTCAAACATTTTGATTTCACAGTTTTTTAAAAGATTTTATTTATTTGAGAGAGAGAGAGCACAAGCAGGGGAGCGGCAAGCAGAGGGAGAGGGAGAAGTAGGCTTCTTGCCGAACGGGGAGCCCAATGCGATGTGGGGCTTGATCCCAAGAACCCGGGATCATGACCAGAGCCGAAGGCAGATGCTTAACCAACTGAGCCACCCCAGGCCCCTCATTTCACAATTAACTTACTCTGGACAAGTCAGTAAACCTTACTACACCTGTTTTCTCAGCTATGAAATGCAATTATTGGACAAGAAGTCTTTAAGGACCTTATCAGTTCAAAATAATTTTAATTCTAAAACTTCCAATGATCCAAAAAACATTTCCTTTTATTTTAGAAATGTTTCATATATATCAAAGCAATTCTGTCTTATTCTGCCCTCAATGGCGACCTCATTTATATTGAGTAACTCTGAAAACTCAGAATCAGATGCTTGTTGCTATTTATTCTCTGCCAGGATATTGTAAATGTGTGTGTCTGCATTTGCAGAGAGCTGTAACTTCTCAGTCATTTACCCTCTTATCTGCCACCACCTCCAAATGTTTCTTTTCTAAAAGCACACAAAAAATGTCACTGGATTAGATGTAATTATAAAATGCTACCTAGAAGCAAACATTATATCAAGTGTGTGCTTGGTAGTACTCAAAAGCTGTAATTGCTCACGTATCACTCCCTTTTACTCACTCACTGTCAAATTCACTTTGCAAACAATGTAAAAAGAGACAAAATTCAGAAATGTCATCTCCCACAGTGTCACCGTGATAGAAAGGGATCGAGCCTGTTATTGTTATGATGTTTTTATGGGTTTCCCAGCCTGTTGAGAACCATTTCAGGATGTTGAGTCAAGGAATGTGAAATCTGGGATCACCCAGTTGTTTCTGACACATTTTCAGTTGATGTCATCAGGCATTTCTTAGAGTAAGCCGGTGCCCACCTATTAGTCATGTTCATTTTCATCAATTTTTTAAAAATAAAAACAGTTTATTGAAAATAACTCTTTATACCTGCTCATTCACTCATTCTGTATTCTGGATAAACTTTTTTTTTTTTAAAGATTTTACTTATTTATTTGACAGAGAGAGACACAGCGAGAGAGAGAGCACAAGCAGGGGGAGTGGGAGAGGGAGAAGCAGGCTTCCCGCGGAGCAGGGAGCCCGATGCAGGACTTGATCCCAGGACCCTGGGATCATGACCTGAGCCGAAGGCAGACACTTAACCGACCGAGCCACCCAGGCGCCCCCCTGGATAAATTTTTTAAAAAAGGTTAAGGGGCACCTGGGTGGCTCAGTCAGTTAAGCACCTGACCTTTGGTTTTGGCTCAGGTCATGATCTCATGGGTTGTGGGTGGGGGTGGGGGGTAGGGAGGTGGGGTGGGGTTCCGTGCTCAGTGGGGAGTCTGCTTGAAAGATTCTCTCCCTCTGTCATTCCCCCACTCGCTCTCTTGGGCTCTCTCTCTCTCAAATAAGTAAATTAATTAAAAAAAAAAAAAAAGGTTAAACATGTTGCCCCTGAGTTGTTGTGTATGCTCTGATTTATCAGTAGTTGTTACGACATGCAAAAGAGAATCTCAGAGATAATTCTTAGTTTTTAAACCCCTTTAACACTTACTTTGGCAGCATACAGTGTACAGGATAGATACAAATCAAGTAACTTACTTTAATGATTCTAAAACAAGGTTTGCAGTTTCTCTTTGTTAAAAGTCCATGCTATCAATTATATCATTTGAATTTCAGTTGCAGGAAACAAATCACCACCTATTTTAAGCAGAAGAACGTTTAATTCAGTTAGGGAATTGTTAGGGAGGCTGATAGGAGGGGGATAAGCTGGGTTCTTTTTTTCTTTCTTTCTTTCTTTTTTTTTTCTTAAAGATTTTATTTGTCAGAGAGAGAGAGCACAAGCAGGGGGAGTGGCAGGCAGAGGGAGAAGCAGGCTCCCCACTGAGCAAGGAGACCAATGCGGGACTCAGTACCAAGACCCCGAGATCATGACGTGAACCCAAGGCAGACACTTAACCGACTGAGCCACCCAGGCGTCCCAAGCTGGGTTCTTTCTAATGACCCCCAGAACATCACCACTGAACAGTCAGGAAGGTAGGGTATGGGAGCTTGCTCTGGAAGGTTTAAGATGCACCAGTGAGGGCGCCTGGGTGGCTCCATCGGTTAAGTGACTGACTCTTGATTTCAGCTCAGGACACAATCTCAGGGTCCTGGGATCAAGCCCGAGTTGGGCTCTGTGCTCAGCGGGAAGCCTGCTTCAGGATTCTCTGTCTCCCTCTGCCCCTACCCTGCACTCGCATTCTCTCTCTCAAAATAAATAAATAAATAAATCTTTAAAAAAAAAAAGAAAGAAAGAAAGAAGAAGAATGCACTACTGACTGTGATCCATGCAGGGGTCAGGAAGCTGCCCCTGCAACTGCCTTTTGACATTTATGAAGCTAGTCTCTGGACACCAGGATGCTGTTGCAGAAAAGCGCAGTAATTCCATGACCATGACTGTCAGCAGCAACACCTAAGAACTCAAGAAGGTGGTACTGACCCCTTCTGCTTTCCAAATCTTGCATAATGCACTGAGTTGGTATGATCTGTTTCACACCCAGAACCAGCTGCAAGGGAGTATGAGAAGTGTGAGATTTTTTTTTAACACAGATAATCATTAATTGGTATTGTCATAAGTATTACAAAGGCAAAACGCAGAATATAATAACAACACATAACAGGGTGGTCTGACTTCTTTTGCAGGGATCAAAGACATTTTTTCTCCTGTATTTTTATAACAAATTACACATTCTCTTCTACACATTGTCTTTTTCATTTAATAGAGTATCTTGGATATTACTATGCATCAACACCTGATGAGCTTTTACATTCTTCTTTGTTTTATGACTGCAAAGCATTCTACAGTATAAATGTACATAATTCATCTTACCATTCCTCTCTCCATGGACATTTGGGCAGTATCCAGTCATTTGCTATCACAAATAATACTGCGATGAATGGCCTTGTATTTACATGATTTCCCATGTGTAGAAGAGTAGCCATAGGATGAATTCCTAAAAGTAGAACTGCTCAGTCAGTGGGCATATTGTTTGTCATTTTGTTGTTCTTGTTGTTATTTGTGATTTTTTAAAGAAAAAATATTTTATTTTATTCATTAGTTCATTTTTTGAATAGCTAATACACACATAGGGTAAAAAGATAAATAAAAAGGAACAAAAAGGTAGATAGTGGAAAGCAGATTTCCTTCATAATTCATCCGGAAATATTCTATATATATATAAGCACATAGACACACGTGTATCCATATACACCCACACACAACATATGAACATATAAATTAATATGCAGAATTTCTCTTCTTTGGGCTGATTTTTTTTTTTTCTGCATATGGTCTATGGGGGTCAGGGGAGTTTTGCTAAGACATAGAGACCCCAGGCTTCTGTGTAGCATTGGGTTAGAAACAAGCCTTCAATACTGTCTCATCATTTCCTCTTTAGTGTCCATGCGTGGTCTTTCCCTGTGCCTGTGCGGTCACTCTGCAGGCAAGGATGACTATGGATGTGGGCCCTCCACAGCCCGTGGCCTCAGGTTTTCTAACAAGATCTTCTATGCTTTGTGCAGAGTAGTCAACATGGGGTCTGTCTTCTCCATAAACTGACAGATTCCCTCTGCCCCTCTCCTGGTTGAATCTTCTGTTTCGTGTGGCCCATATATTTTTTCTTGCTTTCCTCCCTTCATTTCATTTGATGGAGCATGTTTTGCAACAGTTTTCTGGAAAAGGGTCCATGGAGGGTAAATTTTTTGAGATCTTGGGTGTCTGAAAATGTTTTTATTCTACCTTCCCACTTGATTGATACAGTAACTAGTTACAGAATTCTGGATGAGGAATATTCTTCCTTCAGCTTTGAAGGCTTTGCTCCATTGACTTATGGTTTTAAGTGCTTGCTGTTGAGAAATCTGAAGTTCTTCCATGTGATGGAAGGATTTCCTCTTTGTTCCCAGTGAAATTTCATGATGATGTGCCTCTGCGTGAGTCTCATTTTCATCCATTCTCTTAGGCATCCTGTGGGCCCTTTCTTCTGGAAACCCTGAGTATTCTCTTGAATTATTCATTGCTGCTTTCTTCTCCTCTGTTATTTAGATGTTGGATCTCCTCGTTGGGCTCCACTTATCATTTCTCTCCTATTTTCCTTCTTGTGGTCTTTTTGCTCTGTTTTCTGGGAAATCTCCCCAACTTTATCTTCTAGAATTTCTTTTGCATTGGGGTGCCTGGGTGGCTCAGTTGTTAAGCGTCTGCCTTCGGCTCAGGTCATGATCCCAGGGTCCTGGGATCGAGCCCCGCATCGGGCTCTCTGCTCCGCAGGAAGCCTGCTTCTCCCTCTTCCATTCCCCCCTGCTTGTGTTCCCTCTCTCGCTCTCTCTCTCTCTCTGTCAAAATAAATAAATAAAATCTTTTAAAAAAATAAAAATAAAAAATAAAGAATTTCTTTTGCATTTTTTTCATTGCTGTTGTATCATGTTTTCAATTTTAAAGAGCTCTTTTGTTGTTGTTCTTTGAATTTTTTCATACCATTCATTGTGCAGACTCTTCTCATTTCCCTAAGGATATTGATACAGTACTTTTAAAATATGTTTTGTTTTTCCTAAAAGGACTTTTTCTTCTAAGTTGCTTTTTTTCTATTTCTTTGCTTTGGTCTTTATCTTCCATGTTAGAGTCTTTCCTTAGATGTCTGGTAATTAGTTGTCTGTTCATGATTTTAAAGTGAGGGACTAAAGGGGTGCCTGGCTGGCTCAATTGGTAGAGCATGCAACTCTTGATCTTAGGGTTGTGAGTTCAAGCCTCGTGTTTGATGTAGAACTTACTTAGAAAAAAATTTTTTTAGGGGCACCTGGGTGGCTCAGTCGGTTAAGCCACTGCCTTCTGCTCAGGTCATGATTCTGGGGTCCTGGGATTGAGCCCCACGTCCAGCTCCCTGCTCAGTGGAGAGCCTGCTTCTCCCTGTCCCTCTGCCTGCCACTCTGCCTACTTGTGCTCTCTCTCTATCTTTCTGTCAAATAAATAAATAAAATCTTAAAAAAAAAAGAAAAAAGAAAAAATTTTTTTAATGGGGCGCCTGGGTGGCTCAGTCAGTTAAGTGTCTGCCTTTGGTTTCCTAAGGGAGTCTGCTTCTCCCTCTCCCTCTGCCCCTCCCCCCAACTTGTGTTTTCTCTCTCTCAACAAAATCTTAAAAAAATATTTTTAAATAAATTTAAAAATAAAAATAAAGGACTAATTTTCTAGGGTATTGGAATTTTTCCATGTGGTGTTAGGGGTGTGACTTACACAGATGTGTGCATTTCAATACTGTATATAAATTATAACCCAAAAAATACCTATTAGAAAAACTAAAAACAAGTGAGAAATGAAAACACTAGAAGCTCTGATGGAAATTACCAACCTACAGTTCTACCTTTGGGACATCTGGGTGGGCTGTTTGTTGGTATAGGACCCAGCCCTCAGTGGGGTCTAGCATTCCTGTCCTGATACTCTTTTACCTTCATAGGGAATAAATCCGTAGGCTTTGCTAGGATAAAGGAGGGCCATTACCCAGCAGTGTGAATGGGGAAGGAGTCCTAAGGATCAACCTGCTTCTCAAACATCTTTTACCCAATCCTCCTTATTTCAGCATGATGTCCCCTCACTTCGACTGCAGTATTACTAATACAATGAGTTCTTGAACCTTTTGAGATCCTGCAATGTAAATTGTTTTTTTTCCTCTGCTTTCTCACTGCCAGTCTCTAGCTTCCAAAATATTATTGTTCTTGCCTCTTGTTTTCCCAGCCCCAGAAGGCTTATGTCTTTTTTAAAAAATAAATCTCTTTATTGTACTTTTTGTTGGGTTTCAAGAGGAAGCAAAGTTAGATGTGTGTATTAAATCAATTATCTTAACTCAGGAGTCAGGAAATCAGAAATGTACTTTTTAACTCTCCAGCTTCTGCTGTACAGGAAAGCCCTCCATAATGAGTTTGGAGTAGATGCTAAAAGCAACTCCCCAAAGCTGTCATGGTCCACCCCTTTGGCCACTCAATATCTACACATACTTCTTTTTTTTTTTTTTAATAAAGATTTTATTTATTTGACAGAGAGAGTGAGAGGGGTGGCTCGATCCCAGGATCCTGATCACGACCTGCACCTAAGGCAGATGCTTAACCATCTGAGCCACCCAGGCGCCCCTACGCATACTCTTCTACTCCGACTTTAATTTCTAAGCAATAATAGCGATCCAAACATCCTTTCACTGGACGAAATGGAAAGATCTTTGTGGAAAGGAAAACATGCTCAGTATCTCTCTGAAGGGAAGAGTAAAAAGTCCCCTTCCTTGGGCCTCTCTCTGGGTAATGTTCATTCATCCAGTTCTGGAGCCATCTCTCCTAGATATACCTGTAACTTAAGAACTAAATTATAAAATTAACCACCAACCATATGCCTTATAAGACATAGTAAGGGAGAGGGGGTACTGGTTATCTCTAATTATATGTGTGTTAGAAGGAAAATATGGGTGCCTGCCGTAGTCCTACTTTCTGCATCTAGTCACGAGGCCACAGTTGGTATTTATCATTTCCTTCCTTTGTACCAGCAATTCATCTGTTTGGAGTTCATTTTGTCTGTTAATTCAATTAGTGGCAGGGCTAGACATTTCAGACTGCCAACAAAAAATTTTTAAATGGGTCCTCCCTTATCCTTTGTTATTTTCAAAATGCAAATCTCCAGCCTCTGGCTTTGCAGGGATAGTGTTGATATTACTGATTCCTGTGAAGAGAAAAAAGCAAATGGGTCATGTTTTTACTTTTCTGTGTAGACGAGAGCCCTGGGTGAAAATCAGCTTGACCGCTGAGCACTTTTAAGAAGTTAGGCAAAAATGGATTCATTTGCCAATGGAAGGAAGATGGACTTGCCTTAGATTGAAGGCTAGAAAGTTGTAAGTTTGCCACTGTCATCCAAATAGTGAAGCTTGACCTTGTGTTCAGGAAAATCACCAGCCTCAATCCAGAGATGGTCAGCAGGGATAATGACAAGCAGAATTAAGGTAGTCCTCAAAAAGCAGTTTGGGAAGGGTAATAAAATTTGTTTTGGTGTCCTCCTTCCTCCCTCAACAGCCTCAGCTTTCCCGGCTGTCCCTGGCTGTATTGCATTTGTAATCAATCTCTGCTAAAATAGTAAATAGTAAAGAGGAATTTATAATATGTCTTCTGATAAAAGATTGATATAACCCCTTCAAGAGATATTTTCATTTCAAGAGTATTCATCAAAATGGACATTTCACAATTAAAAAGTAGAACTTTACTGATAGAATAGTAGATGATGGGATTAATCTACACCACACCCACTTTGATTTTGATTTTTTTAGAGAGAGAACTTGGGAGATGGGAGAGTAGGAGGGGCAGAGAGAGAGAAAAGAGAATCTTTTTTTTTTTTTTTAAAGATTTATTCATTTATTTTAGAAGGAGAGAGCGCGTGCCATGGGGGGGGGGGGCACGGAGAGGGGCAAAGGGAGAGGGAGAGAGACTCTAAGCAGACTCTGTGCTCAGTGAGGAGCCCGGCGAGGCTCAATCTCACAGCCCTGAGATCACAATGATGTGGAGAGCTAGGTTCTTGTCTCACAGAGTAGGAGAATGAATCTCAAGGACAACAGAGAGTGGAGAGTGAGTAAAGCGATAGAAGTTTATTAAGTGAAGATACAGAAAAAGTAGTAAGAGTAAGGCCTTTACTCTTACTTACCCATGAGGGCTTTTAGGGTTGGTCTTTTATAGAAACCTAACCCAGCAACTTAAATCGTTTTAACATTTCTACTGATAAATCACCATTGAGTAAGGACTAGTGATAACACCTTCAATGGCTTACTTCCCTTTTAGGGTCTGGTTATTTCTTGTTGGTCACAGGTGATTATCATAAAGATACCCACGCCACAAGATCCACCCCACAGGCCTAGGGCAGTGTGGTCCTCCACCCCACACGCCTAGGGTAGGGTGGTCCAATTTGTCCCTTATCTCTGGTTTCCCCATACCTCCACATTTTTGGGATTTCTGTGAGCCTGATCACATAGCCCCCTATCTATCTCTCCTTACCTAGCCCCACCTGTCCCTTACTCAACAACCTGAGCTGAAACCAAGAGAGTTGGATGCCCAACCAACTCTGCCACCCAGGCATCCAGAGGGAGAGAATCTTAAGCAGGCCCCATGCCCAGTGTGGAGCCTGATGTGGGGCTCCACCTCACAACCCTGAGACCATGACTTGAGCTGAAATCAAGAGTCAGAGGCTTAACTGACTGGGCCACCCAGGCGCCCCATACCCACCTGATTTTGACAAAAGTTTCCACTAGCTTATAAAACAATTTCACTGAATTGATCTGTAATATAGATTGTAATTAGTGATGGGGAAAGGTTATATCCACGTCTCCTGACATCTGGACCACATTCAGACTCTATTGTCTTTGAGCTCAAAGGTGGCTTTATTAATTTATAGTTCTGTTATTACCAAGCCCAGAATATGTGGGCAGTGGTTAACTTGGATGTTTAAGACATAGCACTCTAGTCTGTCAATGATGAAGGATAGCGGGAAGAAAGGCAGTCAGGGACAAGAGGCCTCCCCACCCTGAGGAAACCACCCTGAAAAGGATTTTACACCACTAGGGAAGGGGCCCTCCACCCTTTCTCACGTGAGATAGGTGACAAAAACCTGATTGGATGACAGGTGTAGGGAGGGTTAATCAAATTAAAACAGCCCTCCAACAAGCCCATAAAACCCCCTAGACTTAAAAAACTCTGGTGGCAACCCTCTGGGGTCCCCTCCCTCTTCAGAAACTGTACTATCACTTTGCTATCGCCCAATAAACCTTTCTTTACTGCCCACCACTCTGTCTGGTCTACCTCTTTGTTCTTTGAAGTGGTGTGACCAAGAACCACAAGCACTTAGAGGGGAAGAAATCCTGTAACGTCAGCACAGGTTATGTCTCAAACCATCCAACCATCTTCCAAATTCCTATCTGGTCACTAGGAGAATTGGCTCAGGAACCAATGGTAATATTCCCTGGTCCCTTTTATCTAGCCATTTAAAAACACCTTTTGGTGCCATTTTCACATTGGGAAACTCTTCAGCAAGTTCAAGTTGAGTAACCAGTGCATTTTAGGTATTACCAGGGGAGCAGGAATTACTGATCCCTTCAAGGTCCTTCTAGCTGGACTAAGAATCAAACTGACATGAGACAGATTAACAGAAAATAAAATTTAGTAGTGTATGTACAAGGAATCCACACAGATGTGGATATTACAAACACAGTTAAGCAAAATGAGGTATATATGTCCTCCTGAACTGAGGAGAAGGAGTAGGGATCTAGGACTTCAGAGGAAAGGAATGCAATTTATAGGAAGATGAAAAAGAGTAAGTATTTGGTAAACAAATGTTTGCTGGGCCATCCAGAAACAATAGGACATAGAGAGGACTTGGATCAAATAGGCCGTGCTAGGTTCCTCCCTGTCTACCACACCTACTTCATATCATAATGTAGTTATTTATGGTGGTAACTCTCTTCCTGGAGCAAGTGCTCTATCTAAATTCTTTTAGGCAGTTGATGAGGAGATAAAGAGATCTTACTGAACCTGCTAGGTTTTTATTGCTTTTTAACTCAAAGTAGTCTTCATGCCAAAGTGTCCCACCTTGGTCAAATCAAAGAATGCCTCAGAGACAGAGCAGAGACTGGGCTCAGGTCCTCTCAATCCTGACCCTAAAATCTATCATTCTTGGGCTGCCTCTAAAAAGAAAGAAAAGCTCAAACTCTATGCCTCTTGAGTAGCATACCTTGTAGGAATGCAGAGGGAGGGTCCTTACTGATAGGAGGATGCTTACTACAAAGACTGGCAAAGACTGAACCAAGCCAGTGCTGACCTTTCACTGACTGCCCCCCTCATTATGATACTAAAAATTACACCCAGGGGTGGAGATTTAACATGATAATTAGACATGCAACACATGAAGAAGCATGAACTTTAAGTGTGCAGGTGCTGATAAATCCCCGCCTCTAAATGCTTAGATGGTGCTCCCACCTGTCTTTTTTTTTTTTTTTAAGATTTTTATTTATTTATTTATTTGAGAGAGAGAATGAGAGACAGAGAGCATGAGAGGGAGGAGGGTCAGAGGGAGAAGCAGACTCCCCGCTGAGCAGGGAGCCCGATGCGGGACTCAATCCAGGGACTTCAGGATCATGACCTGAGCCGAAGGCAGTCGCTTAACCAACTGAGCCACCCAGGCGCCCTCCCGTCTTTTAAAAACTCTCCATGACCTCTGCTCGGGGAGTCAGCCTGAGAATTTTCCCCCTGTGCTGTCTCCCTTGTACTGAGCAAAAGCCCTGATAAAGTCTTGCCTGGAACTCCCACTTCTTGTCAATTTCTATTGCTTGGAGAGCCCAAGGGCCCAGTTGGGTCCTTAAGTCTTTAGATTCGGTATCTACTAATTTGGAATTTGTGATCTTTTGACTTTTCCTTTGTGCTATCTATGAGAATAAGATTTATTAAACAATTGACTAAAAGGAGAAGTTTTCAGAAGGAAATAATAAAAGGATTTTAGAGAATTAATGCTTTTCACAGAAACAATTGATAGGCTAATCTAAATGAATGCCACTTATCTGTTAATTGTAACAGTCCTGCAAGGTCCTTCCCTTGAAATGTTTTATTAGCTTTAAATGTAGTTATTTTAAGTGCTCACAATTAATTATGTTACACCTCTATAGCTATGTTTATAATTCATACCTGCCCCCCTGTCCCCAAACAAGCAGTTCATAAAGGCGGGATTTTACCAAGAGCTAAGAAATGAGATCATGTGCCACAGAGTCCATACTGAAGAAAACCTTGATCCTTGCTCAGGAAGAAAGGGGCTGGTAGCAGCAGTAAAAAGCTTTGAGTAGGAAGGAAGCAAATGACTTGGGTAAAGTATCTAGATAGTCTGTCAAATAACAAACCAGAGGAAATTGTGGGGTGGGTCAGGAAAAAGGTTAGCTGAAAAGACCTTCAAAATAGATGTAAACAACCTAATAGGAGTGAGTGTGCTTGTGGGTTTGGGTTCCCGGGAGCTGGATGTCCGTTGAATGTGAGAAAATGGACCGTTTAAGAATTTTACAAACCAGGGAGATCCATGCTTTTGAAAGCTTCTGGCCATTTTGTAATCTTTAAACCTTGCAGAAAAGGTTGTTCCCAGAAAAACGGAATGCAGGAATCTGGAGCAGGTTTACTCTGAAACTGGCCATTAGAATGGAGACATATTAACATGAGTCTAGCGGCAGAGTGGGATAGGAACCCTGCTTTATTGTATGGAGATTCTACCAGTAAATACTGTCTGTCATCTTGATCTAAAAGAGTATTGCATTGCATTTTTTTTCAAAAAGCATTTGCTTTGTTCAACTTGAAAGTATACCTGTTGGCACCTTCTAAATAGAGGTTTTATTAAGAGGTGAAGTCAAAAGGCTGAGGGCCCCGGGCCAGCCTGGGGATGCTAGGAGTCTTCCTCAGCTGGGCAGGCAGAAGCTCTGGCTGAGGAATTGTAAAAATTAAGGATTAAATTTACAAAACACATGTGAAGTTATTTAAAATGTAGGTAGCTCAGTCTATAGAAATAAAGTTTTAAAATTAAAAAACAAGAGAAGTCAAAACAAAAACCATTGTAATTGCTGTAGCTAGGTGCATGCTTTGCTCAGCGAATGTGCACATTGGCATTCAGTACCAGGCCCCATGCCAAGGAGTTGGGGCAGAGGAGAGACTGAGGGAAACCAGGACACTTGCTTGTTAAAATGTTTACTCAAGAAATAAATTTAATAAATAAATTAGGGGAAGGAGAGACAGAGAAGGATTCCTTCTGTTTTTCCTCACTGTTCAGGTCCAGGAGTCGCCACTCACTTCTGTTATAGAAACAACTATTGATAATACTAGAAATCAACTTAATTATGTTCATTGCATTTAAAAAATAGTTAAAATGTGTGATTTTCCACTTGGGATGCTTTGTTTTGGCCCTGACATGTTACTGTTACCAATCTGCTTGCTTGTTCACAAATGTCTCTCCCCCTGCTCTACTGGAAGCTCCTCAGGGGGTAAATTTTCATCCTCACAATCCTCAAGATGCTTTGCTTTTTTTTCCATTCTCTATAAATCAGCCACAGATATCTTTGGATAGTGCTCTGATGTTGCCAGTCCTGGAGGCATTGTTTTAGTATTAGAAATTGCTGGAAGGTAGCCAATGTCCCAACTAGCAAAAATAAGCCAGCATTTGGAATGGCCACTTAGACATTATTCTTGATACTCTTAACCTCTTGAACCACGAACAAGGAATTATAATGAAAATGCAAAGGTAACCATGTTTTTGGGGGAGTATGCCACGGTGTAGACGAAAAGAAGGCCTTCTTTGTTTATTGCCCCACCACCATTGCTTATGACATCTGCTAACAGATGCCAGAAACCTGGAGATCGGCAACCCCATGCTTTTGGAAAGCATTCTATTAACACCACTGTCTCTAGAACATGAAGGAAATAATTGCATTTCAAAAACAGACCATGAATAAATACAATCATGTACTCTTTTCACTGCTTGAATCATTTTCAACTTGGAAATAGAGATAATGAATGCTGGTAGGGGAATTACACCCAGTTCTGAAATGGTGCAAATCAGATCGGGCACAAATCTGAAGGGTTTGAATGGCTTTCAGAACCTCCAACTGATTATCCTGAAGGAAGCAGGGCCATATGGAAGCCCAAAGACAATTTTATCAGGTAAATCGAATTGGTAGAGGAGTTAATTATATCAGTAAATATTGCTCAGAGTTCTGAGCTCTGGGAGCCATGCTGGATGGTACTTCATGTCTCTCACCCATGCCCAGCCAACATTGGCTGTGTCATTCTTTCATTAAGAATGATAGTAATTTGATTTTCTCCCTGTCTAGCTAGAGTGACTATTTAAACTACAATATTTGGAGGAGAACTGATAAAGTCAGCAAGCCCTTTAAGTATTTCCTTTTTAATTTCCCTTGGCTGCAAAGCTCCTTGCTTCCCAATACCACCACCTAATTACTTTGGTAAGAGCTTCACACTTCCTTCAAGTTTGATCCCTTCAGCCTTGCTGTTCCTTTGATGCATTATGAGTCATCCGAGAGCACTGTTCTCACATCACTCCCCCAACAGGAAACTATAGAACCATTGCCTGTTGCAGGGGTTTTCAAAGTCTGGTCCCTGAACCAGCAGTATCAATGTCACCTGGAACTCCTTAGAAATGCAAATTCTTTGTCTTCATCTTAGACTTACCAAACAAGAAACTATGAAGATGATGAAGATGGGCCTCAGCCCATCTTGGTTTAACAAGTCCTTTAAGTGATTCTGATTCATGCTAAGGGTTGAGAACCAGTGGCCTTTTGGATCAAGTGGAACCTCTTTTTCTATTCTTCTCTTCCAGTCATCTATTTTGGCTTACCGGTTCAGTTCTGCTGCTATTTAGTAAGCACCTATTCTGCACTGGGGATTTACATTTGCTCTCTGGCTAACTTGAAACCTAACTTGTCAAATTCTGTATTGCACAGCGGAGTGGTGGAGGTTCAGGACAGGTTTCCCCAAAATGTGCCACTTTGGCAGGTAGACTGTTTTGAGCTGAAGGCAATGAAGACACTGCAGGCTCAAGAGAAATTTTGCCCCTTCCTTAACTGCCTAGAAGAATCTAAATGGGGTGTCTTTTCCAGAATCAGAGTTATTACCAGAAATAAATTTTATCTGATTGACCCATCTGTATGGCAGGACAAACATCTGATTACCAAACATCTGCTGTTTTTATTGACCTGTGAATAGCCTTCCTCCCCTTTGAAGCCCCAGGCTCCTATCCTATTCTTAGGTCATTATGGCATATATACCTCATTTTACCATTCTGTTTTTGAATCTCTCATGTATGTGAGGTTCCCATATGTATGAAATTAAGTTAGTTTTTCTCCTTTTAATCTTTCCCATGTCAATTTAATTTTCAGACCAGCCAGAAGAATCTTTGAAGGTTAGAGAAAAAATTTTCCTCCCCAACAACTAAGTTTTTTATTTATTGGCAATATCAAGGAATAAGGTGTTTCATGTATATGAAAGAAAATCCCATAGGACCAAGATATATTCTTTTATATGCCAAAATGTTAAAAACTGGTAAAGATTTTTGCATGAAGTATTCCTGTATTAATTATCTTCTGCTGGGTAACAAATTATATCCCACATTAGAGGTTTAAAACAACAAACATTTATTATCTTACAGGTTCTGTAAATCAGGAATCTGGGTTCAGCTTAGCTTAGTGCCTTGGTCTCAAGGTCTCTTACAAGGACCCATTCAAGGTGTCAAAAAGGCTGTTGACTTCCATGTTCACTCATGGGTTATTGGCAGGATTCCTTGTGGGTTGTTGGCCTGAGGGCCTCAGTTCCTCACTAGATGTTGGCCAGAAGCCTCCCTCAGTTCCTTACTCTTTGCCACAAGCAGCTCACAACGTGGCAACAGGCTTCCCTCAGAACAAACAACAAGGGAAAACAAGAGTGGGCAAGCAAGACAGAAGCCACAGTCTTTCTGTAACCTGATCTTGGATGTGACATCCCATCATCTTTGCTGTATTCCATTAGTTAGAAGCAAGTCACTAGGTCCACCTGGCTCATTCTTAAAGTACTTGGACTCTTCCCTACATGTCTATAACAAATCCTATTCTCTAAGGTTGGTTTTTTGTTTGTTTGTTTTACTAGAAAACATGATTTTGAATTCTCTGCCATCCATTCATTATTTTTTAAAACTCCCAAAGGGACTCTATTGTAGCAGGTTTATGGACTAGCATTTGAGAAACACCAGTCTAGAGCTTTGGTTCTTGAAACTTCAGTGTCTATAAGAATTACCTGGGAACCTGTTAACTGTACATTGCCAGCCTTCAACCCAAGAAGGTCTGGTTCAGAAGGACTGGTGGTGAACTGATGGCTTCTTGAGCACCACTTCACATCCTCACATCCTCCTCCAGCCACTGCCATGGAGACCAATTCTATGGCTTCCACAGTTTCATGCAGGTGTGACCTTATGGCACCATGCACTGGGCCTGTGTATCTGTACCTCTCACTTTTTGTTCCAGAGGTTCTCTGAACACCAGGGTGAGGGATGCCCAAAGGAACCACTCATCATTTTACTTGATGTACTTTCATGTATTCATCATAGCTGATTTTTTTATTTGGATAGTGAATTTTTATAAACATTTTTTGCAGAGGTTATACACATGTTTAGATTGTTAGAATTCAGATGGTAAGGGACACCCACAATTGTGGAACCCTTCGATAATCCCAAGGACTTCTGCATCCTTGTATCCTGTTAGATTTTGTTTTCTTGCTCTTCTCTTCAAACATGACCTCTTACCTATTAATTTTATCATCAGTTTTGTTTGTTTATAAGTCTTCCTAAATCTTGTGTGGAAGGAAGAAAATAGAAAATCACTTCAGATACATGGAATGCTTGCATATTTACTCAAATCAAGCACTGGAGTTGATATTACAGGTGGACTTAACTTCAGTAAATAATAAAAGTAGAACTTAACCAAACAGATTCCTGAGAGTTAGAGTTTGAAGAAGGGAACTGGAGATCATTTGTATGCCAAATAGTATTTGCTATATAAGAAGATTTGTGTCAAAATTTTCTTTTAGTAATGATTTTCCTTGGTAAATGTTTGTTTCACAGATGTTGAGAATCATATTTCTTGGTGAAGCTTGGTATATCCCCCTGATAGAGACACCTAGTTCTCTAGCCAATATTCCTCGAACTCTGCTCTTTATTAACATAATCCTGATTTTGTCTAAGGTAGCCAGGTGCCCAGCTGAAAAATTTAGGGGTGGTCCAGTCCCTGCTAATGAGTTGTAAGTGAGAATTGCTAGGTGAAGCTTCTGGGAAGACTTTAAAAGGAAGCAAAATAAACTGGCAGTTACATTTTATCCTTTGACCTTTATCTTTTTTCTGCCTGCAACATGGTACAGTGTTGCAGGAGGAGTTTCCATCTGCCATTTTGTAACCATGAAACAACCAGCATGAGGAAGAAAGCCTCTGGTGAAAATGACTAAGAGCAGCCTGACCTGAAAGCACTGTGGCATCGTACTAGCTTTGGAGCAACTGGATTTGGACTTCCTGATTCATGAAAAAAATAAACCCCTTATTTTTTAAGCCACTACTATTTGATAGTTCTGACTGTTACATGTGGCCAAATCTAGTTCCTAAGATAATCCCCTAAATCCTTTTATTTGAGATTTTCTAAAGAGTCTCTTTCAGATTTTCTACAGTGAAAGTACTCCTTTCTATTTTTAAGAAGTACAAATTTATCTTCAGATATACCTTATATTAAATCAATTCAGTAAGAAAAGAAAATAATTTATTATAAAAATGACCTCGTATTTTATAATTTTCAAGTGGAAGCAAATTTCAGAGATCACCTAGTTACTGAATATTTTATCACTACCTGAAAATATTGTATTGTTTATAAGCTTATTTGCTCATTTATTACATGTCTCCCTTATTGAATAGAGCACCACAAAGAAAGGGACATTTTCATGTTCTTCACTATATCATCATAAAACATAAAACAATCCCTGCCACATAATATGTATATGATAAATATTTAATCAGTGAATAAATGTAATTATCTAAATTCATCTAGTGAAGAAGTAGGAGCTCAGAGAGACCATTGTTTGTCCACCACAAATCTATTCAACCATTTGTGACCTATAAAAATAGTTATATCATATGGTTCAATCTAAAAGGGGCAGAATGGAGATAAGAATTGAAGTCTTCTGATCTTTGACTCAGTGCTCTTTTCTTTGCAATATACTGACTACTGGTTATGATGCAGATTGCAAAATTATTCTTTATTAAAAAATAGTTTGCCATACATTATAGCTTGTACTCCTGTATATTTAAAATATGGCCCATAGGGGCACCTGGGTGGCTCAATTGGTTAAGCATCTGCCTTCGGCTCAGGTCATGATCCCAGGGTCCTGGGATAGAGCCCCACATCCATCTGGCTCCCTGCTCAGCAGAGAGTCTGTTTCTCCCTCTACCCTTCCCCCCTGCTCGTAATCTCTCTCTCTCAAATAATAAATTCTAAAAATAATAATAATAATAATAATAAAATAAAATACAACCCAGTTAATAAAAATATCATTATACTCAACTTGCCAGGAAAACAGAGGAAACGAAATTAAAATTACTTGAGGAAGAGTTAAGTACTTAATATGTGTCATTACATTTCATTCTCACAGAAGTCCCATTTCACAGATGATAAAACTGAGCATCAGTTAAGCTAAGTAGGCTTGCCTGGAGTTTCCCAGCTACTAAGTGATGAAATGGATATGAGGCTGGGCCTGTGCCCTTCCTAGTGGACCAAATGCTATTTTACTGATTATAATCTATAAAGCCCTTGATAAATGTAAAGTATTAAATCATCTCCATCTTCCATTTAATTGACTTCATCAACCTCAGAAGCATAAAAATCCCATAGTGATTTTTAGATTTTTAAAGTGGATCCACATTTTTAACTGCAGACAGCTGCTTTTGGTTAGACAATTTTCAGTTAGAACACGAAACACTGTAAGGCAGGACATTTGACTTTTTTTTTTTTTTTCTCCAATTCTTGTTCATGCATCTAATCTACAATTTCTTGACCACATAAAATTGGTACAGTCTATACACTTGGGTTAGTTATCTAGTGGTTTAGAAAAAAAAAGAGAAGTGTGAATTCAGAAAAACAGCTGCTCCTAAATGGAATGATATCAGACAGTCTCAAAATAAGCTTGGTCCAAGATAGCTTATTCTCCTCTGAATTGGTTGGTGCTTCTTGAAACTGCCTCACTTTGCAATGATTATATTAAATCACCTCTCTATTTCTGTAAGATTAGGCTATCAGTGGTTTTTAAACCTATTTGTAGAAATCACGCCTCTTCTTCAAATGGAATCTTATGTGGAACATGAATATGTAAATCAGGTAAGGAAGAAAAACCAGGGAGGGTTGCAGTGGGATCCCAGAGGCACATCAGCTGGGCTCCAGTTTGGGCCTGGAGAGGAGGCTACGGATGCCCTCTGCAGACTCCTCACGTCAGACCATCTCTAAGGTCCCTTGCAAGTTGAAAATCCTATGAACCAATGGCTCTGTTGGATATGTGTTGGTTATCTTATTGCCATGAATACCAGTTGTATTCAACAAGGGGAAAATAACAGTAACTGTCTTTCTCTGGGAACATCTGGTCTGGAAATTAAAACATTTTAGTTCTAATCCCAGCTCTGCCACTATTTAGGTCTGTTACCTTGGATGCTGTTTGCCCATCTATGAAATGAGGATAAAACATTCCCTACCTACTTTATTTTTAAATACATTTTCTTGTGGGGTAGAAAATTCCCTTTGACAAAAATAAAATTAGAACAACTGTAAAGTTTTGACTTCAGGAAGATGTATGACAAAAGGCGTGGATGTTGACTTTTCATTTCAAAGTCATAAACAGTAACTGCCTCTGTTAATAATTATAATAAAATTAAAAGCTTGAAATAGAAGTTCTATGAGTGCCTGGGTATAGGGGCAGGTATTCATTTTCATTTGTGCATAGTTATAAATTTTTTTCCAGGAGAAAATGGAACAATTCCTTTGTTTTAAAAAAACAAACCTGGTTTTTACAGGGTTGATATGTTTTATCAAACTAATACATGATGCTTATTAAAATACATAAACAAAAAATAAATTCCACCATTTGAACCTATCACAAATGACATTTGTTGAAGATCTTTCAAGGCATTCAATATGCAACTAAGATATAGACAAAAAAATAGGTAGGTAGATAAATATAAGTTGAGTGACAAAGAGATCAGTAGACAAAAATGGAAATCATACTCTACATGCTATTTTAAAACAAAAAATAACTGTATACTTTCATTTAGTGAAAGTAAAGGAAATTGAAGTGAAACTGTACAAATTGCTGAACTTTAGATAAATGTTTCTTCACTATGAAAGTTATTATTATTTACTTGAGAGAGAGAGAGAGAGACAGTGAGATCATGGGGGCGAGTGAGGGGGAATTGTGGGAAGAGGCAGAGGGAGAAAGAGAGAGAGAAACCCAAGCAGACTCCCCACTGAGCATGGAGCCTGATGCAGGGCTTGATCTCATGACCCTGAGATCATGACCTGAACCAAAATCAAGAGTCAGACACTTAACCAACTGAGCCATCCAGGCGCCCCCCCCTAATTCTTTTCAAAAACTTACAAAAAACACTAAGACATCAGAATCATTATGTAAAAGGTTTTTTTAAAATTCCATTTTAGACCGTATCTGTGCATCCCATGTGATGCAAGAGAAGAAGATCAGCATGTTCACTCTTCTACCATACTTTTGATTTTTGTGTTATCATTTACTTTCTGTCTGGTAGTCATAGTTCACACAGTTATTTAATATTAGTTTTATATTTAAGTGAATTAAAATTTCATCATTAATTCTTTACAATGGCTTCCATATTCCCTGTTCATATATTTTGATTTAATTTTTGTTGGCTGTGTTTTATCATCTAATTTTCTTCCCAAGGTTGAGAAGTCCTGTCCCTTTTCTTTATATCTGAAGGACAGCTGCCTGGCATAATCATTTAGCATTAAGTTTGGCTAAATATAAAGAATCTTTCTCCCCTAACACATATACATGAGAGATTTTAACACAGAAGTTTATTGATTTTTCACATAATAGAAGTCCAGAACAGGCATGATGTCTACATGAATTCGTCACGAACCTGCAGTCTTTCCAGCTCACTGTTCTACCATTTCTTAAAGAATGGTCCTTGTCCTCATGGATATTTTGTCTTTAAATATCATTTCTATCACATCTCTATTTTCCAAGAGTTGAATCTCCTTTGTATACTTCTCTATATCATTTTTATATTTTTGTTCTTTTATTCTTTTTCTCTAGCCTGTTCCTCATGTTTTGACATGCTTTAATCATATTTTATCCCTACTTTTCATTGTTTCTAACATAGCATTCACTTCAGAGATGTTTTTATTTTCTCTTTACTTCTTTCTTTACCAATCTGCTTTTATCTTCTAATTTATTTTTTTAAACCCTAGTAATATTCTTTGAGATAAATTTTTAGAGCAATCAGTTATGTTTAATACATTTTGTTTTTATGATAATTTATGTATTTGTTTATTTGATTAGTTATTTTTATGGGTTTATTTTTTTAAAGATTTATTTATTTATTTGAGAGAGAGAGAGATAGCATGAGTTGGGGGAGGGAGGAAAGAAGGAGAGGGAGAGAAGCCTGATGTGGAGTTCTGTCTCACAAACCTGAGATCATGACCTGAGCTGAAATCAAGAGTCAGATGCTTAAACAACTGAGCCACCCGGATACCCCTGATTAGTTATTTTTAAACATAATAAACCCCTGAAAATCCAACATGAAAACTAGCTCCTTGACAATAATATATATCTAACTATATGTTTTCCTCATTGCATCCCAATGCCTTCTGCATCCAAAGTAAGCATCATCTTGAATCCTGTGTTTATCATTCCTGTGATTTCTTTTTATATTGTGTTACTGTATCAATATGTATTACTTAAAACCATCAACAAAACAAAAGGCAACCTACTGAATGGGAGGGAATGTTTGCAAATGATATCACTGATAAGGAGTTAATATAAAAAATATATAAAGAATTCACACTGCTCAGTATAAAAAAAAAACAAATAATCTTATTTAAAAAAATGGGCAGTGGAACTGAATAGACATTTCACCAAAAAGACATACAGACGGCCAACAGACACATGAAAAGATGCTCAGCATCACTAATCATCAGGGAACTGCAAATCCAAACCACAGTGAGATATCATCTCACACCTGTCAGAATAGCTAATATCAAAAAGGCAAGAAATAACAAGTGTTGGCAAGGATGTGGAGAAAAGGGAAACCTTGTGCACTGTTGGTGGGAATGCAAACAGGTGCAGCCTCTGCGAAAATAGTATGGAGTTTCCTAGAAAAATTAAAAATAGAACTACCATATAATCCAGCAATTCCACTTCTGGGTATTTATATAAACAAAACAAAAACACTAATTTGAAAAGACATATGAACCTGCATGTTCAATGCAGCATTATTTACAATAGTCAACATGTAGAAACAACCTAAGTGTTTATCCATAGATGAATGGATAAAAAAGATATGGTATACACACACACACACACACACAATGGAATATTACTCAGCCATAAGTAAAAACAAAATCTTGTCATTTGCAACAACATGGATGGACCTAGAGGATATTAGGCTAAGTGAAATAAGTTGGGCAGAGAAAGACAAATACTGTATGATTTCATTTACATGTGGGATCTAAAAAACAAAATAAATGGGCAAACAAAACAAAACAGAAACAGACTCTTAGATACAGAGTCTGGTGGTTGCCAGAGGGGAGGAGGATGGGTGGAATAGGGAAAAGAGATTAAAAGGTGCAAACTTCCAGTCATAAAGTAAGTAAGACATACAGATGCAATGTACAGCACAGGGAATATAATTAATAATATTGTAACAACTTTGTATGGTGACAGATGGTAGCTAGATTTACTGTGGTGGACACTTTGTAATATATATATAAATGTTGAATCACTATATTGTACACCTGAAACAATAATATTTTCTGTCGATTAGACTTCAGTTAAAAAACAAAAACAATACACACACCAAACATGTGTTCCTTAGTAGGATTATACATGTGATTATATGTATTATATATGTACACACATATAATTACATTTATTCTTTATGTTGTTTTTGACTTTATTAATACAATGCCATGCTGAATATAAGAGACTTACTTTTTAATTTATATTGCTATTGTTTATCTATATCAGAGTGTGTTCATCTGTTTTGGCTACCATATAATATTCCATGGCATTAATATATTACAATTCATTTATCTACTTTCCTGTTTATGGGCATTTTAATTATTTATAGGTTATTGTTTTGTGAACAATATTTCAATAAACATTCTTCCACATGTATTTTATCATATAGATCCAAGAGTTTCTTGGGATTAATGCCTAGGAGTGAAATTGTTGAGTTATAGAGTATGTCTAAAATAGAATTCATTATAAGGGCGCCTGGGTGGCTCAGTTGGTTAAGCGACTGCCTTCGGCTCAGGTCATGATCCTGGAGTCCCGGGATCGAGTCCCGCATCGGGCTCCCTGCTCGGCAGGGAGTCTGCTTCTCCCTCTCCCACTCCCCGTTTGTGTTCCCTCTCTCGTTGTGTCTTTCTCTGTCAAATAAATAAATAAATAAAAATCTTAAAAAAATAAATAAATAAAATAAAATAGAATTCATTATGTTATTCTCTAAACCAGCCTCCTCTGTACCTCCCTATTTCCGTTTAGTAACATCCCAATCACCAGCAACTTTGACTTCCCAGTCCTCCTTTGTTCCCTGTATCCAACTGATTGCCAAACCTAGAAAGCTCTTGCCTTCCCATGATATTTCTCATCTCTCCTGTTCAAGCCTCAGTAATTCTCCCCTTTACTCCCTATTCCTAAACATCATGGTCAATCAATTCCAATCACATCATTTCCTTGTTCTATTCTTCAGTGGCTCCCTATTGTCTAAGAGATTAAGTGGACCCATAATCCTGCAAAGTCCTCCACAATAAGACTTCAGTCTACCTCTCAGCCTTAATGTTTCTCTTTTGGTAGCAGAGAATGTTTGAGTTGCAAGGGATCTTAGAGATGATCTGGTCCGACCCACTTACATACAGATGAGGAAACAGAGGCCCGGGGAGGAAAAAGGCTTTTATCAAGGTCATATATGTGATCCATTTGAACAATCTTATGGTTATTGCAGGCACTGCAGGAAGAAGGCAAAGAGAGGCTTGTGATCTTCCATCTTGAGTTAAGGACAGTGGAGTGGAAGAGTTGTAGATAGGGAGAAAGCGTGATTGTACCATGTCAAGAAAATTATTGTGGCTCCTGGGCTGGTAGAAAAGAACCATAAAGAATGGACCCTTGTGTTACTATGTTGAGCACAATTGTTGCACTGTATTAAGATACAATTATTGTTTGAGACTGAAAGGGTGAAGCTGTGCTCTTGAAGATAGTCCATCAATAGTGTCTACACTCTATCCCCAGATAAAGACAGCAAAAATTTTTAGGTATAAGTACTTGGGTTCTTGTTTCCTATTCCTCAAATGTCTAAAGCTGAAGAGTGACATTATACAGCCCACTACTCACTCATTGATTATATGTCCTATATCCTCTCTTTGCCCGGGATAATAATAGTACCTACCTCATAAAGTTAATGTGAGGACTGAATGAGACAATCTAGATAAAACAGTTAGCAAATGGAAAACACTCAGCAAATACTATTGATTATTATTTCACAAGCAAGACTGACAGATGCGGAGCGGGGGATGTGAGGGAGAGGGAAAAAGAGAGAAAGGTTTCAAGTTCAACCCTACTACTCAAACCTCCCATCTAGGGTCCCTCCATCTCCTCTTTGAAAGACATGCTTGTCAGGCACAATTACTATTGATGCCTTGTGGAATAGGACAGGTCTCGAGCACCTTGGGATTGAGCTAATGTTAGAATGATTCAAAATTTAGAATACATGTAAACATATAACATAATATACTATATGTGTCTTTTAAATAAGTATCTATACATATGTATGTCTTTTAAATGTTTTTGTTTCTGTTTTCCTTTTGGCCTCCCTTAGTAACTAATAAAGCCTGTCCATTTGGTGTTAAGGTGACCCAAGAGAAGATCTTTTTTGTTTATTCACCGTGAGTCAGAGTGCTTAAGAGGTAGCAGCAGGCTAATGGAAAAGAACTCCTTTCACCTTGAAAATAAAGATGAAAGTCATGGAGAGAGCCATCCCACTACTCTTCAGAGCTTTGCTGTCTCTCCTGGAGTGTACCCTTCCAGTGCTAAAACCTGGAATTCCAGACAAGTTCTAACCAGAAATAAGAGGTTGGCCTTTTGGAGCTGGAAGAATGATTCATGATAAAAAGCAAGTTAGGGAAGGTTATGGAGAAAGATGAAAGCAAGGGTTGTCATCTTTTAACTGTCAATCAGTTAAAATTAGTAAATATTTGTTGTGAGTCCACTGTGTGCTAATCTAATAGCAGATATGATCCTTGCCCTCAAAGTCAAACATCCAAAGTGAAAAGGTCAATATGTACATGAGTGGAATGGAAAAACAAGTTCAAAAAACAAGGCCTGTCATAAAACAACATACCAGATGAAGGGAACACAGAGTAGGCAGGTTCTGTAGGTGGAACACGGAGAGAGAGCTCACTGAGCTAAGTGCACTTTCATTGTGAAGAAGGAAGGACTGGTGCTAGATATTTTTTAAAATGCAAACATTGGATAGTGGAAAGGAAGAAGAAATGGCCAGAGTGGACATGAAGTATCAGGAGTATGTAAGATATTTAATAGGGACAGTGAGAAGATCTTTCTGGCTTGGATCACGAGTTCCTTTAGGGGACTGGCCCCAATGGAGGACTTTGAATGCCAGGGTGAGGAGCTCAGCCTTACCCTGCAGAACATGAGATATTCCTTTAAAATGTTTGAGGCAGGCAGTGAAATAATGAATAACTTTTGAGGATGGCTGGACAGTAGGGAGACGGGTTAAGACACTTTGGTAGAAAAACCTCAACATTTCAACAGTACATGAGTCTTGGGGAGACTTCTAAATGTGTCAAATGTCTAGGAAATTCAGATTTTTTTTTTTTTTTATGCTAACCTGCTGACTTGTGTCGGGGAGAAAGGGAAGAAAAGAGCAGGCAGAATTTTATCTAATGCAGAAGACAGTTATTTTGCTAGCATTTACTTGCATGGCTGACATTTTGGGGCCAACTGTGGCAGAGGCCACTTCCCTGGAAAAACGTGGCACACAGTTCTCAGTCCACAGATTGAATGTGGGAAGACAGACAACTAAAGCCCTCAAAGGGCTTCATGATGTTTCTTCCTCTTTTAAAATAAGTTTCTACTTCATTAAAAACAAAATCCCACTTGGCTAAAAGTCTCTCTTTATACTAATATGACCAGGAAATTTCATATATAAAGAACTGGTTCCCTCTTTTTAGCTGGAAGTTTCTGTAGGCCCAACTTGTGTCAATATATATATATATTTTTTAATTAAACACTTCACAGACAGTGGCCTCAGCTGATAAGGACACAGCCTGTTCACTCTCAGAGATCAAAGTGTTTGCAAGATTGCTAACGGTGATGGCTGGGAATGTTCTGTACACCAAACAGACCTAAAGGGACCAATGCTCCTGGTCATTAGAGTCAGGTGGCGGTTGGATATAGTCCAGGTTCCTGGAACTAGGGATGCTGAATTGAAAGCAAGGTGGCTCCACTGGGCAAGATTTGGGATCGAGGTGGAGGTCACTAAAACGAGGGGCATAGAGAGGACTTAGGGGCAGTACTCAGGTCTACTGGGACCTTAGTCCAGGGGTCTGTCCATCAAGCTGTGTATACACCTATTACAAGGTTTAGAGCCTTCTGCCGCTCTCTTGCCCCCTCCATGGCCACCTGTGATTGCTTGCCTGAGTGAGAAGCTTTGAGCTCACTCCCATGCCCAACTTGCCTTGGCAAAGAGTGGTGTGGGGCAGATGTTGCTTCAGAGTCAGACTTATATCACAAGAGTCTGATTGTTGACCTGGCATATCCATGATCGGTTCTAACCTCTGTGAGCTGTTATCCATTAACCTACTTGTTCTCCTATTTTTCTGACATCTGATAACTAAGGCCCTATGCTTGTACCAGCTTAAGACCAGCCAGAAACTTTGCTCCATCGGTGTCCATTTAATTATGATTAAACCTGTGTCAATATGCTTACTTACTTTTCATGCGGTTGCAGGTAGTTGTGTTAACAGACCAAGTCCTTACAGGCAGTGCTCCCATCTAACTTGTGATGTGACCAGGTTAGGAGGCCCCCATGGGGTTTGATTCCCGTTGGGGTAATCGTGCAGGCCTGGAGAGCTGGGAGGTGGGAGTCAGATCCGACCAGTGGAGAACAGTACACTGCTAAGTGTCAGTGGAGAACAGATGCGGCTGCAGATGCTAGGAGCAAGTTCAGTCTAGAAAGTGTGTCCTGAGAGATTGGACGTAGTTCATGATTGGTGGGAACAGGAGGCATCCAGAAGTTTAGACAGGTGGGCAGGCAGCTCAGGGGAGTCTGGAGCTGGTTAGCAGAGGCCCACCTGCGTGACTCAGTTCAGGGGTGTGTGTTGGTGATGGCAGAGGTTGCTTTGAAAGAGAAGGCAGAGCTTTGGTTCTGGAAGAACACGTGGTCTGAACTTGTTCTCGACTGTTTCCCAACCAGAGGCTCAGTTATTGGCTCCCTTTCAAAAGCTTCTTCAGTTCCCTCACCTTAGGGGACATCTTCCTTCTCTCAGAGGGTTCCTCTATCATCTCTGCCCTCTGCTGTCAACCCAAACCCTGGGCTCTGGTTTTGCTGCCTGTTCATTCCTTGGACTGACCATTGAGTTTTTCTCTCATCCCCGACGTCCAGATCAAGAGTAAGGAAGGAACTGTTGCCAGAACTGTGCATGTTTAGGTCAATCCTGATTCCAGATACCCTGACCCAGTTCAGTGGCCAAGGCCCCTTGCACACCAGAAAGAAGAGGTTGGACACAAGGGAACTCCATAGTTTACTGAGTCAGAGGTGATATCATAGGGGTAGGGAGCTAGTTATTAGAGCTGAGGTACTGGGACAGGGTAGGCTAGATTTGAGAACCAGGGCAAAATTCTAGCTGTTGGAACTGGGGCAGCAAATCTCAAAGTACTTCTCAAATTTTTTCCTCCATAAGGTTAGTGCTTATCAAACGTCAGTAAGCTTCAGAACCCATGTGTGCACACATTCTGCCTCAGTAGGTCTGGGGAAGGGATTACAGTCTAGGACTCTGTAATTTTTTTTATTTCTCTTTCGAAGAAATATTTGCTTTATATGTATTAAGCAAAAACGACACATGTATTTTCCCCTTTCCATTCACATGGTAGCATACCATACACACTGTTTTGAACCTTGGTTGGTTTTTTTTTTTTCACTTAACAATGTTTGTTTGAGAGTGTACCATACCAGTATATAAAGTCTTCTCATTCTTTTTAATGACTACGTAGTATTCCACTGTGGGAGCATACCGTAATTCATTTAACAGTACACTGCTAATAGACACACAAGTTGCTTCCGATCCCTCCCAACTGTGAACAGCATAGCAACAAGTACCACGTGCACATGTCATTTCCCACATAAGTGATTATATCTGGATACATTCTGGGAAGTGGAATTATTGGGCCAAATGGTAAGGGATTTTATGATTTGGGTAGATATTGCCAAATTGCCCTTCACAGAAGCTCTATTGATTTATCCTCCTATGAGCATGAGTACCATTTGTTCACAAGCTCTAGCCAAAAAACTGTACTGTCAGACTTTTTTAACTTTGCCAACAGGATAGGTCAAAAAAGTATCTCATTGCTGTTTAAATTTATAATTCTTTTACCATGAGAGGAGGATGAGCCTACTGGAATATGTTTGAGAGTCATTTGTATCTGTGTGTGTGTGAAGCCTGTTTGTTTCCTTTGACAATTTTTCTACTGGATCTTTTGATCTTTATTTTACTGGTTTGCAGGAACTCTTTATCTATTAGAGAAATTAAGCCTCTGCTTGGGATATGAGCTGCAAATATTTTCCCCAGTTTGTCTTTTATCTTTTGGCTTCCCTTTTGGTGGTTTCTGCAGCATAGCTCTTAATACAAATGTAACTGTTACTGAATTCATTAATGTTTTATGCAAGGGGCCCATAGTGACTTCTGGATTTTATGTTATACTTAGAAAGGCCTTCCCCATTCTGAGATTATGAAAAATTATCCCATATATTCTTATAGTATCTTTATGGATTTTAAAAAATATATTTAAATCTTTAATCCAGAAAGAATTTATTCTAGAAAAAGATGTAAAATTTGGTTGCAACTTATTTTTTTTTCAGATGGCAATGCAGTTTCCTCAGTACCTTTTATTGAATAATCTATCCCTTACTTTTATCATTGCCCAGATTTGAATTGCTCCTTTTATCATATTCTAGATTCCATATGGATTTGGGTTTAACTCCAGACTTTCTCCTCTGTGACATGACTATATCTGTCTCTTCATGCACCCATACCACACTGTTTTAATTATACTAGCTTTATTTTTTTTAAAGATTTTATTTATTTATGTGTCAGAGAGAGAGAGGCAGGGGCAGAGGCAGAGGAAGAAGCAGGCTCCCTGCTTAGCAGGGAGCCCAATGCAGGGCTTGATCCAAGGACCCTGGGATCATGACCTGAGCTGAAGGCAGATGCTTAACTGACTGAGCCATGCAGGCGCCCTATATTAGTTTTATAAGGTAGTTCTAATGCAGGTAATCCCTGGAGTGCACCTTGAGAAACACTGTCCTAGGGGCTAATACAGAACTAGCCCTTTGTAGAGTAGGATTATAAGTTGATTTCAACAATGAGGAGAGGAAGGCTTAACTAAAGAAGAGCATTTGGAGATGAGGATTTCATAATTCAAGCTATATCCATCTGTGTCACAAATTTGAGTGACTCCTACACCTTGACAGCAGCAAGAGATATATACAGATAATGAGTCGTATCTGTCTTGGTGAATAATATTGACTCTTACACAGACCAGAACTATAGTTGAGGATATGACTGTGGCAGTGGCTATGACACGTTGCCGGCATGACTGATCAATTTTGACAATTTCAGAGAGAATATGGAGAAGAGAAGATAGACTGCTCCTTTTGAAAGTCTTCCTGTTTTCCTATTAACAAATATAGCTTCATTTTGACTTTTTTTAATAGGAATTTTTGTCAGTTGTTAGTTTTGTTTATTTGTATGGCTCTTGAGTTAATATAAGAGTAACTTTATGTGATAAGTATTTTTTTTTTAAGATTTTTTATTTTATTTATTTGACAGAGAGAGACACAGCGAGAGAGGGAACACAAGCAGGGGGAGTGGGAGAGGGAGAAGCAGGCCTCCCGCGGAGCAGGGAGCCCGATGCGGGGCTCGATCCCAGGACCCTGGGACCATGACCTGAGCCAAAGGCAGAGGCTTAATGACTGAGCCACCCAGGTGCCCCTATGTGATAAGTATTATTTATTCAGTCTACATGCATGGATTTATAGATTCATGGGCTACTATTGCAAGGGGCCCATAGATCAGAAAGTATACTTTTATATAAGGATTGTGCACATACATAATCAATTCACTCGTTCATTCCACATGTATGAAATGAGCTCCCCTTATGTTGCCAAGAGCTTTGATAAGTGCTGGGGATGCAATAGGTAGCAAAACCAGAAAAGAAAAAAAAAAGATGAATGCATAGGAAATAACTTGTATTAGTTTCCTAAGACTGCTATAACAAAGTATCACAGACTGGGTGGCTTTAAAAAACCAAATTTATTTTCTCATATTCTGAAGGCTAGAAGTCCAAAACCAACCTGCCAGCAGAGACACGCTCCCTCGGAAGGCTCCAGGAAAATCCTTCCTTGCCTCTTCCTAGCTTCTAGTGGTTGTCTGCCATCCTTGGCACTCCTTGGTTTATAGTTGCATCACTCCAGTCTCTGCTTTCATCTCCACCTGACTGCCTTCTCTCTGCATGCATCTATGTCTGCTCACAGCCTTCTTTTAAGGACACCAGTGCCCCCTCTAATCCAGTATGATCTCATCCTTACTTGGTTCTATCTGCAAAGACTCTATTTCCAAATAAGGTCACATTCAGAGTTATCAAGAGTTAGGACTTCAACGTATCTTTTTGGGGGACACAATTTATCAAAATGTAAGGCAGCAATATCTATCTTAATCCTCAAGTTAACCATCAAGTTACCTTAAACATCAAGTTAGCTTTCTTTTTTTAAAGATTTTATTTATTTATTTTGAGAAAGAGAGAGAGCATGAGCAGGGGCGAGGGGCAGAGGAAGAGGGAGAAGCAGACTCCCCGCTGAGCAGGGAGCCCCATGAAGGGCTCAATCCCAGGACCCCGGGATCATGACTTGAGCCAAAGGCAAAGGCTTAACCTACTGAGCCACCCAGGCGCCCCTCAAGTTAGCTTTAAAAACAATTTAAAAACAGTTGCCTATTTAACTATTTAATTCAATCAAATGGGATTGGAGACAATGGGAATAAGAGATGGTGCTGGGCAGGAGTTGTAGGATTTGGGACAGCCAGGGGAGGGAGAAGCCCTCTGGAAGGGAAACTGGAATGGGCCAACAAAACATCTCTACAGTTCCATGGAGGGCCTGTAGTCTGTCCTGGTTAAGGCAAACTACCCCCCACTTTGTGGAGGAGACACTAACTTGCATTGCCTTTTCCCTTGGAAGAGGTAGTAGAAACCCAAATACACCCTCCCTGACTGCCCTATTCCACTGAGACTGCAGAAAAATAAGGTACTCGGCTTCTCCCCCTTCCTGCCCTTGGGCACCTTGGCCTCGGCCAGCCTGCCTTAATGTGAGATCGGTTTCAGGCCAGGAATATGATTCTCAAAACATATTTCTCTGTCTTTGGTGTCCTACCAGGCTGTCCCTTTTCCAGAGCCAATATTTTCATAAAGATGGCAAAATTTGACTGTGGTTAGGATTCCATTTTATTGTATTTATTAGGATTATTTTTAAAAAGTGTAGTAACAGATTCAGAATCAAGAGCTCTAGGAGGAACCCATATTTTCCTGCTGGTGACATGAAGAGCCATAACAGAAGTTCCATCTGGCAGTAGATGTAAAAACAATTTTAGTTGCTACATAGAGAGCTAGCCTTCAGTTAACAAGTAAATTTGTTTTCATTTGCCTTCAGCTGCACACAGCTGGTTTCTTCCCTCACCTCTACTGAGGGGCTCAATGTCTCCCTTCTGTGTTCCCCCTTCAGGCTGTAAAAACCCACTCTCAAAAAGCATTTGATAATCTCACTTACACAGTTGTGTTAATGGCTGATACATGGCAAAAGAAAGTTTGGAGAATGTGGATGAAAGCACACTTGAGTAGGAATCCAAGGCCTGGCTTATTTAGATTATATTGTACCCTAGTTTTGAGGGGACACACTCCCAGACTTTTGGAGGCAGGAATGCCTGGGTTTTGCATCCCAGCTCCATCACTTATTAGCTGTATGATCAAAGACACTTAGTTAATGTAGGTGCTCCTAAATGTCCTTTTCTTGAAAGTGGATATTGTAATACTTACTTCACCAGATTATTTGTCAGGTAACACAGTACTTGACATACAGAAAGACCCTGAAAGGATAATCGTGGTTTTTGCTAATAGAAGAGGACTCGGGATGTTATACTCTTTTTTTTTTTTTTTAAAGATTTTATTTATTTATTTGAGAGAGAGAATGAGAGAGAGAGAGCATGAGGGGGGGGGACAGTCAGAGGGAGAAGCAGGACTCCCTGCTGAGCAGGGAGCCCGATGCGTGACTCAATCCCGGGACTCCGGGATCATGACCTGAGCTGAAGGCAGTCGCTTAACTAACTGAGCCACCCAGGTGCCCCCGGGATGTTATACTCTTTAAGAGAGAATTCCTTTGCCTTTTTGCCCAGCCAATTAGTGAGCTTTTGCTTCTTCTAACAAACATGAAGTGGCATTGTGGTTCTGATGAGCAGAGACAGCCTTCCATAGAACTAGCTCATAGCAAGCTTGCCTCTAGGCAAATTTAGGAAGGCAGAGATACCCTGGGAGAAAGACAGGATGTGTCCCCTCTGGAATACTTTGCCAACCCCCAGCCAGGGAGCAGGCTCCATCTCTGACCAATTGCCACACTGCTGCTCTTCCAGGGCCCTCACCTATGTTTCAAGAGCCTTAGGCTTACGCAAGAGGCAGAGAGAAACATGGAAACAGAAGAGAGACAAGCAAACCACCTGGACTGTAATTTTCTTGTTTCTTCTCTCTTATCAGGTTCTCTCTTATCTCTGAAGATTCCATGTTTTCAAGGATTAAGTTAGTCCCTTGGAAGTTGCTAGTCCCCATCTTCCAGCCAGTCTCTCCCATGGGTCACTGGTATGCAATCATAACTATTTTTCAAGGTTATATGGTCATCCTTTATTAGACTGGAGTCCCCCAAGAAAGAGGACTATGTATCTCATTCATTCATTCATTCATTTATATATCATTCATCACTGTAAGATTAATAATAATCATCAGTATTGATTAAGCTCTTCCTATGTGCCAGATAACTTGCTAAGATTTTCCCATATCATCTAACTTAATTATCCCAACAACTCTGTGATGTAGGTACTATTTATATTTCATTTTTTTTTAAAGATGCATTTATTTATTTGAGGGGGAGAGAGAGAGAGAGAGAGAGAGCAGGAGGAGGAGCAGAGGGAGAGAGAATCCTCAAGCAGGCTCCCCACTGAGCACGGAGCCCAATGCAGGGCTTGATCCCAGGACCCTGAGATCATGACCTGAGCTGAAACCAAGAGTTGGATACTCAACTGACTGATCCACCCAGGCACCCCTATATCTCATTTTTTTAAATGAGGAAATTAGGTACAGAGATGTTACCTGCCCAGTCACATGGCTAGCAAGTAAGAGAATCTGGTTTCTACATTTTGCCCAAGTTGGTGCTAAGGAGATACTGAGTAGTATAAAAGGCACACAAATGATAGCTCTTGTCCTCTAGGAACTTAAAACTTAGATGGGTACATAAGACAAAACAAGCAGCCAGATATGACAGAATATGACTAAATATTTAAATAAATCTAGCTGGACAAAGGAAATTAGTGTGGGCTAGACCATTAAAATTAGAGCTCCTAAGCTCTAAGAGATGAAATCAAGGCTTCTGCAAAGGTACAGGATTCAGAACTCTAAGTGGTGGGGGAGGGGAGGAGGGAAGGCGGAACGTGTATGGGTGGGGGCAGGTAGAGAAAGGAGGCCATGCCTACCGCCAGAACAGAGTGCTGGGAGATTCGGCCCAGGGTGATTGGGTGGGCCTGGAGTGTTTGGGAAAGAAGTTTAGAGCGTTCTCTCAAACAGGACATGTAAAACTGCTCAACCTTTCTTAAGAAGAGTGTGGTATAATCAAAACTGTGCCTTAAGAGGATTAAGAAGTGTCAAGGAGGAGAATAGGAATCCAGAAAGCTAGTTAGGACATTTCTTGAGCAGTCTAGGAATGAAATAAAATTCTGAACTAAATTAATGACAGTATAAATCACCAGGAAGAAAGAGAGTGAGAATGAGCAATTTCAAAAGAAGAGCTGATTGAACTTTGTGATTGATTAGTTATGAGTGATAAGGAAGAAAATGGAATTTAAAAATGACTTGTAGGGTTTGAACTGATGAGACAGGGAAATGGTAGTAATAAAACCGTAAAGTTAGGGAAGGAAGATGTTTATAGTTGTAGACATTTTAAATATAAGTACTGCAGATATCTGGATGAATGTTCAGTTGGAGCAGGAAATGTGTGATGAGAGCATGGGAGAGGAATTAGGATTGTTAAAGTAAAGTTGCTATTACCTGAGGAATAAACATGCCAGTGCCAGCATGTGGCTGGACCGAGGCTGCTTTTTAAGACAATTGTTTTCAAGACCATTCCCCATAAGTATCTTGCGTTTCTGCACATCTTGTGAGTGAGGTACTGACTACCCATTCATTCAAAATATCTTTTCAAGGATGTTTGTATAACAAATAGCCTCGGAAGACAGACGTGGTGCCTCCATCTAAAGAAAAAGCCACACATGCTTACTGTCCAGTATAATAAAGATACTGTCTCCCTATAGAGCAAAGAGCAGGCGTGTTTACTGCCCAGTATAAAAGATCTGGTTTCCCTAAATTCCTCTATTGTAACACAGCCCACAGCTTATGCAGGCATCCATTTGGGCCCATCTGCATTGCTCCCACGGGACTCGGGCGCAATGGAAACCGAAGTCAGTGTGCTGAAGTTCATGCTGCTTGCTGTGCTGTGAGTGGTACAGTCCTTTGTCTCTGGCCCGGAGTCTTTTGCCAGCAGCCATGAAACGGTGCCAAGGTAATTTGTTAGCTTACCAACTTGGTAAAATCTTAGACCTCTTCACAGTTCTTTAAAGTTAGATGAGGAGGTCTTACAGAAGGGACAACCAGACAGAGTTCTGGGTCTCAGGTGACACTGATCAAAGGTGAAAAGTACTGAGAGCAGAAAACCTTAGGCAGATAAATATTGGAGCAGTATACTCAAGAGCTCAGTCATGATGCTTGGCGAGCCCATAGTCCCCTTCTAAGAGAAACTATCTATGCTCTGCTGCTGAGGAAATGCTCCTGGAAGTGATATTCTTCATTATATCTCCTTATATATCACCTTACATCAATCTTATTGTCCCATAAAATCCCTGCTATAGACTGAATGTTTGTGCCCCCCTCGACTTCATATGTTGAAATCCTAACCCCCAACGGTATTGGGGAGGTAATTAGGTCATGAGGGTAGAGTCCTCATGAATGGGATTAGTGTCCTTATAAAAAAGACCCCAGAGAGCTCTGTCACCACTTCCGCCATGTGGGGACACAGTGGTTCCAATGAACCAGGAAGTGGGCTCTCACCAGAACTCATCCATGTTGGTAACTTGATCTCAGACTTCCAGCCTCCAGAACTGTGAAAAATAAACTTCTATTGTTTATAAAAGCCACCCAGTCTATGGTAGTTTATTCTAGCAGCCCGAACTGACAAGACAATCCCTTTAGTTGAAACTTTTCCCACTGGGTTACCTTATAGGTACAGTCTAGCCCCCTGCTTTCGGACTAACTATCCCCCTGTTGTCCAAACAGCATGGCCAGAGAGGTCACAATGTATCTTGAGCCCCTCACCTCAGGGTCAGAGTAGGAAGAAGTGGGGACTGAGCAAGAATTGGCCAGAGGAATTGGGCCTGGCTGTAGGAGGGTGCCCTATACAATCTGGGTGGGGATGGGGGGCCTGAAAAGCTCAGGCTTCATTCTAGGTGAATAGTAGAGATCTTGAAGTAGGAAGTGCAGACAGTACACAGCCACGTAGGCTGAGCTACTGTGGTCCTTAGAAGGTAGGCACAGCTAGACCCTGGGAATACAGAAACGCAAGATACATAGCTACTGTGGTCCTTAGGAGGTAGGCACAGCTAGACCCTCACCCGGGTATTCCCAGCACAAAAGCAGGTTGTGTGGGAATAATAACCACAAAAGTTACTGTGTGGTGTTATTATAAGTGGAGAGGAGTGGATTTAGTTCAAGTCAGTTGGTTCAACACTTATTAAATGTTTACTATCTGCTAGGGACTGTGCGATCTACTGGGGAAATGAGAGTATCTCAAGGATACACAAATAAATATTATAGAGCAGAAGACATGCAATAATAAAGACACATGCCAGGTATAGAGAAGAAGAATGAGTCATTGATTTGGGGGGAGCAGAAGGAGGTAGGGAGCCAGAGGAGGATCACTGAGGAGCAGACTCCTGTGTGGCATTTCAAAGGATAAACACAATACATAGGAGTTTTCCTAGGAGTATGGGTGTTTGGAATACATGGCTGCAAAGTTTGGCGGAACAGGAAGGACACAGCAGGAATGAAGCAGGTGACAGAGCCATGGCAAAGTGTTCCAGGATTCAGGGTCAGACTCTGAGCCCAGGACAGAACTAATCTATGAATAAAGGAAACTGAGGGGCACCTGGCTGGCTCAGTTGGTGGAGCATGTGACTCTTGATCTCAGGGTCATGAGTTCGAGCCCCACATTGGGTGTAGAGCCTACTTAAAATTAAAAAGTTAAGAAAAAAAAGGAAACTGAGGCAGAACCTAGGCATATGACAAGGTAGGACAGAGGCAAGGAATAAGTAGGCATCAGTGAGCCTGACAATGCCAAGGCTGACCATGGGTGTGTGGGTGACAAGACTTCTGATCCTGTGACTAATTCAAGACCTTCTCGGGTGGAAACACCGATTTTGAAAGCATGTGCTTTCTGCTCTGTGTGGGCTCAGGCACAGGAAAACCAGGCCTTCTGGGGTGATTCTCCGCAGTGACTTGCAGAGTGAGGCCGGGTCAATTCCTTCTTCACAAATTCTGCCATGCTCAGACTCTTGGCTCTCTGGGTTATGCAAATACCTTCCCAACTGGTTTCTCAGCTGTCTGACACACACTCCTCGATCTGTCTTCCCAGACAGCCCTAGGGGTGTTTTCCTAAATAGCAGATCGATGATGTCACTTTCCTGCCTCAGATCTTCTAGTAGCTGCCCATTGTTGGCCCCTGCTCTTGACGAGGCTTTCACAGTGTGGCCCTGCCAGGGCAAATGTTCTGAGAAGATAATGAAGCTGAAATGTCAAGGCTCCCCATCTTCAGGTCCTGAGGGGCCCCTATGAGTGTGTTTCTATGGCCATTTTATATTCAGTTTTGTAAAGAGGGTCCTCCAAGCTCCAGGCCGCACAAAACCTAACTCTACCACATGGGCCCTATCCATCTCCCCAGCCTCTTCTGAGGGCAATGTGATCTCTCTCTCTCTCACTCCCAACAGCCCGAGGGTCTCTGGACACACAGTCTGAAACATTCCCCACCAAGCTGTGCTTTAGCACCCTGATGAGGCATCTCTCTCCTGAGGAAAGGCCACACTCATCCCTCCCCCCACCCCCTTATCACCAAAAGTTCACAGCCTCTTCCTCCAGGCTTCCCTGCACCATGGGGATACTGCTGCATTCCTGCATACGTCATGCCACCTGGCAGCTATCTGCCCCATGGAACTGAGACCTGCCCTCACCCAGGTATTCCCGGCACAAAAGCAGCACCTGGATGAAGAGGAGTGTCTCAGATCAGCCTTGATGAACGGACCTGAAATGAAATGCCACCATTGCTGCCTCTTATAATTCATATTAGTCACCATTTATGGTGGACATACTAAGTGTCATGGAATAAGTAAGACATTTAAAATGCATTATCTGTGGGGCGCCTGGGTGATTTCGGCTCAGGTCATGATCTCAAGGTTGTGAGATCGAGACCCGTGTCGGGCTCCGTGCTGGGCATGGAGCCTGCTTGAGATTTTCTCTCTCTGCCTTTGCCCTTTCCCCACCCCCTCCCTCCCCACTAAAAATATATATTTATATATATATAAATTATATATTATATATTATATTTAAATTTATGTTACATATAGGAATATAAATTTATATATGTATAAATATATATATATATTTTTTTTTTAATTATTTATTTATTTATTTGACAGAGAGAGACACAGCGAGAGAGGGAACACAAGCAGGGGGAGTGGGAGAGGGAGAAGCAGGCTTCCTACGGAGCAGGGAGCCCGATGCGGGGCTCGATCCCAGGACCCTGGGACCATGACCTGAGCTGAAGGCAGACGCTTAATGACTGAGCCACCCAGGCGCCACTATAAATGTATTTTTATATATGTATTTTGTATGTTGTATTTTTGTATTTTATATGTATATATAAAGTACATATATACATATAAAATACATTATCTGTTATTCTCACAATAACTGAAGGTTGACCAAAGAGAAGATACTAGGCTGACCCCTATGAAATTGACAATATTTAGCCATCTTTGGTGTATACAAACAACAATTTCCTATGGTTCAACCTAAGAGATTTAAACCCAGTCATCTGACTCTAGGGTCAGTATTCTTTCCTATAGAGAGGAAGAGCCATCCTGACTGGTTAAGATAAAGAGAGCGCTGAGAGCCACATCGCAGGGTAAACTCTGACAGCTCACTATTCAATGTGTAGAGAGATGTGCATGTGACAATTCTTTTTATTTCTATGTTTTTTGTAGTCCATATTTTAACCACAGTCAAAACAAAAGATTTGTTTATCTTCTTCCTCTTCAATTAAAAATATCCCAAAGGGAAGGACTCTATTCTTTTTGGAAGGAGGAAGGAAAAAAAAAAGAGGAAAAGAGAATGGATAGCATAGTTTTCTCTATTAAGATTTTTAATAACAGCTCCTTGCTAGTCTTATAAATAGGAGAGCTCCCCTTTATTTATTTTACAAGATCATATTTTAAGTAACAGCGGCTTTCACACGACACTCCTTGCATAATGATTTTAAGAAGAGGAAATTGTGTTTATGTTTAAGATAGCACTTAATTGCCAGGAACATAAGTAAAAAACCCAAGGCAGCATTACTATTGAAGCCTGAGAGAAAATAGAAAGCTTCTAGTTCCATTACTGCAGTGCAAGGCAAAGTCATAATTAATATAATTTATAAAAAAGTTGTTATCAAAGGGGGTATGTCACCAAGCCCCACCAGCCCAAATTGTTGATCTAATTTAGTTAATAACTGCTTTGCCGTAACTACTCCTATTACAGGGAGAAAAAAATTGATAAACTCACATGAGCCACACCACAGATCCTTCATCAACTTGGCAAAGGCATTTTGCACATTGCCTGAGGAAGGATTTCAAATTGATTGTCTAGAGCAGAATGGGAGAGAACAAGAACCTAAAATGGAAATCTGCAATTACAGCTCAGAATATCTTTAGGGAAGCTGAACCATTTCAAAGTACAGGTCAGCTACACCAGATAACAGATGAGAAGGGCGAAAGACTTCTGACCACTGGCACCCTTCACAGTTCACAGAATGACTTTCATTTTTCCCTGGTCCCTTTCTCACTTCTCTTCCATCCCACCCCTAATGGGCATCTAGACGGGGAACTGTTCATTTCATCCTCAGATGAATACATCTAGTAAACCTTCCATAAATAGAATCACTTCCAGATCTTTCTCCCACCTGGTCACAGGAATGTTTTCCTATCAATCAGCCCCCAAACAGCTCTGAGCAAGACCAAGTTAGGCAGCTGCTGCCCCTGCCTTCACACTAATCTGGAGCTCTGGGACCACAGGTTTCGTCCTGTGAGGAAGGTTTACTCTTTCTCCTTTGCTGCCATCCTTTATCCTTTCTTCTTCTTCCTACTCCTTTACAGACTCCCAGTCCCAAGCAAAGTTTCATCTGGAGCAGAAGGGAAAATCTTGGTTCACAAAACCTAAACTCTGAAAACCGGAAGCGATGGGCACAAAAGATTTGGTAGCTAGTGGGTGACGTATGAGTGAGGATAGCTAGATCCAAGATAGTCAATGATTTGCTTAAGGTCTCCAGGACATGCGTCTTCCAGGAAGACTGAGTGTGAGACCTTGCGGTATAATGGACTGAGTCCTGCACTGGAAGATGTGGGTTCTAATCCCCTCTCTGTTACTAAGTAGCTAAGTGGCCTTCAACAGGCCACATTGTTTCTTGAAACTTCTATTTCCTCACCAGTAAGATGCCTGGGTCAGACAAGATCAATAATTCTCGATCTTTCTTCTCTCAGTGACACGACACATTCCTGCAACAACTCCTTGATGATATCTCAGAATTTGAGATTATTCCTATGGGATAGAGCTATGTTTCTTAGCATTGTGTAAACCTATGCCATCTTTTGAAGACCACAACAATATAAAGAGAGATGATCTAAGATCCTTCCAGCTTTAACATTTTCCAATTCCTGGCAGAAAAGGTGGATTTAATTTAATTTGTGTGTTTGTGTACCTGGGTGTATCTCAGCCTGCCTCCTAGAAAGTATCAAAATATTTGCTGAATAGGATTGAATTAGGTGGCTTAAATGTCATTCCCTCGTCTGGGTCAGGGAAGATCGCCCTCTTTTCTTTCCCCCTCTTCACTGCCTTTTGTCTCCCTTCATCTCCCATCCCTTCCACAGTCCAAGAGTGCTTGGGCAGTGGGACAGGTGGAGTTTGGCATAGAACCTATAGTCATCACTTTAATCCCTAGCCCATGACGCACATCAAAGCTCCAGGAGATTTGGGCTTTACTTAGTGAGAGAACCAAATGTCAGTTTTCCTTTCCCTTTTCAGCAAGTAGCAAACAAGAATGTCCTGCAGGGGGCCAAAGCCAGATAGACTTACATGGAGCACACTGGAGTCTTTTTGTTCCTGTCCTGCCTATATTTTGGAAGCTCCAGCGGGAATGTGGCCTGAATTTAAACACTCGGGGCCATGACCATTAACAGTGAGCACTTTTGTAGATTCATGCAGCTTCTCCTGCCTTTCCTCTGCCATGGCCTTGAATGATCTGTTGTTTGTGGACAATTCACTTGTTGTACTCCAGAGAGCAGGCTGATCCTGGCTCTCCCATTGTCTCTTATATGGGCAAACAAAAGCAGTCTTCTTAGGCCAGAGCACCAAGCTGATAAAAGACTGATTAAGGCCTCTTTTGTGGTGAAATTTAATAGGTCTGGGTTGGGCATTATATTTGATTAACCCCAACCAGTCATTACATGGCATTATATATACAGTACAGTCAAGCCAACAGCTCTCGGCCGGGTGGAGCCTGTCTCTGAACTCCTGACTAGTGCTACGATACCATAGCCAGAGCTGGTCATCAGCAAAACGGAAGTCAATAAACTTTGTCTCTGGGGCCTGCAATTTTCCCTTTCACACTGTCTTTCCTTCTCCACCCAGCCTTTATGTTCACTCTTCCCAGGCAAATTAGTAGGTTCTTTCTGACAGGCAGGAAGACATCTGATAAACCTTTGACACAGTGTTTTAATGGGTTACCTTTTCCAAGAGCAGCTGCAGTTCAAAAGAGGAGCTTGAACTGGGAGTCACAGAATTTAAAGGGATGAAGCTCTTAGGGTGGTTCAGAGGATGCCTGGTTCCTCAGCCCAGACTCTTTCTTCTTCCCGTAATTGGGCCAGGTGGCTTCTCCTAGCAGGCTCCCCGGGACCAACTCTGGCCTTAGCCTGGAGAAATGAAAGCACCTCTGGTTTGACCCTCAAGCCTCCCCTCCTGCCTGTCCCACCTTTTAAATTTCCTTTTGTTTTTCCTACCTTCTTTAGGATTACCTGATTTTTTTTTTTAAGGATTACGTGATTTTTTTAACCCATTGGTGTTTCTTCAGCTACTTTTCAGTTAAATGCATCTTCTTCGGGATGAGAATTCACCTGGTTTTGGAATGAAGATATTTTCTGGCTTATTACTACATAAGGAAGGTCAATGGATTAGGCTTTCCTTGGGTGCAAATAGCTGAATCTCTGATAATCTGGCACATGGTTTACTCATTTATTCTTTTTCTGTTAAAACTATGAATTTATGGGGCACCTGGGTGGCTCAGTCAGTTGGGCATCTGGCTCTGAATTTCGGCTCAGGTCAAGATCTCAGGGTTGTGAGATGGAGCTCTGCATTGCACTCCAGGCTCAGCAAGGAGGGCTTGAGATACTTTCCCTCTGCCCCTCCCCCCACTCACCCAAACTCGCACTTTCTCTCTCTAAAATAAAAAAAATTTTTAAAGATTTTATTTATTTATTTGACACAGAGAGAGAGCGCACGCACACACAAGCAGGGGGAGCAGCAGACAGAGGGAGAAGCAGGTTCCCTGCTGAGCAGGGAGCCCAATGTGGGGCTTGATTTCAGGACCCTGGAACCATGACCTGAGCTGAAGGCAAACACTTACCTGACTGAGCCACACAGGCACCCCTAAAACAAATAACCTTTAAATAAGCATATCTATGAACTTGTAATGAAAATAACAGCATGAATATCAACTACTCTTTAATTTTGAACATTTACAAAACAAAAGAAAATAAACATAGGAAAAGTTCAAAGAAATAGTCCAACTGGGCCAATCCTTTATTTAAGAAACACAAAATCTTGCCAGTCGAATCAGTTAGATCTCTTTGGATTACACATGATAGAAGATCCAACCCAAACTGACTGAGGCAAAATAAGAAAGCTTTGACTGGTGACTGAAAACTCTGCTTAATGCTGCCGCTGGAGATGCATCAGTGTAGGGGCTTAATGTGTCACCAGGACTCGGGTTTCTCTCTTACTCTCTCTCTTGAGTCAGCACTCCTCCAGGTTGGCTTCACTTTAAAACATAATGTCCTTTTATAGTCAAACGAGGGCCAGAGCAGCTCTAGATCACACATTCTCTCAGATTTAAGTCCCACCTGAGAGAGCTAGATTTTGTTTCCCAAAAGTGCGGGCAAAGCCTTGTTTTTTTCTCATCGGCTCTGATTAGGTCATGTGACCACACCAGGAAGCCAATAGGATACACTTACCGGTTTGACCTCTGACGTTGAGAGGGGTTAGGGGGAGGCCCCCAAGTGCATGGATCAAGAATGGGGGAAGCAGAGGGCGCCTGGGTGGCTCAGTCGGTTGGGCGACTGCCTTCGGCTCAGGTCATGACCCTGGAGTCCCGGGATCGAGTCCCGCATCGGGCTCCCTGCTCAGCAGGGGGTCTGCTTCT
>NW_023270305.1:63897907-64043558 GCF_011800145.1 Mirounga leonina
CTCTCTCTCTCTCTCTCATTGTCTCTCTCGCAAATAAATAAAATCTTTAAAAAAAAAAAAAAAAGAATGGGGAAGCATAGATACCTAAGACTACAAATAGGATTGGGGTAAATGGATGCCAAATAGCAGCATCCACTGAAATCACTACTTCGTTTTACTCTGCTTTCCTTTACAAGGATTAGAAGAGAGCAGCACTCTGTATTTTTTCTTAGGGTCGAAAGATTCCCAGGTGTCAAGTGTTCTCTGGATCAGGCATTGGCTTCTGAGCTATCAAGTTTTGATATGAAAAGTCTTTGCAGAGTTGACTTTTACTTCAGGGCTGGGGGGTGGGGAGCGGGGATAAGGGAGGGGCAATAGAGACGATGTTAGTTATAGTGACTCTTGTGAAGGGATATTGTTTTTCACAGGTTTTGCTAATCTCAAGATACCTGGGTTCCAGTCCCAGCTCTCCCATTCATTTCCTTTGTGAATCAGTGGTTTTCCAACTTTTTTCTTTGGAGTCTTTTGCTTAAGGAACCCTTACTTGGAACCCAGTAAAGGTGTGACAAAGTGAGATTTTATTAATGTGCAAATGTTTCCAGATTCTCTTCCTCTCCACTCCCAGTCTAACTGAAAGGATACCTTTTCATACTTATATTCCCCAACTCAACTCTGAAAAGTTCATTTTTACCACAGCAGATCCTGGAATTCTGTGACTGAGGGCTAGACTACAGTGAGGAAAATAAATTTCTGGTACAAAATTAAGAGAGCTCCCCAAACTCAGTAATCAAAATAAATAATTTTTTTTTAAGATTTTATTTATTTGACAGAGAAACACAGCGAGAGAGGGAACACAAGCAGGGGAAGTAGGAGAGGGAGAAGCAGGCTTCCCGCAGAGCAGGGAGCCCCATGCAGGATTCGATCCCAGGACCCTGGGATCATGACCCTAGCTGAAGGCAGATGCTTAACGAGTGAGCCACCCAGGTGCCCCAATAAATAATATTTTTAAAAATCAAAATTAATGCAGAAAAAAAACCCATTACAAGCAAAATATAAAAAAATTTTAAAAGACAGGATCCGATAGTGCTGAACCAACTCATATTGGAGCCTGAGGCAAAAGGAAAAATGTGCACCTCTGTATTAGTTCTTATGTATTTATTTTAATGGTTAATTTTCCCCCAGAACACTAGAGTAATTGAAAAAACATTGGGAAATTTAAAAAGTAGCTGTGCTAGAACTCCATTATTTTAATTTTAAATATTTTATTTATACCAAAACCATAATTTATTATTATGATTTTACTTTCTTTTGTTTTAATGGAAGCAAATTCATCAATGATGTTTTCATTAAAAACCATTAATGATTAAAAATTATATAAAAACATGTAAATAGGGTGCACATTTTTAATTTGTGAAGCTATTAGTAAGTGAAACCTGTTTTTCTAAATTTGCTTAACATATCCAGATGAAAAAAAAAACTCCAGATGATTCCTTATAAACCTTTTAATAGTTTTAAAAACTAAATTAATTACATGTTAAATAACTTTACTTCATTAAGTTATTATAGTAATTTGTAAACTGGAAAATTGGGTAAAAAAACACTCAAAATCCTATAACCCTAAAATTATTGTTTTAGGGTATTTCCTTATAGTCCTTTTTGTATGTCTTTCTTTTATATAACTGTACTCATTATATACAAATAACTTAGGTGCTTTTTTTTCCCCACTAAACCACTTATCCATGTGGCTAAATGGCCTTTATAATTACCACTTAAAATGACTGCAAAATATACCATTGAGTAAATTTCGTAGGTTATCTATTACCCCATTATTATTATTATTTTTAAAGATTTTATTTATTTATTTGACAGAGAGATAGAGAGCACAAGTAGGCAGAGGGAGAGGGAGAAGCAGGCTCTCCGCTGAGCAGGGAGCCGGATGTGGGGCTTGATCCCAGGACCCCAGGATCATGACCTGAGTCGAAGGCAGCCCCTCAACCGCCTGAGCCACCCAGGCGCCCCTATTACCCCATTATCAGACGTTTGGATGATTTCCAATTTTGCACAGCTATAAATAGTGCTGTTGCTTTTTCCATATATTGTTTATGCATGTTGCTTTTTCCACATTTTTTTCTTTAAGATGGAATTTGTGAGCACTTGAAATATACAATTGAATAGATTTCTAATCAAAGATGGGGGACTGAGCTGATGCCGGAAGTCCCTCTTCTTCAACCCAAACATGAGAAAGGCGTCAATTGTGTAGCCAACTCTGAAAGTGAGAAAGGGGAATGTCTATAGACCAGAAATAAAGAAGGAGCCCATAGCAGTGCGAAGGATCTTTGAGGATGATGAGGCTGGGGACATGGGGTAAGAGTCCACACAGGCTGTCTGGAGGTGGACTGCAGTCTCTGGTGCAGTGCGGAGGGAGAACATTGGTTCCCTGTAAGAAAAACCTTGACTCCAATTCAGAAGTGAGTTGTCCCACGTGGTAGAAATAATTTTCAGAGAAGGGTAAAACCATGATTCCCAGAGATATATAAAGATCATCTGGTATCAAGACCCTGGTCGGGAAAGATGGAAAAAGCAAGATGGATGGAGAGGATCAGAGTATCAGATGGATCACCAAAGAAGATGTATTAAAGGATCCGTACTTTTAAATATGTCAAATATGTATTATATATTTTAGAAAGTCATACTTTTAATATGCAGCTATAAAAATATATACTGTTACTGGGGTCACCCTGCCCTTTAGAGCTGTGCAAGATTGACTCATTCTGCAATTTGTTTGAAGTTCAGTGTCTTCCTCAAATTTTCTGGAAAAGTCCCAAGGGCAAGTTTCTGGTCAGTTTTAGTTCTCATCTCCCGCTTCTGCAGAATTAATTGTTTGGGGATCATTTTGCCACTCCATACATGCTGCCTTTATGACTATATAGGCCCAGACTTCCAATCAGCCCTTCTCCTTGATTCCTATCCACCCCACCCCCACCCCCACTGGTCACCACCAAGTCATACAAGGTCGTTGTCCGTATAGCAGACGTTAGTGAAGGTTTGGAGTGGCGAAGGGGTTATATTGCTGCAGTGCACAAAACTTACGGTAAAAAAAACCCCATATCATCCCTGTTTTTAAAAGTTCTTCGCTGCTCTGGCACATAGCTCAAACCCCTCTCTTCTCTACTCGCTGACACCCAAATTTCTATTAATTTCTTATGCCCGCAGGGTATGAGATACATTTTTACCACAAGAGGCTTCCCAGAAGCAGTACTATTCTTAGACCCAGATAAGAGGGGCCCCAGACCCCTCTGGGCACTGTGCTTTAAGGAGTCTGTGCTCACCCCCGCCCCCCCCCCCAGAGTATGAGGTATCCAGTTGGCCAAGGAGACATACCTGCCCATGTTTGCCCTCCTTCCTACCTTCTGGATGAGATAGTAAATATTTTAGGCTTTATGGCCATATGTCCTCTATGTCAGCTGTGGGCAGGAGTGTGCTTGGAACTTGGTGTGAAGGCAGGAGGGTTGTCCCAAAGTATGCCAAAGGCTCCCTCCATGTGGGTTGGAATTGGGGTAGGAAGAAAGCCCAGGAGGTAGAGGTGGTTCATGGGCCAGGAGCCAGGGTTGGAGCCCAGCTATCTACAGAATACTCTTCTGGTTCAGAATCCTGAGGAGTCCATGAAGTCCAAATTCAAACCTGGCCTTCCAGGTTGTTAAAAAGGAATATTTGTCAAGTTAGGTGAATAGAACACATTTGTTTAACAGTTTGTTAATTTGATTTATGACTTTAAGGGTCTCCTTTGTCATTTTACCCAGCCCCTGCCCCACACTAATGTCAAGTGGTTTTCCTAAACAAAAATTTGATCCCACCTTGAAGAAGAATCCTGATTTTCTAAACATTTTGTTTCATTCTGTAATATATATATATATATATATATATATATATATAGTTCTAAACATTCAAGGTCAAGACCAGATGAGTACCTAGTATGATACGATGTTAAATCCTGAGTTCGGACAAGACCTTCTTATACCCCTCCAAGTTCAGGAACGGTTCTAGTGACCAGATAGGGCTAAATCAGCGAGTGGGGGTCCTGAAGTTTACCTCTGGGGAAAGATGTTAGCCAAGGGTAGAAACCAGGCAGAGTGTAACAGACCCAAACTACCTGAAGTATCATTCGGTTTAGAAACCAAATTTCCCAATAGCTAGGACTGCTAGGAATGGGACTACCAGGGTTTGTGCTCGCCAGGAGAATAAACGCCATGAGAAAGATACGATGGGGATAATGAGCTTCATGTCAGCTCTGAGCTGTTAGGCTAGGAGACTGGAAAAGGGACATTACAGCTGGTCGGGAGGGCTTTTCCCTCGAGTTTCTCTTGGCCATCTGTTCTGAACCGTGCCATCAGCTTCCCATTGGAAAGGTCAGAATGGGTGTGTGGGTAAAGCCTAATGTTGGCTCCACATGCTGTGTTAGATGCAGCTGCTCTTGGCTTGGTCACGCCTGGGTTTGCACCCAGGACCCTCAAAAGCTCTGCGCATTATGGTAATTAGCCATCTGCCACAGCCTTTCCAAGACCGGCTGATCACAAAAGGAAGCCAGGAAGCGCTCTGACAACAGCAGAAATGAGGCAGGAGGAGCAGCCTCAGGCCGCTGGCCCCCTCCCCCACTCCTCTCCCGGACCCTGAAGCTTGGAAGGGAACTGGTCCAGTGCTCAGCACAACTCCTTATCTCCCAGCACCCCGGGGAAAACAAGCAAGCGATCTCCTCACTGATGCATGGCTGTCAACCATGCAAAGAGAGGAACTGAGCAGGGGACATGAGTCTGCTGAGACAGTTACACTCTCTGTGTCAGTAGGGAGACAGATATACCATTTGTTTGAGAAGCAACTTTCCTTTGGGGATTGGGTGACTCGAGACAGCATGATTGGAAATTTTTAGATGATCAGTTCTTACTGCAACTCTAAACTTGGACTTATGTATCTAGCTATGTTAGTCCCTGATTAGTAGTAGCTATTGAGATCCGAAAATTATCTATGGTATATACATTTAGCAATAAAAGTTACATATGTATGCAATGATATCCAGATCTATACCTGATGGCAGAAATCTTGTCATGTGAAACAACCTTCTAAGGATGGAGCTTTTGTTTTGTGTATGTGGGTTTGTACATATATAAGCTATAAAATAGCTCTAGGATACATGAGTATATATTTAGATATATCTATATAGTACATATAGTTTAAGGGTTTTTTTGAACTTTACATGTGTGTAAATGTGTCCATAAATAGAAAGCTATGTCTGCACAGGGAGGGGGATAGCATGTAGAACTCAGAACTTGGGAATTGGTTCAATTCCCAATTCTGTCACCCCACACATACACGGTGGTACTCATGGGAGGATTGTACTCCTTGTAGCAGGAAAAGTGGAATAAAACAAACCTCAGACCTCATTGGCCTTGGCTGGACTTGACTATGGCTGTGTTCGAGCTCCCAGGGAGAACTAGAAGCACAGGTATGGTCTGGTAGCAACATGCAGAGAGGTAGTTAGGAGGTAACAAGAGGCTGGAACCCTGTTCTAGCAGACAAGGACATACAGGGGGGAAATGCGGTTGCATTCATAATTATAAGGGCAAACCCAGAGCCCTATGTGCCTGTGCTGGGGGCACAGAGGGCAAACAGCCTAAATGACTGAGAAGGTCAAGGGGAGGAAATCACGGTGGAGTACCCTTGAGTCTGATCTTGAAGGATGCACAAATGATCACAGGAGTGAGGGAAAGCATTTCAAGATTGAGAAATAGCATTTACAAAGGTATGGAAATACAAGGTATGTCCCGGTGATGGTGAGATGTCTGGGGTGGCTGGAGCATAGGGGGGTGGAGATAAGACCAGAGAGGGGTGTGAGAGTTTGAGGAAGGGACCATGAGCCCTCCCTAATGAGCAAGGGCTTTATCCTGTGGCTGGTGGGGAGCCACCAGAAGGTTTTAAGCAGGGGAGTTATGAAATCAGACTTAGGTTTGAGAGAGATCGGTCTGAGGTCTGATAGCTGGGAGGGGACAGACTGGAAGTGGAGGGTGGGAATGAGATTTTTGCAGGAGCCTGGGTGGGAGATGGTCATAGCGGAGACCGGGGATAGAGAAGAGGGAGTAAATGAATTCAAGAGCCTGTGGGGTAGAATTGGTAGGACTTCAGGGCATGAGAGGAAAGGAAGAAACAAAAGTGACTCTAATTTCGTTGGGTAGAAGTTTATGCCCTCTACAGAGACAGACATCACAGGAGTGTGGCTCGGAGTGGTTGGGGAGTTCTGTTCTGGACATCCTCGTCTGAGGTGACTGCAGGACAGCCAGGGTAATACTTCTAGAGTGGAGTGAACAAAATTCTCTCTCTCTCTCTCTCTCTCTCTCACACACACACACACAGAGGACCCCACTACTAAGAATAATTGGGTAAGAAGTATGAGGAACCATACCAGGAACATTCCAAAATGCCTCCTATGATCCAGCCCTTGTCCCCCTCCCTCCTCTGTCCTGGTCACCCCAGCAGCTCTCTCTCTGCCAGCCTCCTTGGCCTCGCTGCTGTCTCTTTTTTTTTTTTTTAAGATTTTATTTATTTATTTATTTATTTATTTATTTATTTATTTGAGAGAGAGAGCATGAGAAGAGGGGAAGGTCAGAGGAAGAGGCAGCCTTCCCGCTGAGCAGGGAGCCGGACATGGGACTCGATCCGGGGACTCCAGGATCATGACCTGAGCCAAAGGCAGTCACCCAGCCGACTGAGCCACCCAGGCGCCCTCGCTGCTGTCTCTTGAACATGCTAAGCATGCTCTCATCTCCAGGCTTCAGCTCTAGCTGGTCCCCCTCATTCTTCTTCGTTTTCTTATTTTATGGTTTTATTGTGTGTTGTTTGTTTCACTGTGAGAACATACACAGGGGCAGGGATCCTTGTCCCTTTTGTTCACTGATACATCCCGAGCACTTAGAACCATGCTGGGGCACACGGTAAGCTCTCCATAAAAACTTGTTGAATGAATTAATTTTAAAGTGAGTCCACTTAAAATGAGGACCAATATTTGATTGATAATTTACCTTTAAAAAGAGAAATGCAAATTATAAGAGTATTTTAATGTATATGTCACAAAATATAGTTTATAATTACAACAACTATGATTCTTAGAGCAAAGAATGAACCAAATGTTTCTTATTTGGGGAGGTGTATAATTTTTCTGACAAAATTGTTCAATGATATGGTATAACTTAGACCAATTCCAATTTGACTTTGTGGTATGACCATAAAAAAGGGTTATCTTTTGCAAAAATATTTGAGGCTTTGTCAATTTTCCCAAGTACTTCCCAACCTTAGTATGCCATAAATAAATAAACGAATTTTTAATTGAGATACACTTTATAAATAATGAATTGCTCACATCTTAAGTGTACCACTCAACTGGATTTGGGAACTCATATCAAGACAGAACATTTCCGTCACCACAGAAAGCTCCTTTGTGCACATGCCCAGTCAGCAGTCTCTCCCCAAGCAATCACTGATCTTGTTTCTATCACCATAAGCTAGTTTTTTTTTTTTTTTTTTGCATTCTAGAATTGCAAGTCAATGGATTCATACAGTGTATAGTTTCTTTCACTGAGCATAATGTATTTTGAGATCCATCGTGTCATTGTGTGTATCTGCAGCTCGTTTCATTTCATTCCTTAGTGGTGTACCAAGGGCTTCTCATATTTTAAAAGGCTCATTCTGTGCATTGAATCGATTGTTACTTGATGTAACTCCGCCATTGGTTTTGCATGTGGTTCAAGTACTCCTTTTTCGCTTTCTTTCATTTGATGAAGTTCTGTATCTTCCTGTGTTAAGACTTGCCACTTTACTTTGCAATTAATTTCCATATATTTGCAATGTGTTTTTAAGTATATGTCTATGATGCATTAGAAACTGACCCACCCCCAAAAAAATAGTATGAACTAGACTTTACCAGTAAAAAAGGAAGGGTGTTTGGAGTAGGGACTAATTTTATAAGTGGTCAGTTTATTAATGTTTTGATCACTTTTCATATTTTGATCACTTTTGCTTCACAAAGTAAACTTCTAAATATAGGGACCAGGATAATGAACACTCTTATGTCAAGGACTTTCCTTCGCGTGCGCACACGCGCACACACACACACAAGTCCATGCCTGGGAACTGAAGAATCACTTGTATGTACACATTCACTAGCTTGTTGTCATTGTCCATTCAAGATAATAAGGCTGAACAAAGCAGACATAGACGTCTGTTTGATTCAATTATATGAAATTGCTGATATTTAAGCATTTCTGATGTATAAAACCAGCAATTTCATGGGGTTCAAGTTCATAGTTTTTATACTGCAAATTGCCATCCATTAATGGGTAATGAAATCAATAGGATCAGCATTTTTAAAAAATGAAATTGACTAGAGTAGAAAATATCAGAGGGGATCTTATGTTGTAAGAATAGTTAAGGCTTACTGAAGATTTATTCTGTGCCAGGCACGATTCTAAGTGCTTTGTAAGCCTTAACTATTTGTTATCATTATCGTTATCAGCATCATGATTATTAGCTAGCTGTGTGATAGCCTAGTGGACCAGGAAAGACTGATGCTACCATGTTAAAACTCCACCCAGAAAATTCAAGACACCTGCAAGTCAAATCTCACTATAGTACAGCCACAAGACTAGCCCCAAATACTGCCCAGGGAAATTTCAAAAGCTGTGCTCTCATCGTGAATCCAGGAAAACTAAGGACAGAGTGTCTGATGTGTACTGTGTATTGTCTCTCCAAAAACTCACAAAAGGCATCTTACTTTAGATAATGGATGGGTTCCTGAAAAGTTGAAAGCATTTTAAAATCCAACTCGAGACAGTATGCCTGATATATCTGCTTCCACTTCTGAGATAATCAGGCTCAACTCCTTTATTGTACAGAAACCTCCCCATTACATAAACACACGGTGGTAACTTCTTCTGTAAAGTGAGGAATTCCATCCCTGGTCTTCATTATCATATTTTCCTAAAGAGAAGAGTAAATCTTTCCTGTCCAATAACTGGGTTAACACCAGATGAAATGTGTGCTCTTCATCCATATTTCTTAGGAGAATGAGATTAATTCAGTTGCCAATTTGCCTTTTCCACATTTTCTTAGAGCCATAGGTTAAGTTTTTGGTTTTACAAGTAGCTGAGGGTGGGTCCTTTCCTCTTTCTCTTTTTTTTAAATTTATTTTTTATTTTTATTTTTTAAAAGATTTTATTTATTTATGTATTAGAGAGCGAGAGAGAGAGAAACAGCATGGGAGGGGAGAAGGTCAGAGGGAGAAGCAGGCTCGCCGCTGAACTGGGAGCCTGATGTGGGACTCGATCCCAGGACTACAGGATCATGATCTGAGCCGAAGGCAGTCGTTTAACCAACTGAGCCACCCAGGCGCCCTCCTCTTTCTCTTTTTGTTAAAAGACAATTCCCTTCCACTCCCCACCCCCCAGCAAAACAAACAAACAAATAAACAATACCCAACAACAACATAGTGTAACCTGAAAAACTTTAAATGTCTGTCATTCTTCCCTTTATCCTGAACCCAGTTTCTATTACATTAGCCTATTACATTATTGGAGAAGAAGCAGTTCAGTGCCACTGTGAATAAAAGGGGAAAAAAGAACTTCTATAATATAGGAGCATGAACTGCTACACCAAAAATATTGGTGCTTACAATGCAGGCCCTGTGCCTGGAGCTGACAACATAAATTCTTGCCAATATAAAGCTTCTCTGCAAAGAGATTAATCCTGCAGAGGTTGCTGGTGCTGGAGGAGCATTTGTCTGCTAAGACAAAAATCCTTCAAGTTAATTAGTGTTTTGAAAAAGCCAACCAAAAACAGTAACAATCATGGTCAACAAGGAGGGCTTGACTTCTGTTTTCTGGGGAGCAAAAGCCTGGATGAGGGCGCCTGGGTGGCTCAGTTGGTTAAGCGACTGCCTTCGGCTCAGGTCATGATCCTGGAGTCCCGGGATCGAGTCCCGCATCGGGCTCCCTGCTCGGCGGGGAGTCTGCTTCTCCCTCTGACCCTCCTCCCTCTCATGCTCTCTGTCTCTCATTCTCTCTGTCTCAAATAAATAAATAAAATCTTAAAAAAAAAAAAAAAAAAGCCTGGATGAGGGAGATGCCCAGCTGTCTTATCAGATACACTACATTACAGAGGCATTTTGCCAGTGGGCTGGCCATTATATTAAATTCCTCGGTGGTTTTGGGTAGACTAAATAATCTTTCTTTGGTGCACATCAGTTAAAGCAAATATTTATTGAGCACCTACTAGGTACAAAGTCCTGTGCTTAACCAATTAATCTGTACTTTCAAGGATGTATTTTCTTCATTCCCAATAAACATTTAACGGAAGGTATGTTTCAATATTTTAAATTAATCTCCTTCGTGCATACCTCCTTAAAACTCTGTCATATGTGGTGAGTGCTATTCTTATACATTATATATTCTTGTGTGTCAGGTGTTATTCTTCAATGCTTCTGTGACTCAATATATTTAGGCTGTCCTTGACTTTGGGACATTCAACTTTTGTACAGCTCTTAAAGCTGTACTGTACACTGAATTCAAACCTTTCTTCCTGAACCGATGCGTGAGTGTTTTTAAGTTTCTGCACGCACCGCTAGCCTATCAGTGGCATAATTCTGGCAGAGTCTCCATCTTGGCTTGTCCAGCACTGTTTTGCAATTATTCAAATAGTTCTTTTGCATTTTGCTCTTTTTTTTTCACTTAGCAATTATTTGAAAAAGCCAACCAAAAACAGTAACAATCATGGTCAACAAGGAGGGCTCGACTTCTGTTTTCTGGGGAACAAAAGCCTGGATGAGGGAGATGGCCAGCTGTCTTATCAGATACACTACATTACAGAGGCATTTTGCATTCATTTTGAGTGCATTTTATAAAAAAAATGAGTGACAAGAACATAGATCTCAAAACCAACATAATGGAGAAAGCTGGAAATCATTAAGAATGCTAAAAGCAAAACATTTCCAGCTTCAATCTAATGTTCACTGAATTTAAGCCAGTATTTTGTGTGTTTAAATGGGAAGAACAAAATTAAACAACATGCATGAAAGCAGGAAATAACTTGAAGATTGTATCTGAAGAAAAACTTACAATTCTTTTTATCATTTTTCTGGCTTTCTGCAAGCAGCCCTTCCCTTAGAACATAGAAGATGATCAACTTTCTAATATTCAACTTGCGTGTATATATTTTGGGCATGCTATATGTACATGTAGAGGACTGCCTACAAAGAATCCTGCCTGGAAAACTTTTGTAGAGCAAAGGAATCATTTTAACAGATGAAATTCTTATTGATGGAATAAGAACCAAGTTTGCTTCTTGTCCATCCTGAAGCCCCATTGAAGTAAATGTACTCTTACCCCCCCCAAAAAAAAACAAAAAAAAAAACCCAAAACAAGAACAACAACAAAAAACCCTCAAAAGCCAAGAGATTGGAAGGGGCAGTTTGCCTCCAGATAAGAGTGTTGCAGAGACTTCTAAAAGAGAAGAGAACTGACAAAGGAAACTTGTGGAGCCAGAGTGGAAAGCAGGAGCTGCTCTAAGACAAGGGCTCTCCCTGTCTTGTAAAATTCTGGATGAATTGAAGAGACTTTGCAAAGTGCTTTCAATGGCAGGAAGGGGGGGGTGGGATGGGGAGGGCTTTCTTCCAGAATAAGAGGCAGTCAAGAGAGCAAAGGTCAGATGCTGCAGGGTTGGGAAAACAAAGAATCCCTCTAACCTTGAGGAGGGAGCAAGGCTAGAAAGGCAGAGAGAGTTACTGCATTGTGACCCTGGGTCGACTGGGCCCCGAGTACCAGGGGCCCCTGGGCAAAGGGTCCTGTACTCCTGACAGAGAAGCAGAAGCCACTGGACCTCATAGGACCACATTTTCCAGCCAGAACAGAAGTCTCCAATGCTGACTGCAATTGGCAATGCAAACCCACTGGGAGGCATGTCCAGAATCTGACTTAATTGCATTGAAAGGAAGTAAAGAAATAGATATTTCTTTAACAAATGAATCTTTTAAGAGCTACAACCTCTACATTAAGAGAGGCAGGAGGGATTGTAGTGTACCTTGAATGACAGTAATAATAGTAATAATTTTGAGTAACCTGTAAACCCACGGAAGAGAAGTTTTTGGTCAAAGGGGCCTTCTGACACCTAAAATTTAAAGAAGTTAGTAATTGCAATGCTTAGAACCTCTCCTGGAAGCACCATCTGTCACTGCTGGTTCTCGCAGTGACAGGTGGTTTGGGTTCTCGCTGAGTTTCCCTGCCATGAATCACATGTATTCTATCAAGTTACTCGGTACTGGTACAACTTGGTTGCATCCTTACCGGGAAGGGGTGGGGCACACAGAAAGGATAGAGGGCAGTGGCTGGCCTTCTTTAGAGGCAGGTCGGGAGACCAGGAAGTTCATCTTGCCAACTTTGCAGTTGACGCATGAGGCCTGCATGAACTCATGCTTCCTCTGGAATGCCTTCACCTGTCAGTGGACCCATCCTGCATGCTCCCTCTTGTATATTGTCCCATGTTGTTCTTCTGAGGTGTTGTCGTCCAGCCCATGCCTCTGGACTTCAAAATTCCCGAGGGCGAGGGTGTATCTCCTCTCATACCCAGTATGGGACTGGCCTGCAATAAGGTGCTCAAGGAAAACACTCCAGAAATTTGATTTTATCAACGTACTCTTTGCATCCTGCTGAAAAATAGTCCCACTCCCCAGAGGTTTTATCTCTTCTGGTGGTGATCCCTATATCTTCAATTGTGTTCATACTCCTGTTCTTGATTCATGAACCTTAGGTGGTATCTGTTGACTCGTGGCCATGTCAGACTCAGCTCATTTATCTACCCTGCACCCCTCCAACCACTCCTAGACCCCTCCTCCCAATGTTCAGTTTTCCCACTGGCTGCATCTTTGACTTCAAACAATGTATTTGGACCTCCATTTATTGTTCCACTTAGTCTCTCCTGACTTCCTTGTTTTGACAAGAGGTTAATTATGCCCAGCCTTTCCCTCCTCTCTATTCCCCATCCCTTCTATTTCCCTATCTCTGCCAAGATTGATCAGATCAGTGTTCTCAAGTTTGGTTAACATTTACATTCTGTTCTGCAACAGACTGTCTTCAGTGATTTGCCCATTAGTTCATTCATTCATTTATTTTTCATTCAATAAATATTTTTTGAGTGCTTACTATGTACCAAGCACTGTTGTAGGCACCAGGGATAGAAGTGAATACAATAAGCAACATTCTTCCAAAAAAAAAGAAAAAAAAAAAAAAAAGCAACAGTCTTCATGGAGCCTTCCTTCTCATTATGGGAGAGAAGTAAAATATATATTATGGGGGCACCTGGGTGGCTCAGTCAGTTAAGCGTCTGCCTTCGGCTCAGGTCATGATCCCAGGGTCCTGGGATTGAGCCCCATATTGGGCTATCCACTCAGCGGGGAGTCTGCTTCTCCCACTCACTTTGCCACTCCCCCCTGCTTTTGCTCTCTCTCAAATGAATAAATAAAATCTTAAAAAAAAAGAAGGAGAAGACCAGGGTGGAGGCAGGAGATGAGTGAGATTTCCCCAACCAGTTCTCCAGTTCTCTGACATAAACAGGGTGTCCAACAGTTCAATTTAATGCTAACCCTAACTACCTGGAGCTAGCCTAGACACCACAAATTAAGGGCTCTGTCCCACAACGCTGCCTCCACTTCAGTCACAAGCCACAAATAGAGCACCCAGACTACCATGACCTCCCCAACCTCAGGTTCCATAGTTGGCTAGAACAACTCACAGAGCCCAGGAAAGCAGTTGACTTACTATTACCAGTTTACTGTGAAGGATACAACTCAGAAAAAACAAATGGAAGAGATGCATAGGACAAGGTATGGGATAGAGAAGGGCACAGAGTTTCCATATTTCTAGTGAGAAGTCCACACAGATTTTTCCTTCTCAGATCCATGCTACCTTTTAATTTGCTTCAGATTGTTTTTTGAGTAGATAATATATTCATATGATTCAAAACCCAAAATGACATAACAATTATATGGTAAAAAATCTTGCACTCCCATCTATTTCATCAGACCAGGCATTCATGCATGCATGCATGCGTGCATTCATTTTAATTTACTTTAGTTTAGTTTCTGCTCTTTTCCCTCGAGTTTCTGAATTGCCTTTCTTTTTGAGTAAAGAATGAACATGTACCTCTTTATCATGTATCAAACATTTTGTAGCTTCTTACTCCTTTTATCTGTTGCTTAGACTAGGCAATTCCACTTACATGAGGTATCTAAAATAGTCAGCTTCATAGAAATGGGGAATAGAATGCTGGTTGCCAGGGGCTGAGTGGTTGGGGAAAAGGAGATCTGCTGTTTAATGGATATAGAGTTTCATCATGCAAAATGAAAAAATTCTGAAGATTGGTTGCACAACAATGTGAATATACTTAACTCTGTTGGAAGGTACACTTAGAGATGGCTAAGAGGGTAAATTTTATATGTGATTTGCCAAAATTAAAAATACATGTTTAAAAAAGGTTAAAAAACAAAGCAGAAGTTTTACCAATATCTATGGAAGTTAGGACTCTAGGTATAAATAATAATTATAATAATATAATAATATTACTATTATAATAAATAAGAAATATAATAATTATGATAAAGTTGCAGTTATTAATTATTGAGCACTTACTTAGTTACAGTATCTCTTTCAATCCTTAACACAATTCCCTAAGGTAGTCATTACCACCCCCATTTTAAGATGAGAGTATTCACAAATGTGTCAAGGCCATCAAATGGTCTCCCCACACTTTGAGATAGCTAGCTGGTTTGGGTGGCAATAAGAAGCAGAAGAGGGGCACCTAGGTGGCTCAGTCATTAGGTGTCTGCCTTCGGCTCAGGTCATGATCCCAGGGTCCTGGGATTGAGCCCCGCATCGAGCTCCCTGCTCAGCGGGAAGCCTGCTTCTCCCTCTCCCACTCCCCCTGCTTGTGTTCCCTCTCTCGCTGTGTCTCTCTCTCTGTCAAATAAATAAAATCTTAAAAAAAAAAAAAAAAGAAGCAGAAGAAAGAGGGCCACATTAGCAATTAGGAGGTTGGACATGTTGCTCAACTTCTGGATCAGAGATTTCCCCACTGTGCCCTGAGGAACTCTAGGAGCTTCACAGAGACCCCTACTCTCACCCAAAAAGTGTGGGAATGGAGAGGTCAGGTGAACAGGGCTCAGATCCTGCTGAACCAAAGCAGTTTGCATTTTTCTGTTTTCCATTTTGGACTTTCACCCAATAATAGGCTCTGCTGCTAAAAAGAAATTTGAAAGTCACTGGATTCGATTATCTCTGAACTCACACTTTAAAATAGCTCAAATGAATCTTCCTAGACATTGCATCTCTGGGACTTGTGGGTGGGCAGGGTCTGCTCCATAATTTGCAGGGCTCAGAGCAAAATGCAAAGGGAGGGCCCCTTGTTCATCAAGCAGTAAAAAAAAAAAAAAAAAAAAAGTGCCTTTAAAGGCACTAAAACCTGAAACGTCTTCCGTTCTTCCATGGTCTTTCTCTTGACTTGTCATGGGTTTTTATTTGCAATTTTATGTCATTCTAAGTAAAGATAAAGTAAAATCTTAAATTATTGGCATAAAATTTACTATTCTTTTTATATTGGAAAATGCCAGTTTCTTTTTATTATTATTATTTATTTATTTATTCATGAGAGACAGGGAGAGAGAGAGAGGCAGAGGCAGAGGGAGAGGGAGAAGCAGGCTCCCTGCTGAGCAGGGAGCCTATGCGGGACTCCATCCCAGGACCCTGGGATCATGACCTGAGCCGAAAGCAGACACTTAACCATCTGAGCCACCCAGGCGCCCGGAAAATGCCAGTTTCTAATGCAAATATAAAAGCATTTCACTCATATGCAGAATCCTTAAAATTATATAATTTTTATCTCATAGTTCATGCATGCATATGTGTTTTGTTCTTACCAGAATGGTGGAAGCACTACACAAAACTAACTCAACTGTTTTTATTTCACATCTTGAGATGCACACATTCTACCACCACTTTGGTCCTTTTACTGATGAATAGGAAAGGACTAGAAAGAAGGGGAGCTGTGGGTGGCCCAGTCTTTCCCTTCCCCTTTTCCTCTATGTTATCATTTTCAGTAGTAGTGCTTAGCTGACACACATAGGTTAATAGGAGTAAGAAAGGATGGGATTGGGTTCCTTGGTGGTTTGATGTTTCTTAGACTGTGCCATCTTTTTGTGTTCTAAGCAAGTTCTGATAGCACCCCTGTTTACTCAGGTGTAGACATAACATGATTACTTTTTACTTGCGTTGAGTCTCACTGAACTCCCACACATTGTGGGGCCACTGGAATCCTGTGCTCATGAGGCATGTGAATGTTATATTGCAAAGGAGGTAGTAAGGAACATCAGGGGACATACATACTGTGTGTTATCTCCTCTGTTCACACACATGCTCCACTGTACCATCAGGCTTCATTTAAGAATACAAGCTCAGAGGTCGCCTGGGTGGCTCAGTTGGTTAAGCCTCTGCCTTCAGCTCAGGTCATGATCCTGGAGTCCCTGGATCGAGTCCCGCATCGGGCTCCCTGCTCAGCAGGGGGTCTGCTTCGTCCTCTGACCCTATCCCCTCTCATGTGTTCTCTCTCTCTCAAATAAATAAATAAAATCTTAAAAAAAAAAAAGAATACAAGCTCAGAGATGAAATTATTAAGGATTTTAAAAAACAGCAACAGTGGGGGCACCTAGGTGGCTCAGTCGGTTTAGCATCTGCCTTCGGCTTAGGTCACGATCTCAGGGTCCTGGGATCAAGCCCCACGTCGGGCTCCCTGCTCAGCAAGGAGTCTGCTTCTCCCTCTCCTGCTCCTATCCCCCGTTCGTGCTCTCTTTCTCAAATAAATAAATAAAATCTTTGAAAGAACAGCAACAACAAAAACAAAAACAGCAACAGCAAAGCGTTAAAACCCAAGCATGGGCCATTCTGAACAGGAGCCCTGTATGACGACATGGGTTGCACACCCTGTGGGTGGGGAATGGAACATGAACATTTTGATAGGCAAGGTCTTTCTTCACTGGATGTGTCAATGCTTTGAAACGTAGAAAGGCTTATAAAAAATGGAAACACCTATAGTAGCATTCCTATGGCTTACCAATATCTGGTTCTCTTCTTCCAATGCTCAACCCATTTTAAAGAATGTCCATGTGACTTTGGTTAATAAAATGTGCATAAAGTGACATATGTCTCTTCTGGCCAGAAGCACTTAAGAGCTGGTGTGTGATTAATTATTTATCTCCCTTTGCCCCACTCCAGTGACCGACCAACAATATCCAGATGGTGGAGTCTCCACCAGCCTGGGTCCCTAAATGAGAACAATGTGAAGCAGAGCCCCCACCCTCCCACAACCCTCCTGCTGACCCAGAGTGGACCTGTAGCAAGAGAAAGAAAGAAACCTTTGTTATAAAGACTTGGGAGTTGTTTGCTATTGCCCAGACTAATATGGTGTTATTACTGACCCATCCTGCCTGCCCCCCCCCCCCGCCAACACCACCACCGCCGCCCATGGAATATATACTACAACTTAAAATTATCTTTGAAATAGTCATAAAATATATATTTAAAAACCAAATGGTATAGCTTTTTTAAAAGGTGATTCAGGTTTTTTTTAAAATAGAAATTACCTTTAGTAAATTTTGTATTTGTTGAGTATTTAGTCATTAATTTTTATATGCATGTTGTTTGAAAGGCAAAACACAAGGGTAAAGTGCTAAAAGTTGAACCTAATTTTCCTTTGTATCCAGGGATCTCCACTGATATCCCAGAGTTACTGTAATATCCTAGAGTCCGTATTTCATGCTATGGGGCAAAACCTTTCCTTTTAGCAAACTTTGATGAACAGAGAGGATAATAACTCTACTAAATCTTTTCATTGGCTTCATTTCCAGTAGTGGTGTGATAAGGGGAGGTATTTTCCCTAAAAAGGAAAAACAAAAGATCTGGATGATTGGGGCCTGAATAACTCTACAGACATGAAATTCTCCCAAAGATGCCACATACATGGTGCTTTTACTATTGATATTAAACTCCTCTTCTTTCTCTGATATCTGGAAGGATATAGACTCCATCACTGGGGAGAGCTATTTATAAGAAGAACATGGAAAACTTGTTTTAAAAGCCAACTATGAAAACTGGAAGAGAGATCTTTGATGGATTCTTTTGTATTCAGAATTAATGCTCCAAGGAGAAAAAAAAAGCCAATGAATGTAAAGGTCTGAGCAGCAAATTAACAATTCTCATGGTTGGTCTTGATATTTGATGTCAGATAAATTTCAATGAACTAAGTCTCCAGTTTCTTTCTTAGAGCAAATATAAAAGTCTGCTCTCTATAGACTTTAACAGATGGAAAAGAAATATACTGAATTATGTAAAACGCTAACTCTGAGATCCAGTTATTTGAAGGCTCTTAGAATTCCAAGTAAACTCCATCTGTTTAGAAATACCTGGTCATTGGCATTTGTAGACTCAATGTTTTCTGACTTGATTATTATTATTATTTTTTTAAAGTAGGCTCCACGCTCAGTGTGGAGCTCAATGCAGGGCTTAAACTCACAACTCTGAGATCAAGACCTAAGCTGAGATCAAGAGTCACATGCTTAACCGACTGAATCACCATCTTTGGGTGACCCTGAAGTTTCAATACAATCAAAACCTTGTAATTTTGTGAGAGCACAAATGTGAATAAGTCACGACAAGTTTGGGGTATACAAGGAGGTGTGTCTAGCCTGCTGCCCAGCAGCCCCACCACAATGCAATGCAGTCTTGCTGTTTTCCATGCAGTAAATCTCAAGAAGTATAAAAGAGCTTGTGTGTGTGTGTGTGTGTGTGTGTGTGTGTGTGTAAGCCCTGTGAAGGAAGATAGTCTCTAGTCCTAATGTTGTTGAAGAAAACATAAAACTCTCAGAAAGTAATTATTCTTAGGCAGAAAATACTTTGGGGATAGTTATAGCCCATTAAAAGCTCTTTCATTTGAGTTGATGATCTTATAAGTCACCCATATACTATCTAAAGAAACAGAGGGTCGCCTGGGTGGCTCAGATGGTTAAGCGACTGCCTTCGGCTCAGGTCATGATCTTTGGGTCCTGGGATCGAGCCCCATATCGAGCCCAGCATTGGGCTCCCCGCTGAGCTGCTTCTCCCTATCCCTGTGTCCCCCCCCCCCCCATGCTCTCTCTCTCAAATGAATAAATAAGAAATCTTAAAAAAAAATAAAATAAAATAAACCAGAAACAGAAAGAGAGATAGAGAGTGAGATTGGCTTACGAGACTATTTAGCAACTTCCTGGTCAGGGCACAGCTACTTTTCAAGTGAGAAATAAAACAATAAAACTTCAGTGAGGAAATGCACTGGAAATAATTACCTTTTACAGAAATGGGATTCAGGAGGTCTATGGAGGCATGTCTATGAAGCAACGGGCAGTGTAGCTTCTGCTGCAATGAAAGCACCAAAAGTAACAGTTGGTTCAACAGTCTGCATAATGTGACACTAATAGGGAGGTGGCTTCAGCTGACCCTCCTCTCAATCTGAAGAAATTCATGCCCTAGCACAGAAGTGTTCAGCTCACAGGGAGTCGCCAGCATTTAGAGGAAATTACTTTGTTTCAAAAATACACTAAGTGTTATCTTTATGCCAGCAAATGGATAGAGTTGCAAAGGAGACAAAAGGCGGTTGTTAGTCATTTTCTTTAAGGAGGCATTTACAACATCGAGCATGCCCTTCTGAGGTAGGTCCTTGGCTGTCTGAGTTCATATTATGTCTTCCTTTGCGATCCCCTTCCTGCATTTCTTCCAGCTCTGATGCTGGATTATCACTCAGAAGGGCAGGAGAACGCTGCTGCTAATCTCCTGTGACTTGTCCTTCTCTGTTCATACTTTTGAACAAGCACAATTACACTGTCTCATCACCATAGACTGGACTTTACAATTAATGTTCTATTCAGTCATTATGCAAGGTAGGATAGGTTTATTTTAACTTCTCTTAATAGTTTTATAAAAGACTCTGATCCTGTATTTAAACACTCCTTAAAAGTTTGAGGGAATTTAGGGGCACCTGGGTGGCTCAGTCGGTTGAGCAACTGACTCTTGATTTTGTCCCAGGTCATGATCTCAGGGTCCTGGGATGGAGCCCTGTGTCGGGCTCCACAATCAGTGGGCTGTCTGCCTGAGATTCTCTCTCCTTCTCCCTCTGCCCCTGCCCCTGCTTGTGCGCACTCACTCACTCTCTCTCTCAAATAAATAAATAAATCTTTTTTTAAAAAGTTTGAGGGAATTTAAAATTTCAGTAATAATTTAATGCAGTTCAGGGGGAAATTATATCATGTGGTGGCATTTGTAAATTTCGTTATTCACAACATATGCGTGACTTCAGGTGTCCTGACATATATCAAGGACCTGTGTTTTCCGATGAAACAATTAACCAATTAAAAACCATTCTCAGTTTAAATAATGTGTAATTTTCAAGTAACAAAAAGACGTACAGAGATGCAAGGAGAGAAAGAATCTGTGTAAATCAAGTGTAACTCACTCTGCTACAGTGTGCCCTAAGCCTAACAGAACCTGAGGGATTTGGAAATTAAGTCACTGTTTGAGAGTTAATCTTGTAAAGAAAACACTTATTAGATTGGAGTTCGAAAGAAGTTGGCTAAAAAGACAGACTGCCTCCCAAGTCAAAAGTAGGAAATACCTGGAAATCTAATAATTATTTGGCCACAAGTCAAAAAAGCTGCAGCTTTATCACCAGTGTTCATTCACCTGTAGAAACGATGTCCATTTCCAGCAGATATGGCAAACTAGGTAATCTGGCCAACCCTTCAGGTAAAAACAAATAAAACACAATAAAATTTACAATCATCTCTTTTAATGCATTAGTGATCTAGCAAGAAAGTGAGGAATACTCAGGCGAGAAATGAAGTGAAAAGGGATAAAAGTACCCAGGGATATAAACTGAGCAATAAAATTGATTTTTTTTTTTCTTTGAGGGCATTTGCTGAACTGGATAAACACAAACTTTGTTTTTTTATGGCTTCATAGTCCTGAAGATAAGAGACAAAGTTCAGGGACCCCAAGAGTTGGGGGAGGGGGCATCTATTATGAGACCTAGTGAAACTAGGACCTTAAAAGCCTTGCCCTTATTCTAGTGTAACAGGATCAAGTAATAGATCTATTCACCCTCAGAGATGCCCCCAGGAGACTGCAAGGAGACTTCTCTGCCTCAAATCTTACTACTAAGGAAAAAGGACAAACAAAATCTCACTTGAGAATTTATAATCAAGTAAGTAGGCTTATAGCCTGAGTTTGCTCTATGTAGATGGTCAGGCTAAGGACTTAAAGTGTTCTTGGGTAGAATGTGCCCTCAGGCACATGGTAGAAGGAAACCTACCTTCATTCCAGGCCTCAAAAATTCTCAGAAATAAAATTCTATAAAATATTGTATATAATCAAAAATCATGAAATACAAAAGAAAACAAGATACTATGACCAAAGCTAGCAGAAACCAGAGTTAGCACAATCAGATCATCAAAGACTTCAGATATAGGAATTATCAGAAACAGAATGTGAAATAAAAGAAAGGTATAGGGAAAAATTAGTAAAGAACAATATGAGGAATGACCAAGCATATTAGTAAAAGAACCAAATAGGGGTGCCTGGGTGGCTCAGTCAGTTAAGCATCTGCCTTTGGCAGGGTCCTGGGATCAAGCCCCGAGTCAGGCTCCCTGCTCAGCGGGGAGTCTGCTTCTCCCTCTCCCCTCTCGCCCTACTCATATTCTCACTTGCTCTGCTCTCTCTCTCAAATAAACAAATAAATAATCTTAAAAAAAAAAAAAGAACCAGATAAACCTTATAGAAAGGAAATTTGGTAATTGAAATTATAAATCAAATGAATGGGTTTAACAGAAGATTAGATATAAACAGAGAATTAGTGAAGCAAAAGGTCAGTCAAAAAAATTATCCAAAATTTTGCATAAAGAAACAGATATGGAGAATATAAAAGAGAAAGAGACAGAGTGCCACAAAGTAAGAAGGTCTAAAATGTACCTAAGTAGAGTTCTACAATGTGATGGTTGGTGTTAAGGTGTCAACTTGGCTAAAGCATGGTACCCCAATATTTAGTCAAACATTATTATAGGTATTTCTGTGAAGGCATTTTTTAGATGAGATAAACATTTTCATCAGTAGACTCTGATAAAGCCAATAACCCCTCATTATGCAGATGGGCCTCATGAAATCAACTGAAGGCCCTAATAGAAGGCTAATCTCTTCATGCAAGAAAGAATTCTACCAGCAAACTGTCTTTGGACACAGGCTGCAGCTCTTCCCTGAGTCTCCAGTCTACCAGCCTTCTCTGGATTCTGGACTTGCCACACCTCCACAATTGCATGAGCCAATTACTTAAAATGTCTCTCTATCTCTATCTACACACACACACACACACACACACACTGTTGGTTCTGTTTTCCTGGAGAACCTTGACTAATACATGCAAGGAAAGAGAGTGAAGCAATATTGAAGAGATAATGCTTGGGAATTTTTCATAACTGATGAAAGACACCAATGTACAGATTTAAGAATATTAATGAATCCCCACGCACGATAAATACCAAGAAATCTGTAAGTAGACATAACATAATGAAACTGAAGGACCCCAGAAGCAAGGATAAAATCATAAAAGCATCCATAGAAGACAGATTACTTTCAAAGGAATGACAGTGAGGCCGATAGCCCAGCGCTCAACAGGAACACTGGAAGCCAGAAGTTAATGGAATGATACTTTCATGTACTGAAAGGAAATAGTTGCACCCTAGAACTCTATGCCCTGAAAAAATACCTTTTAAGAATAATGAAAAAAGAAGTAGAGATATTTTCAGACAAACAGAAAGTGAAAGAAAAAAAGGGACAAATGAGATCATCAAAAGGTGAAATCATCAGAAGGGTCGTCGTAAAGTCTAAAGGATATATTTCAGGGAGAAGGAAAGAGATTCTTTCTTCCATGTAGAGAGAGACCCCATATAGATGAGATGCCTGAAGTGGGCGTGAGAGGCAAGAAAAATGAAAACCAATGGAAATAATAAACATGCAGGTAGAGATAAACAAGGATTAACTGTATAAAATAGCACTAATGACATGTTAGAGGATTAAAAACAAGAAGACTACAAATAAACAAAAACAAGGTATCTTCCCTCTCCTAGGTTCATGAAGCCGTGCTCCCTATATCCTTTTCTAAAACCTTTATTGTTCTTGCTTTCCTATTTACATGCTTAAGCCACCTGAAATTCATTTTCGTGTGAGATGTGAAAGAGATGCCTGTCTCTCTTAGTCAGCTTTGCTGCAGTGACAAACAATGCTCTGCTCAAAAATTTTAGTGGCTTGCACCAACATATATTACTTCTTGCTCATGTTGATATCAGCAACTGCAGGTTTGCTACTTCAACTGCATCCCAAGTTGTTTCTCATTGCAAGTCCCGTGCGTCTTCTCCTTTTGGGAATCAGACTGAAAGAACAGCCCTTTACGAGACATGCCATTCTTAGGGCAGAGGAAAGAGCAAGATCGTCTTACACTTAAATAATCTGTCTGGTTGGGGCATATGCAAGTGCTCAAGCCAGACACAGCGAAATGGGAACATAAACTCTTCGTACGGGGAGGCATGATGAATCTTATGGCAATGGGTAGGAGTATATAACCCTCTAACAGGAAAGAATACAAATACAATTAAGTTCCTCATTTAGTTTTTTCCCCTCTATTATACCCGATTGTCCCACTGTGATGTTCTGAAAAGTCTATCCTTCCCCCAGGGATTGCAGTGCCAGCTCTCTTTAAAGGCCAACCTTCCCACATACCTGTGCTCTCATTTTTTTTTTTTTTCCTCAGTTTCTTTCTTCTCATTCCCAAATCAGATTATTTGTTACTATAGTTTTATAGTAAGTCTTCAGAGCTGGTTAATCAAATCTACTCACTTTGTTCAGGTGTATCTTGGCTCTTCTTGGATCTTTGCCCTTCCATATACCTTTGTTAATTTCTGTAAAAACCTGTTGGGATCTTGAATGGGTTTACATTACATCTGCTGATCAACTTAGAAAGAATTGGCATCTTTACAATATGGAATCTAATTCATTAACATGACTATTTCAATCTTCTTTAATTTTTTTCAGTAATATTTTATAGTTTCCTGGGTAGAGGTCATCATATTCTGTCTTAGATTTATTCCGAAGTGTTTTATGCTTTTCATGATTTTTAAATTATATATTTCCTTTAATTTTGTTTTATGCCTTTATTAATTTTCAGTTTATGTTTTCGATCCTCTAGATTTTATTTTGGTGTAAAAAATAAATCATTTTAACGTCACATTTTTTGAAATATTAAGCCATCTGTACCAATAATACTTATTAAGAGTACATTTTCTCCCCTTTGAATGCCATCTTTTTTTTTTTTTTTAAGATTTTATTTATTTATTTGACAGAGAGAAACAGCGAGAGAAGGAACACAAGCAGTGGGAATGGGGGAGGGAGAAGCAGGCTCCCCGCGGAGCAGGGAGCCCGATGCGGGGCTCGCTCCCAGGTCCCTGGGATCATGATCTGAGCCGAAGGCAGACGCTTAACGACTGAGCCACCCAGGCGCCCCTGAATGCCATCTTTATTATACACTAAATTTCCATGAATGCCTAGCTTGTGTTTTTTTTTTTCTTTTCCCTGTTCAGTTTTCATATATTTGGCCCATCCACCAGTAATCTTTAGTTATATGTTATTTCCCAGGCTCTATTTCTTTGCTGATATGTAGGCTTTTTCTTTCTCAACCTTCTTTATTTTTTCTTAGGTTAACTATATTTTGGCTCTTATTGCTGATGCATAGACATGTGATTCATTTTTGTGTTTTGATGTATTTAGCAACCTTGCTAAATTCTTTTTTTTTTTTTTTGACAATTGGGAAATGTTTATTCTGATCCAGTTGTACAACTAATCTAGGTAAAATTACCAAATAAATTTTACATGGTTTTTCAAGGACTGGGGCTCTCCATGACTTCAAATTTAGGATCTTCAAATGTGAAGTCCGGGAACGTATTCATGTCTGCTTTACCATATGTTTGCTTAAGCTTCAAAAGCTCCCTCTCTAGGTCTTGCTAGTGCTAACCTTGCTAAATTCTAATAATTAAAATTATCAATTCTGATAATTTGCCAGGATATTCATATGGATTCTCTACTGTACATTATTATTATTACAAATGAAGTATTGCCTGCCAGGGAAGCTCACCTGAGCTTTGGTGTGCAGGGTTTTTATTGGGGTTCTGTCATGTAGGCCTAGAATGCCCGTGTGATTGAACTTAGTTATTCAATGTCCAGTCCCTCCAAAGGTCTAATATGGCATGGCCCAAGTCTCTCACCAGAAATCACAGATAGGTAGCCTGTTGGATGTGGCCCATGGCCCCAGTTCTTAGGCAAGATAACTTACCTGTATCAGATGCTTATCGGGCAAGATATTCCAAGGAACTGATCAAAGAACATCCCCTTCTTTAGAATGTACAGGGTTTGGACAGCCCAAGCCAGCTGAGTTAACCCCTTACTAGACACTTTAAACAGACTCCCAAGTCACTTGTGATTTAGAGCTCATGGTTTGAGACTTCTGGGATTACCTTGGTCATATGAATTTGAGTTTAGGACTCTTTAAGGGCTGGCTTCAGTGCCAATGCAATTTTCCTTGAAGTCATGTGTGTGTGAATATATGTGTGTGTTAGGGTGGTGTATTTAATTTTTTTCCCCTACACTGGGGGCATAATCCTACTGTAAGGAATCCCAGATGTAATGGATGGATTCTCCTATTAGATTTACTAATTAATTTTAGAGGCTTCTAGATTTTGTCTTCTGTCTTCAAGCTTCAACAAGCCGTGACTATCAACCTAAGTGTAAGTTTGCCAAGTTAGACAAATGTCTTTGAGGAAAATGTGACTTTGGTAGTCTTTGAGTTCCTTCTTTCCCTTAGATATTTGGCCTGGCCATTCCTTGTTATTTTACAGTCCTGTTGAATGCTTTTAAGAATAAGCTTTTGGGCGCCTGGGTGGCTCAGTTGGTTAAACGACTGCCTTCGGCTCAGGTCATGATCCTGGAGTCCCGGGATCGAGTCCCACATCGGGCTCCCCGCTCAGCGGGGGGTCTGCTTCTCCCTCTGATCCCCTTCCCTCTCGTGCTCTCTGTCTCTCATTCTCTCTCTCTCAAATAAATAAATAAAATCTTAAAAAAAAATAAAAATTAAAATAAAAATTAAAAAAAAAAAAGAATAAGCTTTTAGGGCACCTGGGTGGCTCAGTTGGTTAAGCGACTGCCTTTGGCTCAGGTCATGATCCTGGAGTCCCGGGATCGAGTCCCGCATCGGGCTCCCTGCTCGGCAGGGAGTCTGCTTCTCCCTCTGACCCTCCTCCCTCTCATGCTCTCTGTCTCTCATTCCCTCTCTCTCAAATAAATAAATAAAATCTTAAAAAAAAAAAAAAAGAATAAGCTTTTAAAATATACTTAATTCTGTATTTTAGGTTTTTTCCTTTCTCCCCCTCCTCCTCCTCCTCCTCCTCCTTCTTCTTTTCTTCTTCTTCTTCTTTTTCTTCTTCTTCTTTTTTCAGGAGAATCTTAGGGGCTAGAAAACACCTAGCCATCAATACTACTGGAGTACAAGACCAGTTCATTTGTTTTCACTCTTTCTTCTATAAAATAATAAAAATAGTTAAGGTTATAAATTTTCCTTTGACTATAACGTTAGTCATTTCCCATAGGTTTTATTATAAATTACTATTCTTTTGTTAATGCCTAATAAATTGTGATCTCAGGTTTTATTTCCTTTTTGATTCAGGGGAGATTTTAGAAAGCATTCTTCAATTTTGAAGGGGTTAAGTGTTTCTGTTTTGTTATGTTTCTTTATTCTTCTGTTGATTTCTAGCCTAACTGAATTGTGGGCAGAGAATGTGGCCTGTAAAATCTTTATATTTCTGGAATCTATTAAGATTTTCTTTGGGCCAAGTACATGATCAATTTTTATGGATATTCTGTAAGCAATTGAAAAGAATGTGTTTTCTCTGTTTATAGAAACCATGTGTAAACAGGGATAACATTTGTGCTTTAAATGAATGTGCTGCTCTCTTTCACATTTCCATATGTGTGTTCTTCCACTCCCCAGAGTAATCTATTGCCTTAGGTGAAAATTTGGACAGTTACAGCCAGGGATAAAAAGAGAAAGTGGTAGTCTATGTCCAGCTTTTGATCACCAAAATAGGATTTTTAAAAATCTAAAATACAATATTCTTTAGAAATCAGGCTTTCACCAGAGAGAAAAGGATTTTCTAAATTCCTTACATTCATTAGCATATCCAAATCCAGGCCTCAGGGATTTTTGTATGCTGAGTTTAAAGTAAACCACAAGTAAGCAGAACTCTGTGAAGTCCTTGCTAGGAGATCACTTTTTTTTTTTTTTTAAGATTTTATTTATGGGGCGCCTGGGTGGCTCAGTCGTTAAGCGTCTGTCTTCGGCTCAGGTCATGATCCCGGGGTCCTGGGATCGAGCCCCTCATCAGGCTCCCTGCTCAGTGGGAAGCCTGCTTCTCCCTCTCTCGCTCCCCCCGCTTGTGTTCCCCTCTCTCGCGGTGTCTCTCTCTGTCAAATAAATAAATAAAATCTTAAAAAAAAAAAAAGATTTTATTTATTTATTTATTTTATTATTATTATTTTTTAAAGATTTTATTTATTTATTTATTTATTTTTAAAGATTTTATTTATTTATTTGAGAGAGGGAGCACAAGAGGGGGGAACAGGAGAGGGAGAAGCAGACTCCCCGCTGAGCAGGGAGCCCGATGCGGGACTCGATCCCGGGACTCCAGGATCATGACCTGAGCCGAAGGCAGTCGCTTAACCAACTGAGCCACCCAGGCGCCCTTTATTTATTTTTTTGACAGAGAGACACAGCGAGAGCAGGAACACAAGCAGGGGGAGTGGGAGAGGGAGAAGCAGGCTTCCCGCAGAGCAGGGAGCCCGATGCGGGGCTCGATCCCAAGACCCTGGGATCATGACCGGAGCCGAAGGCAGACGCTTAACCATCTGAGCCACCCAGGCGCCCCGTCTAGGGGTTTTTATGGGCTTGTTGGAGAGCTGTTTTAATCTGATTAACCCTCCCTGCGCCTGTCATTCAGTCAGGTTTTTGTCCCCTATCTATCACGTGGGAAAGGGTGGAGGGCTCCTTCCAGGGTGGGTTCCTCCTTTTTTTTTTTTTTTTTAAAGATTTTTTATTTATTTGTCAGACAGAGAGAGCACAAGCAGGGGGAGCAGCAGAGGGAGAGGGAGAAGCAGGCTCCTCACTGAGCAGAGAGCCCGATGCGGGACTCGATCCGAGGACCCTGGGATCATGACCTGAGCCGAAGGCAGACGCTTAACGACTGAGCCACCCAGGTGTCCCAAGGGAGGTTTCCTCTTAGGGCCAGGGGCCCTTTGTCCCTGCCTGCCTGCCTTCCAACTATCCTTCATCAATAGGAAATCAGGAGAGCTGGAATCGGAGTGGGCTTGTACCTCCCTTTAATGGAGAACTCTTGGGAGTATCTGCCACATACAGTGGCCTCCTCACCATCATGTGGGGACAAGCCAGACTGTGACAATATAAGCATGATCCCGTGGTGAAGTTAGGTAGAGAAAAGGGCCCAAGTTGTACCCTTTGCCTTCCTTGGTATCTGTGTAGTGTGAAAAGAGTCAGAAGTTCCTATATCCCCCCAAGGTGGGTGGCTGGCTTCCACAGTGAAGGTTGAGCCGACCCCACCACAGAGGCTGCAAGTGGACAACAAAAGCTAGGGGTCTGATGTTGGTTTGATGTGGAGGAATGTAAACACTGTGGCTGCCAATCCCAAGCAGGGCTACTAGGGCCTGCCTGGGTTCAGAGAAGGATAAGGAGACCACAAGCCACAGACTTAAGCCGTGGATTCCCCCCCAGTTAGGTGACTCTGAAGACAACACCAGGTCCTGCCCACACAGATCCAAACCCCCTTTGCTGAATGGAGTGGTAGGGAATGGAAGAAGAAATGTGAAACTCTGAGCATATACCCCAAAGAGACAAAAGATCCAAGAGAGACTGAGATAACATTCATTAGCAAAGGTAAGTACTACTCCTTTCAGTGCCAAGTCAGGAGAGCTTGTGAGGAAGATTTGATCATTATAAGGAATTGATAAGCTATAGTTTTTATAGGTATAAAGGTATATTATAGGTATTTTATAGGTATAAGTAGTTGTGAGTGCAAACATGTGACTCATCTATTATTTGTCAGTTCGAGCTGTCAGATTATTAAAGAGAAATATCACCCCCCTCCCCATTTGGTAGTAGTTTTATCAACGTCCTGTTTCTGAGCAATTTTGCCATAAATACTTTGCTGCATTCATGTCTGATAACAAAAAATGTTATATTTTCTCTGATGGGCTCTATTATTTATCCTTATAAAATATTCATTTCTGTCACATTTAATGTTTTTGGCTTTGGAATCTCTATTATCAGGTGATAACTTGGGGACTCCTGCTGACTTTGTGTATTAGTTTCCTAGGGCAGCTATAACAAAGTACCAAAAACTTGGTGGCTTAAAGCCACACCAGTTTATTGTCTCACAGTCCTGGAGGTGAAGCCTGAAATCAAGGTGTCAGCAAGGCCATGGTCTTTCTAAAGGCTTTAGGGGGAGAATCCTTTCTTACCTCTTCTAGCTAGCTTCTGGTATTGGAAATCCCCGGTGTTCCTTGGCTTGTAAATGCATTGCTCTAGTCGCATGGCCCTCTTCTGTCTGTGTGTCTTCATATTCTCTTCCCTCTGGGCATGTCCCTGTCTGTGTCCAAATTGCACCTTTTTTACAAGGACACCTGTCATGCTGCATTAAAGCCCGCCATAATGACCTCATTTTAATTTGATTACCTCTGTAAAAACCCTATTTCCAAATAAGGTCACACTGAGAAGAACCAAATAAGGTACATTCTGAGGGCTAAAACTTCAAAATGTCTTTGGGGGGGGTTCAGGATTCAAGCCATAACACTTTGTGTTTGCATGATCTATTTGGTTCTTTATTTCCAACTTTTATCTTTTTGTTCCTGGTACATTTTTTAGACAGAAAATATTTAAGAGTCTATTTTTATAGGGAATTCAACTCATTTTTATGGGTTCTAATGCTTTCATCTTATTTTACATCTACTGATATATTTTACTATGTTTCCTTTTTTCTCCTTTGCTGAATTTTGCTGGGTTCATCAACTGGTAACTCTGCTTCCCATCATTAAGATGAAATGATTTTGGGGGGGGGTGCCCTGGGTGTCTCAGTCAGTTAAGCGGCTGCCTTCAGCTCAGGTCATGATCTCAGGGCCCTGGGGTCGAGCCCGGTGTCAGGCTCTAGGCTCAGTGGAGAGTCTGCTTCTCCCTCTCCCTCTGTGCTCTCTCTCACTCTTACTCTCTCTCTCAAGTAAATAAATAAAATCTTTAAAAAAAAATAGATGAAATGATTTGAACACTTAATTTTTCACTTCTTTCATTCTTTCCCTTCCTCCCTGCTGCAATTTCTGTTTTTCTTTTTATTAAACTAATACCTAATTTTATTTACATCCTTCCTTATAGAATGGCTCTTTCTGTTTTCAAGAATCTTCTTAATCCTTACACAACAGTTTGTAATCATATTAGCATCATCCGTTTAGATTTAATTATATTTAGTGTATGGCTTACCACTGTTTCTTATAGATAGATAGATAGATAGATAGATAGATAGATAGATAGATAGATAGATAGAGATACAGAGTTAAATCTAACCCTATTTTGAGATCTTTGTTCTGAATTTAATGTTTATTTGGTTGGAGTACTTCCCAACCAATTTCTTGGAAATTTCTTCAGAAAGAGCATATGTCTATATATTTTCTGTGCCATTGTATGTCTGAAAAAAGTCTGTCTTTTGTTTTCATATATAATGATAACTTGGCTCAGAATAGGAATCTCAACTCATGGTCCTTTACTTCCAAATGCCTCTAAATGTTGTTTCCCTATATCTAGAGTCAAACTATGCAGATGAGAAATCTGAACCTGGCCTGATTATCTTTTCATTTGGGGAACCATAATCCTGTCTGAAAGCTTGCAAGATCTCCTCTTTATTCCTGGGGGTTTAGAAGTTTCACTAAAATGTGGCCAGGTTTGTTTCTTTTTTCCTGAATTCTGCCTGCCACTTTGTGAACCCTTTCAACCTGAAAACATTTTTCAGTTCAGGAAAGTTTTTACTCTGGTTTTTGTTTTGTTTTGTTTTGTTTTGTTTGTAATTGTATCTTCTCCATCCATTCTTGCTTTCTATCTGGAACTTTTATGATTCCCAGGACCTTTGGATTTGCCTTTCATGGATTATCCTTTTACTCTTGATTTCCCTTTTGCTGTCATTTTGCTTAGGGATGTGAGATTGAGTCTCCATTTATATGTTCAGATCATTCATTTTCCTTTCAGCATTGTCCATTCTCTTTTTCACCTCTTGAGTTTTTTGGTAACTTTATATTTTGAAATAGTTTTTATAGTATAGAAAAGTTGCAAGAATAGTCCAAGACATCTTTTTACCAATTGTTTATGTTTTTGCCCTGTTGTCTGTGAAATTTTTAGATAGGGAATCATATTTTAAATTCCTGTTTATTCATAGATAGTTTATAGTATTTGTTGCTGTCATGAATAAAATTTTTTTATTATGTTTTCTAATTGGTTATGTTTGGCATATGTGAAAGTAGGTGGGGGAATATTTATCTAGTAATTTGACTTTTTATTAAACTCTCACAGTAATCCTACATTTTTCAGTTGATTATTTTGGTATTTTCTCAATGGATGATCATATCAACTGCAAATAATGACAGTTTTATATTTTTCTTTCCTATAAATGAACCTCTTCCTATTATTTTGACAAGGGCCTTCAGAAAAATGTTGAGTAACACCCTAATCCTCCTGGTTTTTAGTTCCTGATCTTAATGGGCTTTCCCGAGAAATTGAGGAATGTCCCCTGGCATTCACCATAAAGAGTGATATTTGCTATTGGTTCTTGAAAACTGTCCCTTCTCAAGTTAAAGAAGTCCCATGTATTTCTAGTTTAAGAGTTTTGATTAATAATAGATGTTAAATTTTATCAAATCTTTCTGTAGCTATCATAATGAGCACATAGTTTTTCTCATGTAATCTCTTAATATAGTGAATCACAATAAATTTCCCAATGTTTAGCCATCTTTACAACCAGGGCATAATGCTGATTGCTCAAAGCATATTCATCTCTGTAATCCTGAGCTATGACCTTCTTCACCGCCCCCCACAGCCCCCCATCCTGGTTTTACTGTCATAGTTACATAAACTTCCCATCTTTTTTATGCCCTTGAAAACATTTAAAATCAACTAAGAATAGAAGATGATAAAGTCTTGAGGAGTTAATAAATCTCTTGAAGACCAAATCTAGAAATTTAAATGAAAAGTAATGGCAATAAAAGACTTCCATATCCTCTACTCTTCTCACTTTGTTAGAACAGAATCTTTAAATGAATCAGCTGATTTTATTTTTTATTTATTTATTTTTTTAAAGATTTTATTTATTTGCGAGAGAGAGAATGAGAGAGAGCATGAGAGGGAGGAGGGTCAGAGGGAGAAGCAGACTCCCTGCTCAGCAGGGAGCCCGATGTGGGACTCGATCCCGGGACTCCAGGATCATGACCTGAGCCGAAGGCAGTCGCTTAACCAACTGAGCCACCCAGGCGCCCCTGAATCAGCTGATTTTAAGACAGCAATTGCTCAGGGCCTCATGGACACCAAACTAAAGAAAAAGCACCGTTATTTCAGCAGTGTCAAAACCTTAGATTAGCCAAGTACTTAAAAATGTATGTAGCTTGGGGCGCCGGGGTGGCTCAGTCGTTAAGCATCTGCCTTCGGATCAGGTCATGATCCCAGGGTCCTGGGATTGAGCCCCGCATGGGGCTCCCTGCTCAGCATGGAATCTGCTTGTCCCTCTCCCTCTGCCCTCCTCCCCCCTAGTGCTCTCTCTCTCTTTCTCTCTCTCATAAATAAATAAAATCTGAAGAAAAAACAAACAAAAACCAGAAACCAATCACTGTCCTCCCTGCCTCTCTCTCCTTGGCTCCAAAGGCATCCACCTGATGTTTCTTCTGTGGTCACCATATTTCCAAGTCAGAAACTGTATGCTGCTCTCTTTCGATTCATCCATTTATATATAATCTACTGTTTTCCTATTATGGCAGCTGAAGATTTTAACTTTCAAACACTTTCTACTCTTTTCCCTATCTCTCAAAGCAATTATATCTTAAAAACATCCACAGTCATCTTTATGTTAAATAAATCTTGCACACTGCTGAGCTGAATAGTATACTCTTATTACATTTCCTTTCTTGCAAGATGCTTTAATTTTCTTGTTATTCATTGCCTCATCTTTTCATTTACTCAGTTTTCCCTGAATCTATTGCTAAGTGTTCTAATATTCCCCAATACTCTGTAGAGTGCCTCTCAGTACAAGTTCCCCTGCAGTCAAGTCTGCTGGATAACCTCCCTTTCCATGTGCCTCCTGCAGATCTGCGGTGATGTTCTCCTGGCCAAGGCACAGCTCTCAGCCTGGGAATCCCTTTACTACTTTCCTGTCCTGGGTGCTCTGCTTTGCATTTCCATGTCTTCTTTCTTGATTTTGTCCCTCTTTTTGATGAAATACGTATTCCAGTAGCTTCCTGTGAAAGGCCTGGGTCGTGTTAATCCCTACCACTTGGAACTAGTGCCTGAAACTGCTGAAAAGTTTTTGAGACTTTGTCTGTCTGGAAATATCTTTATTATGTCCTCATGCTCAATTTGCCAGGGCATGACATTCTAAGTGGAAATTAATTTTGTGGACATTATTCCTTTTGCTTCTGGCTTCTAATGTTACTACTGATATGTCACCATGATTCTTTTCTTTTCTTCTTTTTTTCTTTTTTAAAGATTGCATTTATTTATTTGAGAGAGAGACAGGCGGACATAGAGAGAAGAGAGCATGAGGGGCACCTGGGTGGCTCAGTCGTTAAGCGTCTGCCTTTGGCTTGGGTCATGATCCCAGGGTCCTGGGATCGAGTTCCGCATCGAGCTCCTTGCTCAGCGGAGAGCCTGCTTCTCCGTGTCCCTCTGCTGCTCCCCCTGCCTGTGCTCTCTCCCTCTCTCTCTCTAATAAATAAATAACGTTTTAAGAAAAAATAAAAAAAGAAGAGAGCATGAGTGGGGAAAAGAGGGCTCCATCCCAGGACCCTGGGATCATGACCTGAGCCAAAGGCAGATGCCCAACTGACTTAGCCACCCAGGAGCCCCTCACCATGATTATCTTCTTATTCCCAGTGCATTGTGTGTGATAATTTTTTCTCTCTGAAAACTTTTAGGATATTCTTGTCCCTGGTAAGAATAAGTAATATTGTGGGCGCCTGGGTGGCTCAGTTGGTTAAGCGACTGCCTTCGGCTCAGGTCATGATCCTGGAGTCCCGGGATCGAGTCCCGCATCGGGCTCCCTGCTTGGCAGGGAGTCTGCTTCTCCCTCTGACCCTCCTCCCTCTCATGCTCTCTGTATCTCATTCTCTCTGTCTCAAATAAATAAATAAAATCTTAAAAAAAAAAAAAAGAATAAGTAATATTGTGAATAAATTCTGTCTGTCCAGAGACTCTTCTTCTGCTTTGATGTTATTCAGCCATTTGATCCTCACACAACCCTATGAGGTTGTTGCTACTATAATTATTCTCATTTTACAGTAGTGGAAAACATGACACACACAGATTAGGTTATTTTCCTCCCAGGATTTATGTCTAGTCCAACTCTCCAATACATGCTCTGGACTGCTATTTTTAGCTTCTCCAAGAAGGTGAAAGGAACCAAAGGAATTGCCCACCAATGCAGAGTTTAAGGTCCAAGGAGTAGGGATTACCACCACCTGGAGTTTGGCTTCTTGAGCTACACACAAGGTCAACGCTAATCAGGAAGCGGTTTCTCTGTACTAGGCTGCCTTGGACATTTCCTAACAGGAACCAGCCAGTAGCACTTCTTACAACCAGCAGGCAGGGAGCTTCCAAAGGCAGAACAGGTATAATTTTTAGCATGGCCTTGTACTACTTCCAGCCAACCAGGAGCCTTGCAGAGGGTGAATCGCTATGTGTCAGGCTGATGCAGCGCCAGTCTTGTCAACAGCAAGCGCTCCTCTTTGTGACATTTTAGGGTGTCTTGCACCCAGACACTGCCAGCTCTTCCTGCCCTTATCTTCTATACTTAACTGCAGTCATAGTGATTTTCCTCTTCTTACCTTCTAGAATACCACTGTAGAAGTCCATCATTGGGCACCTGGGTGGCTCAGTGGTTAAGCGACTGCCTTCGGCTCAGGTCATGATCCTGGAGTCCCTGGATCGAGTCCTGCATCGGGCTCCCTGCTCAGCGGGGAGTCTGCTTCTCCCTCTCATGCTCTCTCTCTCTATCTCATTCTCTCTCTTAAATAAATAAATAAAATCTTTAAAAAAAAGAAGTCCATCATTGGCACACAATTGATCTCTGTGTGTGATTGTCTTTGTATTCTTTTGTTAACTTTTCCCACATTTACGTCTTCCTAGCTAGACTGGGCAGAACTATCTTATACATCTTCTAAGTTGTCATGGTGAAAGAGACAACATATATACCCACACGTGCATTTGTGTGCACATGCTTTTTAAAGGCCTTTTATCATAGAGGTAATATGTCTTCATTCTAAAAAAAATTAAAACAGTGCAGAAGGTGGAAAATGAAAGTTACATTTTCACAATTATTTTATTTTATTTTATTTTATTTTATTTTATTTTATTTTATTTTAGAGAGTGGGGGGAAGAAGGGGCAGAGGGAAAGGGAGAGAAAGAATCCCAAGCAGGCTCCATGCCCAGTGTGGAGCCCAATGCAGGGCTCTGATCTCACGACCCCAAGATCACAACCCGAGCCGAAATCAAGAGTCTGATGTTTACCTGCCTGAGCCATCCAGGTGCCTCTACATTTTCTCAATTCTTTTGAGTCTCCCAATTCCCTGCTTTCATCTTCTGCCACCTCACTGTCTATTCCCTCACCACAGAAACAGCAATGATTACTTATGTAGCTCTATCCAGAAATTTTTTGTATATATAATAGCATATATATGTATTATATCTTTTAACATAAATGGTATCATGTTATGAATACAGTTCTGAAACTTGGCAGTTTCATTTGTTACATTTTTAACATCTTTCTGTAGGTGCAAATTCTTCCCCTGTGTAGTATGAATGAATCAATCTTTTTAACCAGTCATCTATTGACGGGCATTTAAGTCCTGCCTAGGTTGGGGTTTTTTGTCATTGTTGTTGTTGTTGTTTTTTTAAGATTTTATTTATTTATTTGACACAGAGAGAGAGATAGTGAGAGAGAGGGCACAAGCAGGGGACGCAGCAGGCAGGCAGAGGAAGAGGGAGAAGCAGGCTCTCTGCAAGGAGCCCAAAGTGGGGCTCAATCCCAGGACCCTGGGATCATGACCTGAGTCGAAGGCAGCCGCTTAAACAACTGAGCCACCCAGGCGCCCCTGTCGTTGTTTGCTTTGCTATTACAATCAGTGAACGTCCTTGTAAGAACATCTTCAATCACTTATGCAAGTATATTTATAAATGACTTCATTGAAATGGAACTTCTGGGTCAAATATGCGCTTAAAATTGTTATAAGTACAGCCACACTTATTTCCATAAAAGTTATGCCAAATCTACTCCTACTAACCCTGTCAGAGAGGGTTTGTTTTCCTCCGTTATATCCAATTCCAAATCATATAGCTTTTTTTTTTTAATACTCCAACATTTTTAAAAATTCTATTATGTTATGTTAATCACCATACATTACATCCTTAGTTTTTGATGTAGTGTTCCATGATTCATTGTTTGCATATAACACCCAGTGCTCCATTCAATATATGCGCTCTTTAATACCCATCATCAGGCTAACCCATCCTCCGCCCAGAACCCTCAGTTTGTTTCTCAAAGGCCATAGTCTCTCGTGGTTCATCTCCCCATCCAATTCCCGCCCCTTCGTTTTTCCCTTCCTACTATCGTCTTCTTTTTTTTTTTTTTTAACATATAATGTATTATTTGTTTCAGAGGTACAGGTCTGTGATTCAACAGTCTTACACAATTCACAGCGCTCTTAATATTTCCTTATCTGCTTTGGAGGAAAATTTGCTTCTCTTTGTCATTTTAATTCTCTAATGATTGAAATTGAGCATATTTTCAGATATTTGTTTGCTATTGGTCTCTTTTTTTGCAATGAACTGATTTTTATGTCCTCTGACCATTTTCTTTCTTTTTTTTTAAGATTTTTAAAAATTTATTTGTTTGACAGAGAAAGAGACAGCGGGAGAGGGAACACTAGCAGGCGGAGCAGGATAGGGAGAAGCAGGCTTCCCGCCAAGCAGGGAGCCCAATGTGGGGCTCGATCCCAGGACTCTGGGATCATGACCTGAGCCGAAGGCAGACGCTTAACAACTGAGCCACCCAGGCGCCCCTCCTCTGACCATTTTCTAGTGGACTGTCCATTGGTTCTTTGCTTTGGTTTGGCTTTTTGTTGATTTTACAAGAGGTTTGTTTTTTTGTGTGTGTTTTTTTTTTTTTTTTGTAGATTAATGAAATTAGTCCATTACCTGTTATACTTGTTGCCAATATTTTCCCTGGCTTTTTGTCCATGTTTTAACCCAGTTTTTTCTTTTTTTTTTCTTTTTTTTCACTTTGTTACTGTGTGTGTGTGTGTGTGTGTATGTGTGTGGACTTGGGAATATATATGAACTAAGGCAGCAGAAAAGAGTGGAGGATGGTTTAAAACCCCAACCACATAGGAGTGAGAGGATAAGGGAGCAGGGAAAGAAACAAGGGAACTTTCCAAGCCCTACTGCTCATGTGCATTTGCTCATTCCACGAGAGTTGTAAGCCTTACATAGCAGCCAGGAAGCAACCATTATCTAAGCCTGAGACTCCTATTTACATAGTTTTCAGTAAAGAAGAAAAACCAAAACAAGAAAAAATTTTCAAAAAATACATCATTAGATAAAAAGCTAGCTTTCTCCTCTCTCCCCACCCCCAAAAAGATTATGGGCTATCCAGGATTGGATGACAAATTAATATGCAACTTGCCCATGCCAACTCTTCCGGCCAGTTTAATTCTCATCAGCCACTATAATTTATTAACAGTGAGGTGAGAAAAGACATGAATCAGCTTAATGTGATATAAGTAGGGCGTTGCCATAGCAACAAGATGCAGTCTGTTTTCTACTATTTATGTATGGTTTATTTTCTCCAGAGCCTCTGAGTTATTGCTTGAAACAAATGGAATGAGAAACATCTTGTTCTGAACACCGCCCCCCACCCTTCAGTGTGTATGTGTATATAAAACCACATTTTTTTTTCTGTGAGAGAAAAAAACAAATACACGAAATTTAAAAAAAAAATGTTTATAGCAAAAAAGCTAACTACATAGTTTCCAATCCACTGTGATTTTGCAGAGCTCAAATGCTTTTTTTATTTTCACCTCTGAGACACGTGATTCCTCGCTGAAACCTCTGGGAAAAAACCCAAAACACATGCTGGAAGCAAACCCAAAGCTAATATTGTTTCTCAAAGGAAACATTCATATTCTCCACCCAGACTTCATGACTGGCTGGAACCAGCTCCCCACTCCTAAAAGAGTAGACTAAGAGTGAGCAGACTAAGCCTGGTGACAAGTTTTTATTTTACTCGATCTCCAAAATTCAGAAGAAAAGTCCAGTCCAGGGAGACAGCAAGGGCTGAGATTATGAGCCTGTCTGCTTGTGAAGGGCACCACGGATCCTTAAGGCCCCAACCGTGCTGAAGTACATTGCAAGGAACAGGCACATTTCACGAAGGATACCCTTCATTTCCTCCATTTTCCACTTTTCTCTGAGGATGTAGAATTCAGGAGGGTTTTGTTTGTTTGTTTGTTACATTTTAAAGATTTTATTTTTATTTATTTGTGTGTGTGTATGAGAGAGAAAGCGCACAAGCAGAGGGAGAAGCAGGCCCCCCACTGAGCAAGGAGCCTGATGCAGGACTCGATCCCAGGACCCTAGGATCATGACCTGAGCTGAAGGCAGATGCTTAACTGACTGAGCCATCCAGGCATCCCTAGAATTCAGTTTTTAGGTCAGAGATGGAATTGGTCATCTCCAGGCCATAGAAGACATCAGGGTTTCTGCTGAGCAGAAAGGGAAGTAGGAATGGAGTCCCTTCATCATCCCCTTCTCTCATCCTAACTCCCAGTTCCTATCATAATTGCCCCCATGCTCTGTAAAGACAGGAGAAGGCATAAAGCAAAGGGGAAATATAACACTCAGATCTTCACTCTGCATTAAATATGAATTAACATTTATTTGGGTGTTTTATTTGAAACTTTCTATCACGTCATATGTGTAGCAAATCTTCCCGATCAGATCCTCAACCTTCTATGCTTGGCTGTGAGCTCCAGCAGAAGAAGCCCAGTCATGACCATAGCACTCACTTCTCATGAAGATGGTTCCTGGATCTCAGAGTCTAACATGTTCACCTTCAGGACCCCCAAATGTCACACCACTCTTCAGACACTCCTCCACTGTTCAGGTCTGGGAAGAAGGGAAATGGTGGGAGATTATCATAACCACTTTGGTGTCTGAGAAAGGCCCTTCTCCCCACCCCATCTTCTGTTGGAGGGAGGGGTGAGGAGTCAGAATATCATACAAGTGAATTCAAGCAGTTCTATGTCACCCAGCCTCATTAGTCCATAGGTCCTGGATATCACCATACGATACCCTCGTCATCGGTACTCCACTGTGATTTACCACTAAAGACAGCATCTAATTCATCCCACACTAGAATCTTCCTTTGAGTCATTTTCCTTCAAGAGTTGAAGCACTTCTAGCTTTAGTGAGCAGTGAAGTATTTTCTTTTCTTTCTTCTCTCTCTTTTTTTTTTTTTTTGGTATCATTTACATACAGTAAAGTGCACAAATCCTAAACTTGAAGAATTTTAGTTATGGGTATGCCCATAACCACCCACCAGACCAAGACGCAGAATATTTCCAACACTTCAAAAGCTTCCCTGGGCCCCTTTCTAGTCTCTACCTGTCCAAAGGTATATGCTACTCTAATTTCTATCATCATCACTCAGTTTTTCTTGTTCTTGAACTTACGTAAATGAAATCATACGAACTTTTTTGTATCTGGCTTCTTTTGCTCAGCATAATGTCATCTGTGAATGATATTGTATGAGTGGTCCATTTATTTTTAGCTGCATAGTACCCTACTCTATGAATATTCCACATTATATTTGTGGGTTCTCTTATTGATGAACATTTGAGGGTTTCCTGCTTGGAGCTATTGTGAATAATTTGGGGCTCTATGAATAGTCTTATACATCTCTTCTGATGGGCACTGCAATTATACAGAGTTGAATTGGTGAATCATAAGGTAGGTTTAGGTTTAGTAGTTACTATCAAATTTTCCAAAGTGGTTGAACCAATATACACTCCCAAAACATCCTTGGCAACACTTGTATGGTTAGTCTTCTAAACTTCGGTCATTCTGTTGAGTAGTAGGATCTCATTGTGGCTTTCTTTGGCATTTTCCTGGTGACTACTGACATTGAACACCTTTTCAAGTGCACGGCCCAGGGTGCTTGGGGCACTATGAGGCCTACACTTGCCCACCAAGTATCCCCATACCTGAGGGAATGGAACAACTGAAAAAGCACATGACAGATGGAGAGAGAGACCACAGAAGAAAGGATAAAGCACTTTCCCTGCTTTTTAAACAAGGGGTCACACACATATGTGCCTGAGTTCCACCCTCAGCCTGCTGAGTTCAAATCTTCAGGGTAGGGTCTGAGATCCTGCATGTTCATCAGGATGCCAACATGATTGTTATGTTCTGTAGACCCTTTTCAATCAACATATAAATTATTCAGTTCTCGCAGGGCTAGATAAGCAAACAAGGAAACAAACTATCCACATTAGCTCTCTCCAAGGCCCTCCACTGTGGCCTTGAAAGAGTCATCTCTGTGCACTGACTTCACTTTTCTTATATCCACCCCTCAACCCACTGCAAACTTGAAGTCATTCCACAGAAACTGCTCTTGCCAAGGTCAACAAGTACATTTTAGCTTCAAAATCCCAGGGTATTTTTTAGTTCTTGTAATAGAAACCTTATTTTTATTATTTGCCTGTCTTATATCTCCTTTAAGTGCCCTCTTTCCCAATCAGGATGGACCCCTAGGAGCCTAGTTTATACTTTGAGATCCTTCCCTCTGGCCACAGATGACTGGACCAGGGATGGCCACCTGAATCTATTCTAGGAAAATTGGATTCTCTCTTTCTCTCTGTCTTTCCTTTCCCTCTCTCTACCCCCTTCCCCATCTCCTACTTTCTCCTCTTCCCTCCCTCTCTCCTTCCTTCCCTCTTTCTCTCTCCCCTCTTCCCTATTCCCTCTCAGGAATTGAGATTCTAGTTGAGTCTGGGCAAGTCTTTTAACTAGACAAGTGATTCCCTCAAAACCATACGGTGACCATCTTCCAGTTCCTATGTAGCCTCATGAGCCAAGGAAAGATATCAGCGAAAAGCAAAGTCAGCAGATATGCAGAGAAAAGCTGCAAGGGTGCTAAAAGCTTTAAGTTCTTGCCTGCAGACCTTCCTGCTCTTGAGTCCATGTGACACTCCTGTTCCTTTATAATCTGTCCTCTCCTTTTTCTTGAGCTAACTCAAGTTGGTTTCTGTTACCTGCAGCCAAAGAATCCTAATTACTACCACCCTTGCTTCTCTCAGCTTCTTGGAAGAGTCGGTTCCTGCTGAGGACTCAGTAATTCCTGACTACTTTCTTCTTTATATGTGGATAAGTAGCCCCTGCTGGGTTTCCTCCTGCTCCAGTCACATCTTCATAGTCTTCCATGCTGGATCCTCTCCTGCTTCTCTCTGAAATATGCTGTTCCTTGGGTTTGTCTCTGCTCCTCCCTTGTTTTTATTTCACCACTCCCAATCTCAGGCATTCCACTTGTCATCTCTATAGGAGGTACCCAGCCATCGCCAGTCTCCTGAGCTCTAGATCCTCTTATCTCCCTGCCTACTGCTTGCATGGCCCACGAGTGCCTCAGACTCACAAGTCCAAACCCAGGGTCATTATCATCCCCTCCTCCCAAACCTCCTCCTCCTGTGTTCTCTCTCTTGAGAACTCAGCTGTTCAACAAGAAACCTGACCATGTCCCTAACTCCTCCCTCTTGCTCCTTTACATCCACTATCCCCCTGTCAGCAAAGTCCCCAGTCCTGTCCAGTCAATTTCCAAAATATCTCTTGAAATCACTTGCTTCCCTCCATTTTCCCAGCCTTTGGGCTGGTTTAGGCCACATTCTTTCTCCCCCACTGACCTAATCGGTCATCTGCTTCTCGTGTTGGCCCTCCTCCCCACCAACCCAGTCCTCTTTCTACTTTATAGCCACAATGATCTCTCTAAAACAAAAATTGGGTGCAGGTGTTTCCCATGTCCTCATTCTTCTGGGGTTAAAGCCTAGACTTTTTAATATGGTTCACGAACCCCTGTGTGATCTGCCTTCAGGCCTTAGCCTCCAAACACAGGAGATCCCTCAGTGATCTCACAGGCTCTCTGAGTCTTTGTGCCCTTGTGTGGGCTCCTCCCTCTACCCACCACTCTTCTTCTGGCCTCCCTGCCCCCTTCCCAACTTGGTTGACTCTTATCATTCAGGTCTCAGCTTTAAAGTCTCTTCTGTGGAAACCTTCCTTCACCCTCGCCCCCTAACTGCTCCCATCAAACTATCATGCTGCATTATGATTGCCTGTTTATTTATCTGTCCCTCTCATTAGCGCAAAGCATAAGCTTTTTTTTTTTTTTTTAGGTTTTATTTATTTATGAGAGGGAAAGAGAGCATGAGCAGGGGCGAGGGGCAGAGGAAGAGGGAGAAGCAGGCCTCCCACTGAGCTGGGAGCCCCACATGGGACTCAGTCCCAAGACCTCTGGATCATGATCTGAGTCGAAGGCAGATGCTTAACCGACTGAGCCACCCAGGCACCCACATCATAAGCTTTATGAAGGCAGGACCTGTACCCTCACCTTCTAGCCAGTGCCTGGCACATAGTGGGGATTCATACTTGTTGAATGAACAAGTGAATGTTAGAGCACTTCAACTTCTTTAATACAGATGAGGCAGGTTAAGGGATGGGGAAGGGGAAATGAGATTAAAGAATAAGTAGGACCCAGACATAGAAGAGATCACCTCTCAGGCAAAAGTTTGATTTTGATTCTGTCAGTGAGAGGGAGATGGATAAGTTTTACTCCCCAAATTCACACTCACTCAAGATGGTCAGTTGGTTTATCTCCCTATGATGTGGCACAGGGCTTGTGCTGATCCCCTGCCTAAAATTCCATTCCTGTTTCAATCACACCTCACCTGCTCTCTGAAGCTTTCCCTGGCTCATCCAGACTCTCCCTGTTTCCCTAAGATTCTACAACGTTCTGAGCCAATACTACATAGTCTGTCCCTGGACAGCATTCTCTGTTTCACGGTGTGCTGTCATTTACTATGGGTCACATCATTCTTCTGTAAACCAGAATATAAGCGAGAGTGACTTAAAGCCAGTAAAAAAGGAGATTGTGTACACAAACATTGCAAAGAGTGTCCAAATGAATATTATCCTTCCAAATAATCCTTATTCAAAATAGTCATAGAACTCTTCTTTGGGAAGGGCTTTAGATCGATCTTATGAACTGTATAAGAAATAGATTTGTTCTTTATTATAACCCTGAATTTTTGGCCCCCAGACTTATTTATTCAGCTTGCTTACCCACCTTATTTTTCAGACTTGCCTCCAAATGACTTTTATATGTAATTGTAACAGCATGTTCAATCAGAAAAGCAGAGCCACTATGAATGATAAGGATTGAGGGATTTCTTTTATGGATCAGACTTCCCACAGGTGTGAGAGCTGTGGAAGATGCCTATTGCCTGTGCATCTGGGATGGGCCTGAGGTCTCTTTAGACCAGCAGGGTCAGCAGTCAAGAAGAAAATCTGACATGAAGTCTGGCAGAGTGAGGACAAACTGAACCCCGCGTGGGTCTCTCACTGCTGCCATCATTGACAATGTGCATGACCTGCAGGAAACTGTGCTGCAGAGCTGTACCTGGGTCTAGTACCTGAGCCTAGAGTCAGAGGGCTGGGGCAGGCAATGCAGCGGCAGCTCCTTCCAACCCTGATGCTGCACCAGACCCACAAGGGGAACCCCCAAGATCAACAACAATGTGTGCGAGCTGCAGTGACCGTGGATACCCTACATCAACCTGCAAATTCCCTCATGACCAACCCTACACCAGCAGTGTGCATGGAAGGCCATTTTAGGAAATGTGATTTATTTAGCTTAGTAAGTTGATGGGTCACATTAACAGCACGGTTATAAAGCTCAAACTGACCTCCAAGAGATGGTTTGCCGCCATTGAAAGTAGTCAGAAGCAAATGCTAGTATAAGAGTTCCCGAGAAAGTTGGACACAGGAGTAGAATCTTTGGAGTGAGTGGCAAATGCATCCAAGAAGGTCAGATTGACTTCTTTAACAAAGGACCGTGTTCATTTGGATATATAACATTCTGATTTCTTTATGGGGGGGAAAGTAGTTATAATATTTTATAGCCATTCCTTCTATTTTCATCATTTCCCCCTCTGGTTCTCAAGTATATACATCTTTTTGTTGTTGCTGTTGGTGGTGGTGGTGCTTATATTTTCGCTCAACTGAGTGTTGTGGCTCATTCAGAAGTTGTTCAAAAATAATACAGAGGAACGGGTAGGTCCTGGGACGGTGTCCTAGAGCTGGCTGATTCCTTCCTCCTACCCAGGAAGGATATTCTTGCTACTTTCTCTTGTCATGGATAGATTTTAGAGTCCATTTTTCCTTGGGGCTTGTGACCCTCTGGCCTTTCAGCACATCTGTGCAAGTCTTTTCTTGTTACACAGCATTTGTCAGCTTCCTTATTTTAGCTCTTTCTAAAGGCTTTCTCCTTTAGCGTTGGCAATTTTAATACACGTGATCCTATTCTTGTCACCCAGACAAATCCAGAGGCCAGCAAAAATGGTCTGTGAGTGTAAAAAAACCCTAAATAACAAATGGCATGGTTCATGCATCACCGTCCAGTCAGCTCCATCCCAGTTTCTTTTTTTCATTTCTTGCACAAAGCCCAGAGGCTTTTGGTACCTAATATGACTACTAGTGCATCCACCACCTTGACCGTTGCCGCTGAATTTTTAACTGTATACAAATGTACTATTTTAACCATTTTTCGGTGTACAGTTCAGCAGTGTGAAGTACATTCACAGTGGTGTGCAACCAATCTCTAGAGTTCTTTTCATCTCGCGAAACTGAAACTCTGTGTCCGTTAAACACCATCTCCTCATTCTCCCGTCCCCCCAGCCCTTGGCACCCACCATTCCACTTCCTGACTCTATGACTCTGACCCCTCTAGGTACCTCATAGAAGTGGAATCCTATAGTATTTGTCTTTTTGTGACTGACTTATTTCACTTAATATAACGTCCTTGAAGTTCATCCGTGGTGTAGCATGTGTCAGAATTTTCTTCATTTTTAAGGCTGAATAATACTCCATTGTATGTACCTACACCATTTTGTTTACCCATTCATCCATCAGTAGACTCTCGGGCTGCTTCCACCTTTTTGCTCTTGTGAATAATGCTGTGATGAACATGGGTGTAAAGTATCTCCTTGAGACCCTGCTTTCAGTTCTTTTGTGTATATACCCGGAAGTGTAACTGCTCTTACAGTCATTCTGTTCTTAATTTCTTGAGGAACTCCCATACTGCTTTCTCCAGCACTATTTTATATTCCCACCAAAAGTGTACAAGGGTTCCAATTTCTCCACATCCTCACCAACACTTGTTATTTTCTCTGAGCTTTTCTCTTAATAGTGAGCATCCTAATGGGTATGAGGTGATACCTCCTCATGGTTTTGATTTGCATTTCCTTAATAACTAGTGATGTTGGACATCTTTTCATGTACTTGTCCATTTGCGTATCTCCCTTGAAGGAATGTCAGTAGCTCATTTCTTTTTATTGCTGAATCCATTGTATTGATGTACTCCAGTTTACTTATCCATTCCCATACTGAACACATCTTGGTTGCTTCCAAGAATGCTTCTGCAACAATTGTGTGTAGATTTTTGCATAAACGTAAGTTTTCAACTCAGTTGGGTAAATATTAAGGAGTGTGATTACTGGATCAAATGGTGAGAGTATGTTTAGTTTTGTAAAAACAAAAAAACCTGCCAAAATGTGTTCCAAAGTGACAGTACCATTTTGTATTCCCACCAGCAATGAATGAGAATTCCTGTGGCTCCACAGTCCTGTCAGCATTTGGTGTTGTCAAAGAATAGACTAGATTAGATTATACCCACCCCTTACCCAAGTCACCCTCTGGGGCTCCCACTGCTGTACTGAAATATGTCTTGATGTCTTTCTTGAGGACAGTGACCATTTCTCTTTCATCTTGGTATAGGAAGAAGTGTAGGGTCTGGCATAATAGATGCTCACTATTTGTGGGATGAATTAATGAATGAGTAAAACAGCCAGAAACACACATTTTGTATGCACTTTGCATCCATGAGTCTTCTAGGCCTCATACATATCCCACCTTCCAGTCTGGTCCCCAGGCCACATTCTTTTTCTTTAGGTCATAATTCCCAAACTCAAGGGAAAATATCCTTGCTGAACCTTGACTCTCAAAAGGAAGACAAAAGAATCCCAGTGGCTTAAAAGGAATAATGCTTGGTTAGCCCCTGAACAGACTGGCAGTTTCCAAGGGAAGAATCTCATTCTAAGCTGTGCTGTTCCATGAACGGTGCCCCTTGGACAAACCAGAACTGAGGAGCTTTCCTCCCTTCACTGAATATTTAGAAATATATTTTTGGGTTGTTTTGTTTATTTGTTTTACAATTAGCATGCATGACTTTAGGAAGCAGAGGAACCAGGGATTTTTTAACTATAAAAATACACTTTATTATTGGTAGAGCATTGGTCAGAATGTTACTGTATTCTATTTTTGTTGATTATTGTACTGAAGTACACATATATAATTATGGACAATATTTTGAGAATATTTTCACCCTTTATAACCCACAGTTCCTAGTTACTGAGGTTCCCATATCAACAAGTTTCTTCCATAGTATAGAGAATATAGATACTCCTTCAGCCATTTAGCTGTGAAGTGTGGTGCCCCCAGGGCACATTATTATTGGCTATGGATAATAGCTAGGGTAGGAGGCTTTGATAAGGATGGTTCATTCTGAAGAGGTAGAAGTGTGGGAAAGGAGAGACAGTAGATCCAGAGGAAGATAGAGATGGTCAGATGCCAATACTGGGTATCTCAGCTCTCCTTCCCAGCTGAGCCTCAAGATGAGGAGACTGTAGAGAAAGCTCGTTAGGCAATGAGGTGTCCAGGTCAATAGGATTTGATTACTCCATTCCCCAGGCAGGATACAGGGAGGCCACAGGCCTCTAGGAGTGTAGCCTTTAGCTTCTCTACATCAAATAGGGAGGGAGAGTGACAGCATACTTGGCTACCTACAGCCTGCATATGGCATACAGAGTATCTAGGAGTTCCCAAGCACCTTAGCAAGGTGACACGAAGGGGCAGAGGCCTGATGGAACAACCAGTCTCAAGTCAGGACGAAGACGTCTCAGCATGTAGTGCTTTTAAAAATCAGACTCCAGGGCGCCTGGGTGGCTCAGTTGGTTAAGCGACTGCCTTCGGCTCAGGTCAGATCCTGGAGTCCCTGGATTGAGTCCCGCATCGGGCTCCCTGCTCGGCAGGGAGCCTGCTTCTGCCTCTGACCCTCCCCCCTCTCATGTGCTCTCTCTCTCTCATTCTCTCTGTCTCAAATAAATAAATAAAATCTTTAAAAAAAAAAAATCAGACTCCAGGGACGCCTGGGTGGCTCAGTCGGTTAAGCATCTGCCTTCAGCTCAGGTCATGATCCTGGAGTCCAGGGATCGAGCCCCGCATCGGGCTCCCTGCTCATCAGGGAGTCTGCTTCTCCCTCTCCCTCTGTCTTCTCCCCACCCCAGTTCCTGCTCTCTCACTTGCTCGCTCACTCTCTCTCTCAAATAAATAAATTAAATCTTAAAAAAAAAATCAGACTCCAGGTACGAGTGTCAGGGAGAAACAAAAGACTAGATGAGGCCAGTCCAGCGGCCAGGCTAGGAAGCAAAGGCCATGGGGACCTGAGTCTTCTTCTCTCCTGGTGCCATGAGGTCAGATAAGTTCCCACTTAGCTGAAATATCATCTTTCCAAGAGGAGGAAGTGGGAAGAACTGAGCATTTATGTGAACTCTGAGTCATTCAGAAGAGATTATTTAGATGGCACAAATAGAGATACTGGTGATTTAAGTTTAGAGATTGTTTCCTTCTCTCACTATTCATGGGTTGAGTGCTTGCTGGGAAAATGAATCAGTTATGGAAAAATAAAGAAGTTTCCTTTCCTTCCTATAACTGAGTAGTACAATGTGCATACGTTCTATGCTATCCCACATATGTGGTGTTAGTTGGATAATTTCAATTGTTTTCCCATTGGCTTTGTGTACTTTCTTGATTTGCACAATATTCAGTCCCAGGGTCCTTGAAAAACAAAGTGTCCACACACACACACACACACACACACACACACACACTATAATAATATCACAACCCAGTTACTGCCATGATCACTGCTGATTCTGAGTCACCAGGCTCCACACCTGGGCTGAGGTCACCCTAGGTTCTAAAAGCACCTGGAACACTTCTGTGAGCTGTCATGAAAATAATTGGCTGCTTATTGGATAACTTTCATCATCCCAGCTTTATATCCTTCTGGCAGAAATGTCCAGGAATTGTGTTATAGTACCAAATTCTTAAAAGGAGTTTTCAGAGTGTTTTAATTGTATCGTCTCAGATAATGCCAACAACACTGTTGAGTTAGATGGAAGAAATGGTAGTAGATCTATTTTCAAAAAATCGATGCTCAGAAGCTTAAGTTGGGACCAAGTCATAAAAACAGAAAGCAAACTATGTCTTTCAACATAGAGAATTTATTATAGGGAATTGGTTGCTGGTGTTCGTGTACTGGAACTGCTCATACTGTTGTGGGGTTGGGAGCCAATGGTCAAGTAAGAATTCTTGAGATATTTTTGGTGCAAAAAGATGCTTTTATTATAGCACAGGGACAGGACCCGTGGGCAGGAGGAACTGTACTTTTGCTGTATGAAGCTGGTGGTTATGTGCTTAGTGCTCAAGGAGGTGGAGGGGACAATGCAAGGAGTATTAGATCATAAAAGTCTTCTTAGAATTTCGACTTGTAAAACTACTTTCACAAGATTTCTCCTGTGCTTATCACTCCGCTCAATATTTACTATGGGTGAGATGTACAGGCAGTCACGCGACCCTTTAAGAATGTAGCCGCCAGCACCTATTTGATCCTTATCAGAGCTCTGCAAGCTATATATAGGTCAGCCTTCTGGGCTAAAGGTGAAAATTTTTCTGCTTCTATCCCTCATTAATACCAGTTTAACTTCAGTGATGGCATGTTGGTAGTTGAAAATTATCCATGGCAAATGATTTATATTATGAAAAATCACACATTACAATCAGGTTTCTTGTTGTTTTTGTTTTTCTGGAGAGCTGGTTATTAAATATTTATCAGCACACCCCTGGTTGTAGGTATTGGAGGACTGGGGGGGGGGGGGGGAAGAGAACACTAAAGTAACTCAGAGATAGTGAATGGAGAAAGCAGCTACCACCCCAGGACTGGGAAACAAAGGAAAGAGGCAGGGCTAAGAAAATATGGGAGCGCAGAGGAGGGGCTCAGAACCTGGGCTCAGAATGCAGAGGAGGGGGCATGATGATACTGCTTGGGGGTGCTGATGGAAACTAGAGGCCAGAACCGACCACTGGTGCTGTGGTGAGTTTGACAGGGATAGCAAGCCGCAAGGAGTGTGTCTTTCCTCCTCCTGCCTCGAGTCCCCCTCTAGTGCCCCTATTGGCAAAACTTAACAGGAGCGGCTGCAAAGGAGAAAATAGGGTTTGCAGAGTCCCAGGGGCAGCCTTTCAGAACAGCATACAGAATGTGGGCTGGGATGGGAACTAAGAGCTTAATAACTAGCATATTTTAAGCAACTTGCCCAAGGTTACACAGTAAGTGTGGTCTGTCTTGTTCACTGCAATGTCTTGGTGCCTAGAAAAGTCCCTAAAATATAAAATGCACTCAGCAAACATTTTTGTAAGGAAGGAAAGAAGGCAGGCTAGACTAGCCCAGTTCTACAGCACACATTTAAAGGCAAAAAGAGTCCAAAATGTCCCTGGTTGTCCGCCCCAGTTGTGTAGTCATAGCACCAAGTATGTCTTTATACTTGATGCACTGTCTCCCAGTGTGGCTGTAGGAGCTAACTAAGGAGGTACCACAGCCTGGTGCTTTGGAGAAATGTAGATCTGTATTCAAGTCCCAACCGCACTATTCAAGAGTTGTATCGCTTTGGGCAGATCACTCAGCATCTTTAAGCCTTGGTTTTCTCATCTGGAGAAAAATGGAGGTAATAATGGTGTGCGAGGCTTAAATGAGGTAATTGTATGTGGCACTGGCTCAATCAATGTTCACTGTTACTATTACCTCCATCCCAACCCCAGAAAGTGGGCGAGGCAGGGATCAACGACCGTTGTTCTGGGCCTCCTTCCCATGCTCGCCAGTGCTGGCCAAGTCCTGGGCTGGAGGAGCAGGGGTCTGACCATGGCTGTGACAGTCAAACCCAAGGTTGGAAGATGGAGGCCAGGCTGGCCATGGCCCAGGCTCTGCAACCCAGCAGGGCTCCACACACCACACTGTAACCTCATTCTCTGGAGCCTAGAAATCCGAATCTGTGTATTTCCTAATAGCTCCAAGTTTCAAAGCAAGTTTACCCCAGACTGAGACAAACGTGGGTGTGGCGGTTCCTTACATTCAAAACGAAACAAAAGAAAAGAAAACAAAGAGAACCCCCGCCCCAAACGCAGGAAGGCCTGCGGACTTTTCCCAGGCAGAATGTGCAGAGGGAGAGGAGCGAGCAAGCCCCTCTGCGGCTGCTACCCGGATCCAGAGCCTAGGAACACATCTCTCCAGGTGCTCAGGTCCGGGGTCCTAAGCCTCCAAGGCACCGGAGCTGCAGGGGTGGGGCGGGCGGGGGTCGCTCTGCTCAGCCCAGGTCCGAACCAAGTGCGCAGCCGGGGGCCGGGACCCGGGCCGGGGAGGGCGGGCGCACGGCCGGGCTTGGCTGCGCTCCGCCCCGGGAAGCACCCGCTCCCCCTGCCGGAATCCCGGGAATGTCGCCGGTCCGGGAAGCAGCTGGACCGCCTCTGGGCAGAGGGAGAGGTCGAACCTGGAATTTCTTGGGCGCCTTTGCACAATATCCCCCCAAGCGTTTCAGCCCCGTGAAGTAGAACTCCACGGGGGGGAGGGGGCGGTGAGAAGGAAGCTGCCTACTTTTTCTCCGGGAAGACTTAATCGCGGCAAAGTCTCCCAGTCCCAGCTCGTAGTTCCCCCAAATGTCTCTTCCTGGCTCGAAAGCTCCCTTCTTTGTGTCTGAGGGAGGAAGCCCTTCCCCGCCTGGAAACCGACAGGGCCACCCCCGGGCAGGCGTTTCCAGCTGGATTGTCGCCATCTCGTGGCAGGATTGGGTGGCCACACTGGCGCCTCGGCCAGACCACCATGCCTGCAACTTTATTGGGTCTCCAAGAACCAACAAATTGCAAGTGCTTGGTGTCTTCCTAAAGGCAACCAAGTGTTAACTGGAGAGTCCAGGAGAGAGCAGGTGCCTTCCTGAGGGGCTCTGCTTCCTGAGGCACCATGAGCAACTTGAACAAGGAACCAATCCCCCACCAATTTCCAATGATACAAACTAATGATTAAGAAGACAGAGGGGCGCCTGGGTGGCTTAGTCGTTAAGCGTCTGCCTTCGGCTCAAGTCATGGTCCCAGGGTCCTGAGATCGAGCCCCGATTGGGCTCCCTGCTCCGCGGGAAGCCTGCTTCTCCCTCTCCCACTCCCCCTGCTTGTGTTCCCTCTCACTGTGTCTCTCTCTGTCAAATAAATAAAATCTTAAAAAAAAAAAAAAAAAGAAGACAGAGACGCACTCTGTCTTGTTCCCACTGGTTAGTAATGTTATTATACTTGATGAGTATTATTAAAGGACCCCTGTTATTAAAGACTCCCTATTATTATTGTTATTATTTAGCATTTATAATATATTCTGTATTTCCAAAGCACTCAAAGACTATTACCTCCCTCAGCTTTCCAAACACTCCACAGAGGCAGGCTTCACTTTATAAAATAGGGAAACTGAGGCACTGTAATTAGTGCAAAGTTCATAGATTGATGAGTCACCAGTAGTCATTTCTTCCTGGATGATTACTGTCTCACTCCAAAGTGTCAGAGATGCCAGTAGATGGTAAATAGACACCTTAACTTGGGAAACTAGTTCTCTCACTCACTTTTACGAACCATTGTAATCACATTGGAAACCCAGTTCCCGGAGTTTAAAACTTACAAGTTATGTGCTCATTGCATTGAACATATGGATGGTGTTAATTGTATTTTATTTTATTTTTACAAGTCAAACACAACCCATTAAAAAAAAAAAAGCAGGAATGTTACAATCAATAAACCAGATGTATCTTGATTTGGAGAGAGAATAGATTGGTTTTCAAGACAAATACCCCATTCATTAGACACAACAAGCATAAAAAAGACCAATAAAAAACAATCATCTTATTTTAGTGTCTATTATCCTTTCAGAGACAAGAAAAACTATTTTCTGCTTTCAGATTTTGTTTCTTCTAAGAAGTTTTCAGTCTTATCAGTAGGCACACTCCTATTACCACGTACCTTAAGTTCCTTCAATAACAGCTTTCTCTTCAAAAGCACCAACAAAATAAGTTACTTCGCTCTGCTCATGGAAAGTGCCCCTCTTCTTCCTTCCACCCCCTCAAAAAAAGAGAGAGAAAAACATCCTGTCATTCTAGAAGTCTCCAATGGAAAGCCTAGGTGTGAATTCAGAGCTGGGTCAGGATTGAGGTGAATGAGGGTTTCAGAGGTTTGTCCCTACCATCAGTTGCGGAGTTAGCCTAGCCCCCAGCAAAGCTACAAAGTTGAGGAAGTTTGCCCTGGGAGCCTTCCCATACAACCTTTAGTGTTCTCTTTTTACCTGGTTCTCACCCAAAATAAAAATTTCTAAATGTGTGTTTTTAAAGAAGTTAAGGTAGTTATTTGTTGGCTTGGGGTGTATCAGGCCGGCCTTCTCAACTTTCTTTATGTTCATTCAACTGGTTAATTTGCTCAGAAGGAATGTGTTTATGAATTGTATTAATAAATAGCTCCTCTTTGTGGACCCATGATAAGTTATTATTCCTAGGCAGCCATCCTTTGAAGTAGATTCTCATTAACCCCACTTTACAGGTAAGGAAACTAAAGTTCAAAAAAGCTCAGATAAGCTGCCCATAGTCACACAGCTAGGGAAGAGCTGGGATAGGTATACAAGGCTGCAACTTCTGTGCCCACAGAAATATGAAGCTACCTGCACAATCAGGACTCTTTCAGGTAGGAAAACAAGACTCAGGAGTATGATAGGTAAATAGGAAATACGTTAAAAAATAATACAGAGGGACAAAACATTCACAGTCAGTAAGGAAAGAGTCTTGTGTGCACACCCAACATGTATATACCATGTCTATAGAGTGGACTCCTATGGCGCTAGCCTGGAGGAGTTTGCTCAGTTTGCCAGCCAACCTCATCTTTTTGCTTTCTGTCTTAGGCCAGCTGGACAAGGTGGGATAGGGTTAGGTTAGTTAGTGGAGAAGCACATGACTCTCCAAAGTCTTTCCGGCTCCTTCAACTTCCAGCCAGTGGGGAAGAAGATTCTTCAAGGAGATCCCACCAGCCTTTGCCAGATACAAAGAGAGTCCAAAGCCCTAGGCAGTCCCAGTTGGAAAACAAAAACATAGGGTTTACTAGTGTGTTAAATGGGATTTTTCCACGGGGTACAGGATACACTGAATAAGAAAGGGTGACAAAGCAATGAGGGAGGTGATTTCCATTCAATTGTGAGATTTAAGAAATTGGTAGGAAATTGATGGGCAATATAGAATGATGTTTGAGAGGAGTGTTCTGGAGCCAGGCTGTGTGGATTGAAATCCCAACTCCATCATTCATTAGCTGTGTGAACTTGGGCCAGGAATTGAGCCTTTTCTTTTTTTTTTCTTTTTTAAGATTTTATTTATTTGAGACAGAGAGCTTGTGTGCATGCGTGGGGGGAGGGGCAGAGAGAGAGAGAAGGAAAAGCAGAACCTGATTCGGGGCTCAATCCCAGGACCCTGGGATCATGACCTTAGCCAAAGGCAGATGCTTAACCACTGAGCCACCCAGGCACCCCAATTTGGCCTTTTCTATGCCTTGGTTTCTTCACCTGTAAAACAGGAGTGATTACAGTATCTGCCTCCTAAGGTTGATGTGAAGATTATGAATTAACATATATGCTTAGAGCAGCATCTGGTCCATGGTAAACACAGTGCAAATATGAATATCTATTATCATTATGGTGGAAAGAAACTTTTCAACCAAACTTATCTGTGCGCCTAACACTGCCGGGTGGTCCTGGGTAATGTACACAACCTCCCTGAGCTTCACTGTCCTCTTCTATAGCACAGGGTAATAACACCCTCTTGTGAGGGCATTGTGAGGATTAAGTGAGTTATGCATAAAAATACTCATAATTTTGGTCACAAGTAGTGGTTTGGTAAATTCCCATTTCCTTCTTTTCTTCAATTCAGCATTAATGGATTTGTTTGTTTGTTTTGGTATGTTTAGTGGTGGGAAAAGAGCGTAAAAATGAAAATATGTATAATCTATACATATATCTTATAATTAAGCTATATAAATTAAAATATATTTTATAATAAAAAAGAGAACTCTGTGCTTTATAGGGATGTCATAGCACCCAGATACAAAACGGCAACCAAGCAGGGCTGTTCCTGGGGAAAATTGTAAGGTATGTTAACAGCAAGTCAGTCTCCCCTTTTGGGTGCAGTGTATTGGTCAGGTTCAACTTTGCCTTCTCTCCAGATTGTCTGATAGCAGGATCATGGGGAGGAAGGAGGGGGTGGAGTGAGGAAAGGGACTTGAAATGACTCACTGAAGAGCTACCATGTTCACCATTGCTTCAGCTCCTTTCCTTTTTCCCTGAAGCCAAGGTCAGCAGGGCTGAGGTGGCGGGAGAGGCTCAGGTTGGGCTAGTGGCCCTCTCAGAAGCCCTGGGCCAGGGTGGCGTAGCTACCTGCATCCCTGTTCCTCAAAAAACAGAATCAGCAACATCTAGGAGCTTGTTAGAAATGTGGAGGCTTGGGACACCTGGGTGGTGCAGTCGGTTGAACATCCGACTCTTGGTTTCAGCTCAGGTCCTGATCTTGGGGTCGTGAGATGGAGCCCTGATGTAGAGCTCCGAGCTTTAAAAGACTCTTTCCCTCTGCCCCCCTCCCCCACTCTCTCTCTCGAATAAATAAATAAATCTTTTTTAAAAAATGTAGAAGTTCAGGTCCCACTCCAGACCTACTGAATCATAACATGTGTTTTAACAAGATCCCAGGGATTTAGATGCGCATGAAAATTTGAGAAGCACTGAGCTAGAGCCTATGGTGTCCACTGTAGACGCTTGGTCTGAATGGACACGGAGATGGGGACTCTTACTTCAGATTGTGTATCTCTCTTTCATTTCCTCTTTCCTCGAATCCACACTGTGTGCTTTATAAATGGAAAAGACAGGGGCCTACTATGGCAAAAGTGGCCACTTTAATTGATGAGAACTCTCAAGAGGCCCAGAAGTGGGAGATGGCCCAGATGACAATTGAAAATTCACTTTGGTGGCAGGTAGGGTGGCAAGGGCAATGATCTGTCAGTCAGGTGGAGTACCCACTGTATGCCAGGCCCCCAACTGTGTGCAAACAGTGTGGATGACACAAAGAAAGAGCGTGGTGCCATGGAAAGCACTGGACTGGGAGTATTCAGGAAATCTTGGCCCTGTTCCAAACTCCACTTTTAAGTAGCTGGGCAGTTCCCGTCACCCCCCAGCATCTTTGTTCCCCATCCGAAAAACCCGTGAGTCAGATAAGAAGACCCTAAATTCCCATCCAACTGTAAAAGATCTGTGATTCCAATAGTCCTAGCCTCAAAACCTTAAGCTAATTTGGTAGACAAAATGATTTTAAATGATTACACATGAAACAGAGGGCAACCCAGGACAGGATGTGATTAAAGTCTGAGTTGTGCGGAACTGGCAGCCTAGGGATTAAGAACTCCTGGAAGCTGTGTTTAAAGGGCAGGATCTGGACCCTCCCTAAACTCCTCCCCTCGCTCCCGGAGCCAATACAGAGGGGGGCGGGCTGGACTTTCACGCTTGGCCACAAGGTGTCGCTGTCATGATGTGAAATCCATGGCTGGCAGGGATGCTTCCTGGGAAAATCTTTGCTACCCATCTGGGTAAAGGGACACCACCGGCTTCCAGACCTAAAAACACAGGTTTCTAAGGGTTATGAGGAGCTCAGAGCACAGGGTCGTCTTTTGTCTAAGCAGAAAGTAGTGCATGTACTCTGCCCTGCTCAAGTTGGCTCAGAAGTCACAAAAGAAGCAACGAGCAAGAACGTCAGTACAGGGAACATAAAGGAGCCCACCTCCTTACAGACACACACACACACACACACACACACGCGCTTTTTGGACATCGAGGTATCAGGACTCCCCACCCCCCCCTTCCCACACCGGGTCTCTACCCCTCAGGTCAGCTCCTCGCTTGCCCTACAAGTAATCAGCAAGAAATATTAGCCTAATCAGAAGCCCTCCCCTTCACTTTCTCATCCCCAGGAGAATTTGCCCTGGCTGTGGAGACAAGAGGTTTCAGCACAAACCTAAGACTCCAGTCTAGTCACTCTGTCCTAGAGTGAGCAGTGTCTACTGCAAAGCCACCAGCACTCCTCAACATTCTCTCCATTTCATTGCCCTGGAAAGGGGGATGTGTGTGAGGGAAACGTAGCATTTATTAAGGCTCTACTCTGTGCCGAGCTCTGGCCTAGGTGCTTTACATATGTTGCTCATGGGTCCACTTCCTCTGCACTGGTTCCCACCACTCACTCCCACCCTGCCCCTGAAACAACACAAACAAACTGAAAACCTCTAAATCTCCTAGGGAAATAACCAACAGTTACTCTGAGGTGTAGGCGAAAGTGCACAGAACTTGCAGCCCCCACACCTTGGTCATTTTCAGTTCTGTTTCTTGACAATCATGTGACAACACACACATCATTTAACCTTTCCAAGCCTCAATTTCCACATCTGTAAAGTAAAGTAGAGGTTATATAGAAACCAATTTTTTTATTTTTAAATTTGTTGCTTTTATTTTTTTTTTTTAAATTGAGGTATAATTTACATACCACAAAGTGCACATGTCATCAGCTTGTAGCCCATTGAATTTTCGGGCTAAACATCCCAACACCCAGACCAAGAACAGAATACTGCCGGTATCCCGGAGCCCCTCATGCCCTCCTCCAGTCACTAACCTTCTCCCCTTCCCACCAGGGTACATACTAGCCTGACTTGTCAGAGCACAAATTCATTTTTGCCTACTTTTATACTTAGTGGACGTGGAATCATACAATATGTACTTTTTCATTTCTGGCTTCTTTCACTAAACATCATGTTTTTACATGTAGTAATAGTTTGTACTTTCTACTTGCTGTATAGTGTTTCATTGTGTGAATATACAACAATTTATTCACTCTACAGTCGGATATTTAGCTAACTGCCTGTTGGAGGGCTATTATAAATAGTGCTTCTCTGAACATTCTAGTATCTCTCTCTTTTTTTTTTCAAAGTTTTTTATCGTGGTTAACATAAGAATGGGTAAGGTGGTAAATGTTAACTGTGCAGTTCAGTGGCATTAAATGCCTTCATAATTTGTGTAACCATCACCAAAATCCATCCCCATAACTCTTTTCATCTTATAAAACTGAAACTCTGTACCCATTAAACACTCTCTATTCCCTCCTCCCTTCAGCGTCTGGTGGCCACCATTTTGCTTTCTGTCTCCATGATTTTGATTATCTGAGTACCTCATATAAGTGGTCTAGTATCTAACTTTTGGTGAGCTTTTATACTCATTTCTGTTAGACACAGTATCTGTTAGACCAATATCTTTCATGAACATAGATGCAAAAATCCTCAACCAAATATTGGAAGTCAAATCCAACAATGTAAAAGAGAAAAATATTCCACAACGAAGTGGGCTTTATATCAGGTATGCAAAGCTGGTTAAACATTCAAAAATCAGTGAATGTAATAAATCACATTAATAGGTTAAACAAGAATAAATCACATGACCACATCAATAGATGTGGAAAGGGGCGCCTGGGTGGCTCAGTTGGTTAAGCGTCTGCCTTCAGCTCGGGTCATGATCCCAGGGTCCTGGGATCGAGTCCCACATCAGTCTCTCTGCTCAGCGGGGAGTCGGTTTCTCCCTCTGCTGCCCCCTGCTTGTACTCTCTCTCTGTCTGACAAATAAATAAATAAAATCTTAAAAAAAAATAGATGTGGAAAAAGCATTGTGACAAAATCAAACACACTCGTGATAAAAGTTTTCAGTAAATTAGAAATAGAAGGAGACTTCCTTAACTTGATAAAGAATAGCCACAAAAAAACCTATAGCTAACATCGTACTTAATGGTGAGAAACTCAAAGCTTTCTCACTAAGACCAGGAACAAAGCATGGTTGTTCTCTCTCACCCACTCCTTTTCAACATCATACTGGAAATCCTAGTTAATGCAACAAGACAAGAAAAGAAAAAATATGTATATATATATTTATTCCATATATATGTGTGTGTGTGTATGTATGTATGTATATATATATATATATATATATATATATATATGGAAGGAAGAAATAAAACTGTCTTTGTTTGCAGATGACATGATTGCCTATGTAGAAAATCTGAAGAAACCATTAAAAAAAAATCCTGGAACTAATAAGTAATTATAGCAAGCTTTTAGGATAGAAGGTTAATTTACAAACATCACTTTCCTATATACCAGAAGTGAAATAGTGGAATTTGAAATTAAAAACACAATACCATTTACATTAGTATCTCTCAAAATGAAATACTTAGCTGTTAACTAACAAAATATGTACACGATATATATGAGGAAAACTAGGAAAGTCTGATGAAAGAAATCAAAGGAGAGCTAAATAAGTGGAGAAATATTCTATATTCATGGGTAAGAAGACTCAATATTGTCAAGATATCAGTTCTTCCCTAATTGATCTATAGATTCAATGCAATCCCAATCAGAATCTCAGCAAGTTATTTTGTGGATATTGACAAACTGATTCTAAAGTTTATATGGAGAAACCATGACCCAAAATAGCCAACACAATACTGAAGGAGAAAAACAAAAGTGAAAGACTGACAAGACCCAAATTTAAGACTATCTATAAAGCTACAGTAATTGACACAATGTGGTATTGGTGAAAAAATAGACAAATTGATCGGTGGAATAGAATAGAGAGCCCAGAAATAGATCCACACAAACATAGTCAATTGATTTTTCACAAAGAGCGAAGACAATACAATGGAGCAAAGATAGTCTTTTCAAAAAATGGTGCTGGAATGAGTGGATATCCACATACAAAAAACATGAATCTAGATGAAGACTTTACACGCTTCATATAAAATTAATTCACAAAGGATCACAGACCTATACATGAAACACACAACTATAAAACTCCTAGAAGGTAACCGAGGAGCAAACCCAGAGGACCTCGGGTTTGGCAACAACTTTCTAGATACAACACCAAAGGTGTGCTCTATGAAAGAAAGAAATGATAAGCCGTACTTCATTAGAGTTTAAAAAAAAAAGTCTGCTCTGTGACAGATATTGTCAAGAGAATGAATAAAGAAGCCACAGACTGGGAGAAAATGATTGCAAAAAACATATCTAATAAAGGATTATTACCCAAAATATAAAAACTATGCTTAAAATGCAACAAAAAGAAAAATAACAACCTGATTTTTTAAATGGGCCAAATATCTTAGAAGACACATCACCTAAGATGTACAGATGGCAAATAAGAATACAAAAAGACGTTCCACAGCATATGTCATCAGGGAAATACAAATGGAAACAACAATGAGATACCACTATACTTCTGTTGGAATGATCAGATGAAACGGCCTAAACTATATTACAAAGCTATAGAAATCAGGACAGTATGATATTGACATAAAAACAGACACATAGATCAGTGGAACAGAATAGAGAACCCAGAGATAAACCCATATATACATGGTCAATTAATTTATGACAAAGGAGCCAAGAATATACATTGGGGAAAGGACAGTCTCTTCAATAAATAGTGTTGGGGGCGCCTGGGTGGCTCAGTTGGTTAAGCAACTGCCTTCAGCTCAGGTCATGATCCTGGAGTCCCGGGATCGAGTCCCGCATCAGGCTCCCTGCTCAGCAGGGAGTCTGCTTCTCCCTCTGACCTTCCTCCTTCTCATGCTCTCTGTCTCTCATTCTCTCTCTCTCAAATAAATAAATAAAATCTTAAAAAAAAAAAAAAGAATAAATAGTGTTGGGAAAACTGGACAGCCACATGCAAAAGAATAAAACTGGACCCCTGTCTTACACTATATACAAAAATAAACCCAAAATGGATTAAAGACTTACATGTAAGACCTGAAACTGTAGAACTCCTAGAAGAAAACAGGTGATAGGCTCCTTGACATCAGTCTTGGCAATGATTGTTTGGATTTGACAGCAAAAGCCAAGGCATGAAAGCAAAAATAAATAAGTGGGACTACACCAAACTAAAAAGCTTCTGCACAGCAAAGAAAACCATCAACAAATAAAAGGGCAACCTACAGAATGGGAGAAAAATATTTGCAAATCATATATCTGATAAGGGGCTGATATCCAAAATATATAAAGAACTCATACAACTCGGGCACCTGGGTGACTCAGTTGGTTAAGAGTCTGCTTTCAGTTCATGTCATGATCCTGGGGTCCTGGGATCGGCCCCGCATCGGGGTCCTGGGATTGGCCCCGCATCAGGGTCCCTGCTCAGTGGGGAATCTGCTTGTGTCTCTCCTTTTGCCCCTCCCCCTCACTCATGCTCTCTCTCTCTCTCACAAAATAAATAAATAAAATCTTTAAAAAAAAAAAAGAACTCATACAACTCAATAGGGAAAAAAAATCTATTAAAAATAGGCAGAAGACTAGAGCACCTGGGTGGCTCAGTCAGTTAAGCATCTGACTCTTGGTTTTGGCTCAGGTCATGATCTCAGGGTGGTGAAGTCGAGCTCTGCTCAGCACAGTCTGCTGGAGATTCTCTCTTTCCCTTTCCCCTCCTGCTCATGCTTGCTCTCTCTTGTAAATCAATCAATCAATCAATCAATCAATCTTTAGAAAAATAGGCAGAAGATCTGAATAGACATTTTTCCAAAGACATACAGATGGCCAGCAGGTACATAAAAAGATGCTTAACATCACTAATCAGCAAGAATATGCAAATTGAAACCACAATGAAATATCACCCCGCATCTGTCAGAATGGCTATTATCAAATGGACAAGGAATAGCAAGTGTTGGCAAGGATGTGGGAGAAAAAAGAACCCTTGTGCACTGTTGGTGGGAATGTAAATTGTTGCAGCCACGGGCGCCTGGTGGCTCAGTCGTTAAGCGTCTGCCTTCGGCTCAGGTCATGATCCCGGGGTCCTGGGATCGAGCCCCGCATTGGGCTCCCTGCTCGGCGGGAAGCCTGCTTCTCCCTCTCCCACTCCCCCTGCTTGTGTTCCTGCTCTCGCTGTCTCTCTCTCTCTGTGTCAAATAAATAAATAAAATCTTAAAAAAAAAAATTGTTGCAGCCACTATGGAAAACAGTATAGAGGTTCCTCAAAAAATTAAGAATAGAAATACCACATGATCCAGCAATTCTACCTCGGGTTATTTATCCAAAGAAAATGAAATCACTATCTCAAAAAGATGTATGCACACCCCAAGTTCATTGCAGCATTATAGACAATAGGCAAGACATGGGAACAACCTAAGTGTTCGTCTATGGACGAATAGATGAATAAATGTGATATATACATATAACGGAATATTATTCACCCATAAAAAAGAAGAAATTCTGACACTTAAAACCACATTGATGGACCTTGAGGACATTATGCTAAATGAAATAAGTCAAACAAAGACAAATACATAAGATCTCATAAATAATGAACTCATAAATACAGATAACAGATTTGTTGTTGCCAGAGGTACAGGTAGAGGATGGGAGAACAGAAGAAGTCCTCAGTCTGACATAATGAGGTCTTCTCAGATTATTTCTTGATTGCCTGTATTGTAGTCATGCCGCCTATCTTTTGATGAGATATTGGATAACACTGAAAGTACGGTGAAAAAAAATGCACTTATAAAAAAATGAACTCATACAACTCGGGGCACCTGGGTGACTCAGTTGGTTAAGAGTCTGCTTTCAGTTCATGTCATGATCCTGGGGTTCTGGGATCGGCCCCGCATCGGGCTTCTCCCTCTGCCTGCCACTCCCCCTGCTTGTGCTCTCTCTCTCTCTCCCTCTGTCAAATAAATAAATAAAATATTAAAAAAAAAAAAACATGAGTGGTTGCCAGGGGTTTGCAGGGAGGAAGAAATGAATAGGTGAGGCACAGAGAATTTTTAGGGCAGTGATACAGCTCTGTATTATACTGTAATTGGGGATACATGTCTTTATAAATTTGTCCAAACGCATAGAATGCACAGCACCAGTAGTGAATCCTAATGTAAAGTATGGACTTTGGGTTATCATGATATGTCAGTGTAGGTTCATCAGTTGTAACAAATGTGCCTCTCTGGTGGGGGACGTTGATAATGGGGGAGGTTAAGCACGTTTGAGGGCAGAGGAGTATATGGGAAATATATGTACCTTCTGCTCAATTTTGCTGTGAACCTAAAACTGCTCTAAAAAATAAAGACATGTAAAGCACTTAATGCCTGGCAGGCTTCATCGGCTTCATTGTACATGGATCAGGTGAGGGGGGGGGCAGCTATTTCTCTGGGGAACTCCCCAACTATCAATCTGTGGAGCAGTGTCTCTGTAGTCAGTTTCTCCAGAAAAGAATCCTCCAAGCTTCCATCAAGGTGGCATTATGCCAGCTTTCAGAGTTTTGAAAGAAGGCGGAAGGAATGGAAGTGAGGGTCCAACTACTCTTTCAACTTGTCCCCTTGTTTTCATCGTCACACCTCACACCTGCCCTTCAGGTTTCTTGAGGATTTCCAAGGGTTTTTTTTAAAGATTTTATTTATTCATTCATTCATTCACTCATTCATTTGGAGTACACCCATGCGTGCAAGCAGGGGAGGGGTAGAGGGAGAGGGAGAGAGAGAGACTCTCAAGCAGACTCCCTGCTGAGCATGGAGCCCAACAGGCGGGCCCATCTCACAACCCTGAGGTGATAACCTGAGGAAATCAAGCACTTAACCGACTGAGCCATCTAGGTGCCCCTGGATTTCCAAGTTCTTAATCCCCTTCTCCTCAGTGTTCCCTTCTGTGATTCATAACTTTCTGCACTCTATAATCAATTACGTTTCCTCCATTAGCTTTCTAACTTGCAAGAAACTGGTAGAATCTCTTGTGTGCTAATGTCTCCTCTTCCTCTTTGTTTTTTGAGTCTTTATATAATTTCCATCTCAGTTAGTGGCATAATTAACCACTCTTCTCACCTGCCAGAAATCAGTATGTCACTCTACATTCCTCTTTTTTCCTCACTCTTTCATCCAGTTGTGCCTCACGTCTAACCAATTGTTACATTTTAAACATTTCCTGAATACATATCCACCAGTACCCCTTTAGACCTAGCCCTCTTCCTTGGACCACTTGAAAAAAAGTCCCAAAGTGAGCATTTGCCTTTATGTTTCAGTCCTGACGAGGAGCCTGCGCCCCATTGTGAGTGTTCCTGGTCATTTGGCTGGTGCCCTCTAAGAGATGGTTGTTAAGGCAAAATAACAGTATTTCTTGGGGTAATTTGTTCCTTTTATCCTGACCGTCTGTGCTTATCAAAGAGTTTCCTGGAATGAATGTTATTTCTCACTTTCCTTCCTTTTGAGAAGAGCCTGGACTGTACTATGGCAACTATTATTGAAAAATAACCAATAGGTTTGATGATTGGAAACCATGGAACCCGATGACTGTTGAGAGAACTTTGTCTGTTTGACCTGATGAGCTGAGGCCCAGGTCCTGAGTCCATCATGACCCCTGGAAGTTCTGGTGCTCTGGGGAAATGCAACTGCACCTTCCTCCCCCCTCTCCCTCTACCATGTTGATGATGGTGCCAGATTCTGAAACAGAACTCACCGTACTTTCAGTGTTATCCAATATCTCATCAAAAGATAGGCGGCATGGGCGCCGGGTGGCTCAGTCGGTTAAGCGACTGCCTTCGGCTCAGGTCATGATCCTGGAGTCCCGGGATCGAGTCCCGCATCAGGCACCCTGCTCGGCGGGGAGTCTGCTTCTCCCTCTGACCCTCCTCCCTCTCATGCTCTCTGTCTCTCATTCTCTCTGTCTCAAATAAATAAATAAAATCTTAAAAAAAAAAAAAAGATAGGCGGCATGATTACAATACAGGCAATCAAGAAATAATCTGAGAAGATTTCATTATGTCAGACTGAGGACTTCTGTAGTATGAAAACAGGTGGAGCCAAGTACACGGATACAAAAATGCACACACAGTGTTATCTCTGTATACCCAACAGGCACATTCAGAATTCATTTTTATATTTGTATCCTAACACACTCCTAAAAACGAGGACTCCTTTGGCCCTGCTGGTTGCCAAGGTGATTCCCGCTGGAGTAAACACAGTTTTGCTGGTCAACACAGACAGAGCTTCATTTAGGACACTGCAGGTCCTCTTTGGGAGCCCTCCCCTTTCCTGAGGTCCTTCTTCCTGCCCACTCCCTCCCCAATGCCAGACAGAAAGGCACACTGCCCGCTGCAGAGCTGGCTCAAGGTCTGAGAAGCTGTGTTTGGGAATCCTCAGTTAACACATGGAGCCCAAAAAGCAACAGGAAAAAAATCTCCATGCTCAGCTGAATTCCAGAAGCCTACTCATTCCAATACCAACAGATGAGTAGGAGAACAGGAAGGCAAGTGTCATGATCCCACCTCTCCCATTTTCCCTGGCTCCCTCTTCGGACCCTCCCAGTCTCCTCCTTTTCCCCCAGTTCCTGCATCTGAAGCAACTCTGATCCTTCAGGCTGGAGACCCAGCATCTTTCGCTTTTCCGTCTTTCAGCGTGTGTTCTTCGAGCCAGTGAAGGCTGTATGAGAACCAAAAGCAGTTTTTTAAAAAGGATGTGATAAGGAGGGCACTGGTTGTGATGAGCACTGGGTATCATATGTAAGTGATGAATCACTAAATTCTACACCTGAAACTAATATTACACTGTATGTTAACCAACTGGAATTTAAATAAAAACTTGAAACTAAAAAAAAAAAAAAAAAAAAAAAAAGAGCTTTGGAAAAGTTTAGTGTACTTTCCCAGAAAGACAGCAGTACCTTAAAACAGCATAGTCTACTGAGCCGGGGCCTCCCTGTGAGCCCCGCTGGCCCAGCCCAGGTGGCCAGAACAAGAAGGGAAGCCAACAGGGCCAGCTCCTCTCACATGCCATTCCTGGGCACAATTTGTATATCTCTAAACTCCAAATCTTTAATTTGCTCTTTTCTTTTTTTTTCTTTCATTTCCTTCCCTTCCCCTTTCCTTTTTTCTTTTCTTTCCCTCCTTTCTTCCTTCTTTCTTCTTCCTTCCTTCCCTCTTTCCCTCTTTCTCTCTTTCTTTCTTTCTTTTCTTTGTTTCTTTCTTTCTTTTCTTTCTTCTTTCTTTCTTTCTTTCTTCTTTTCTTTCTTTCTCTTTCTTTCTTTCTTTCTTTCTTTTCTTTTCTTTCTTTCTTTCTTTCTTTCTTTCTTTCTTTCTTTCTTTCTTTCTTTCTTTCTTTTTTTCTTTCTTTCTTTCTTCTTTCTTTCTTTCTTTCTTTCCTGTTTTCTCTGTCTCACTCACTAATATGAAATGGAACAGAGGGACTTACATTTTGAGGTCTGGCTGGGCCTTCGAACATGCTGTATGTTTCTCCTTAGATTACCCCAGAGGCAAAACTCAGTCTCTAGGGGCTTTTCCAAGAAATCCACTCATGCCAAATTTTGGTGAGTTTGGTCAAATTTTCGTAAGATTTGGTGGCGTTACAAGAAGAAGATCACATCACAAGATGAGGAGCCTTTTCTCTTCTCGCCAACTGTTCCTCCCCTCTGCTGTCCCTCTTCTCTGCCCACCATGCCCTCCAAACTCTTCTCTCTCTCGTAGTGCTAACTGACATCCAACCCTGGATGAGGGTGGGATGGTTGGGGAGAAGGCATGAAAGGAGTTACGGCTAGATTCTGCCCCAAATTTATATAAACATATCTGTGGACATGCTCAGAAAAACCAATGCCTCTTCATCAACACAACTCACTCTTTTTAGAGCACAGTCCTATCACAGATGGCAAATCTTTCCCCCTGATATCAGGATATGTATATATGTATATCTTGTAACAATAGAAATCACTTTTGACTCTGGGACCAAACAAACAAACTACTGTAAGCCTCTCTCTTTTCTTTGCTTCTTCTCCTTAGAGAATATTGCTCTTTTTTTGGTCAGAGCTACTGCTGTCCCCTCTGGTGCCAGATAGCTGGAGCCACCTCTATACCTTTTTCTTCTGACGAAGGGCCATCTGCTCCCTGGGACCTGTCCAGTGGTAGACCATGTGGCCCATGTAGCCAGGGATATTTTCTTGACATAGGGGAGGTCTCTGTCTCTCATTCAGGTTTAGGACTTTTGTGGCTCTGGCCCTTAAACATAGGCCCTCCTGCTACAAATCTTGTACATTACTTGCTTTCTCAATTTCTTAATGTTCTTTTCTTTGAAGGATATCCCTCAGTGTTGCACACAAAGATAGCCCTTAATACCAGCCTATATGCACTATTCCAAGGCCAAATCCCACTGCCTTGACTCCTAATTCAGTGTCATCCATGACTCTCTTTGGTGTGTAGAGTGTGGGTGGAGGGATATAATACTGTTAATTCCAGTTTCCTAGGCATCTCCCAAACTATCTCCTTCAAACCCTCCCTGTTTCTCCCAGGGTTCCTGAATCTGTTGAATCTTCATGCAAATAAAATTCTTTAAAGCCCATCCTGACATTCTAGAACAGGGCTAATAGAAATGTAATGCAACTCTAACATGTAACTTTACATTTTCTAGCAACCACATTAAAAAGAAAAGGAACAAGTGAAATAATCTTAATATTTGAAATACTGTCATAGCAACAAATGATCAATATAAAAAAACTGAGTTTTTTAAATAATAAATCTTTGAAATCTAGTATGCATTTTATATTTACAGCATATCTCAGTTCAGACTAGCCACATTTCAAGTGCTAGTTGCTGTCATATTGGACAGTACAGTCCTAGAGTTTCAAGGGTAGGTATATAAATAGGACCCTCCCATCTATATAAAATATGCACAGATAGATCAAGTACAAGTTTCTCAGCTGAGCTTTTAAGGCCCTCTGTAATAGGCTCCACCATTCCAGCCAGGCTAGTCTTCTTGCTGGTGCTCCTTACCCCATGTGTATTTCTGCCTCTCTGCTTGGCCTTTGCTATTCCCCTAATGATCCTCTCTCCTTCCCCTTTGCTGTTATAACTCCAAGCCCACTGCAGTTCCATCTCTTTCTGGACTACAACAGTTCCTATTGCTCTTACTCACAGCTTTCTAAGTAACCCTTTATAGGTAGGACCATAAAATTTAGAATTTACTCTTATTATATTATCTTTGTATTATTTAGCTGTTAGAGAGGAAATTCTTCTCTCCACCAAAACTGGAAGCCCTTTTAGAAAATATCCATGGTAGGTATAATACTTCTCACCCATATGACTTACTGTGGCACAGAACCCACAATACACACTAAAAATGCTTTTTAGTGGCTTAAGAGGCTGTTACTCTTTTTTTTTTTTTTTACCATTTATATCATTTATATCATTTTTTTAACCATTTATATCATTTATCCCATTTCCCTTTTACCTTGTCTCTCCAGGTAGATTGAAAACTCCTCCTAAACCATATATTGGTTCTTTTTTTTTTAAATTGAAGTATAGTTAACACACAGTGTTACATTAGTTTCAAGTGTATAACATAGTGATTCAGCAAGTCTGTACTTCATGCTATGCTCACCACAAGTGTAGCTACCATCTGATACCATTGAACCCTATTACAGTACACTGACTATATTCTCTATGCTGTACCTTTTATCCCTATGACTTATTCATTCCATAAATGGAAGCCTGTACCTCCCTCTTCCCTTCACCCATTTTGCCCCCCTTCCCTATGGCAACCATCAATTTTTTCTCCGCATTTATGAGTTTGTTTCTGCTTTTTGTTTGTTCATTTGTTTTGTTTTTTAGATTCTACATATAAATGAAGTCATATGGTATTTATCCTGCTCTGTCTGCTTTATTTCACTTAGCATAATACCCTCTAGGTCCATCCATGTTGTTGCAACATGTTATTGCAACATAAGATCTCATTTTTTTAATGACAGAGTAATATTCTATTGTGTATATATACCATATCTTCTTTATCCATTCAATTGTTGATGGACACTTAGATTGCTTCCATATCTTGACTATTGTAAATAATGTTGCAATAAACATAGCGGTGCATCTATCTTTTTGAATTAGTGTTTTGATTTTCTTTGGGTAAATACCCAGTAGTGGGATTGCTAGATCATATGGTAGTTCTATTTCTAACTTTTTGAGGAACCTCCACACTCTTTTCCACAGTGGCTATACCAAGTTACATTCCCAATAGTAGCGCATGAGGGTTTCTTTTTCTCTACATCCTTGTCAACATTTATTATTTGTCTTTTTTATTCTAGCCATTCTGACAGGGGAAAGGTAACACCTCATAGTGGTTTTGATTTGCCTTTCCCTGATGATTAGCAATGATGAGCATCTTTTCATGTGTCTGTTTGCCATCTGGATGTTTTCTTTAGAAAAATGTCTGTTCAGGTCCTCTGCCCATTTTTAATCAGATTATTTGGTTTTTTGGTGTTGAGTATAACTTCTTTATAGATTTTGGATATTAACCTCTTATTGGATATGTCATTTGAAAAAAATCTATTTAGAAGGTTGTCTTTTCTTTTGTTGATGGTTTCCTTCTCTGTGCAAAAGCTTTTTATTTTGGTGTAGTATCAATAGTTTATTTTTGCTTTTGTTTCCCTTGTCTGAGGAGACATATCTACAAAAATGTTCTTTGGCTGATGTCAGAAAGATTACTGCCTGTGTTCTCTTCTAGGATTTTTGTGGTTTTAGGTCTCATATCTAGGTCTTTGAACCATTTTGAGTTTTTGTATATGGTGTAAGAAAGTGGTCCAGCTTCATTCTTTTGTATGTAGCTGTCCAGTTTTCCCAGTACCATTTATTGAAGAGACCATCTTTTCTCCATTGCATATGCTTGCCTCCTTTATCATAGACTAATTGACCATATAAGCATGGGTTTATCTCTGGGCTCTCTGTTCTGTTCTGTTGATCTATGTGTCTATTGTGTGCCAGCACCATACTGTTTTGATTACTACAGCTTTGTAGCATACCTTAAAATCTGTGTTACAGATATTAAAATCTGTATCTGTGATACCTTCAGCTTTGTTTTTCTTGCTCAAGATTGCTTTGGCTATTTGGGGTCTTTTGTGGTTCCATACATATTTTAGTATTGGTCTAGTTCTGTGAAAAATGCTGTTGGTACTTTGGTAAGGATTGCATTGAACCTGTAGATTGCTTTGGGTAGTATGGACATATTAACAATATTAATTCTTACAATTTGTGAGCATAGAATATCTTGCCATTTGTTTGTGTGGGTTCTTTTTTTGTCTCTCAAACCACTTAGCACAAATTCTACTAGGATTTCAGTATCTAAGTTTAGCCAAAATTGCAAAGTATTTGACAGATTAGTAAGTGCTTTTGCATACCTAATCTCATTTGATTCTCAAGACAACCCTTTGAGGTAGGACTTACTGATATCATCATCACTTTATAAATGGCCAATGTGAGGCTCAGAGAAGTTGGTTGATTTGCTTGAACTCACACAGCAGGGAAATGCTAAAGAGCCTGAACATCTACTCACAAATGAGAAGCCTTATTTTCCAAATCTGTGGTTGTCTTCTGTACCTCTGTCACACCCCATTCCTACTTCTAACCCAAGGTGGAACCAGGGGTTTTGTTTTGCTTGTTTTCATAATTAATGTTCTCCAGGAGATACTTGAGCATCTTGCCCTGCCATGTTCAATAATAAGCAATTTGGAAACTACTTCCCAGACAGTGCTATGCAGAGGGCAGCTCCTTTCTTTGCTCTTGTGGGGATAATTTCCAGGGCAAGGCATCCTTGTAAAGGATCTCCCCACCTGCTTCTCTTCCCTGTCCTGAAAGGAGAAAGGAGTATAAAAATTGTTAAATATATGTCAATGGATACAGTTCAGTAATAGTTCTATCTAAATGTAAACTTTCATGATTACTCCAAAAATCCAGTGATAATAGTTCAGAACTTTGAGCCACACATCCCCCCTCCGTGCAGAATGCCCCACACCCATTAAAAGCAGCATTATTAAAAACAGCAGCTACTGGGTGTGCTTGGAAATAACTCTTCTCAAGTAAATAACTTGGAATGTTTTTATTTTAGAATATCAAAGGAAGCCTGGACCACATTATGGCTAATTGACTACATATTTCCATGAGCAGAAACGAAGCTATATTTTAGTTATAAGGATACTGACCACATTGTCTTTAATGCTGGTTACCAGCTTTTTAAAAAGAGATGAGAGAGAAGCAAAAAGTGAATTGCACACTGAATTTTAGCCTAACTTATTGGCTCTAGTTCGAGAACAAGGAGGTAATGGGGGAATGTGGCGCATGCATTTTGGTGTAATTATAGCAATCGCAACCATGCTGCCAGGGCCCTACCTTTGTGCAAATCTCTTCTGATAAGGAAATGTTCTTATGGACAATGTTTTCTCTCTCTCCTCCCATGGAGGGAGCTGGTTAAAGTAGCCTAGATGACTAGAAAACAATGAATTCTGAAAACCGAGCATACTGGAAAGAAGAGCCACTCCTGAAGTTAACAAACACTTATAACAAAGTTGATCTTTTAAAATGATTTGTATAATTGTTTTTGCATTACATGTTAATTAGGCTTAACAAGCATTATTTATTTTAGAACCTCACCAACCACTTCTGGGCTTAACGAGGGGAGAGAAGTCCAAGAGGAGGGTGGAGAATTCCCAGTGTGGAGCCCTCCCCTGAAGCCCCTCATTGCCCATCTGTCTCAGGAGAGGGCCTGCAAGGGAAGCCTCATCTAGCACCTTATTCTCCTGGTCCATCTCCTCCCTCTTTACTCTGCTATTGAACAACTGGCTCAACTGGGGACTTCTAAAACCTCTAGGCTGTGGGTGGCCTTGATTAAATGCTCTAGGAAGAAAAGAAGAGAGAGGAAAATCTTGACTGTCCAGAACACTTGGATAATGAGTCTTTCTGGGTGGTGGAAATTTCCCAGATAACTGAGCATTTGCTTCTTTAAGCCTTTAAGTTTTTTTTTTTTTTTAAGATTTTATTTATTTATTTGAGAGAGAGGATGAGAGGAGAGAGAGAGCACATGAGATGGGGGAGGGTCAGAGGGAGAAGCGGACTCCCCGCTGAGCAGGGAGCCCAATGTGGGACTCGATCCCGGGACTCCAGGATCATGACCTGAGCCGAAGGCAGTCGCTTAACCAACTGAGCCACCCAGGAGCCCAAGCCTTGAAGTTTTTATGTTAACCATTTCAAATGGCGATCTACATCAAATGTGTCACTTTTCCCTGGTTTTTAAACAGTGGACATAATTTGACATTTCCTCGACTGAGTCACAATAATTATACATTGACTTGTAATAGAAATACAATAGAAAGATGACATCAGAGGTTGCTGAGCCATGTATGATGGTTTATTCCCATATTAAATGACCCAGATTTGAACATATGTAAGTCCTTGCCATGGCTTTTTGTAGTTTTTGTAAAACTTCCCTCTCTCTGGTCAGAGTCCTCACCATGAGCAGTCCTTTTTCCCCCTCTTTGAAATTGCTGCATTCTAGAAATTAGAATAATGAGGGTGTCTATCTTGGGTGTAAAGTAAAGGTAAATAGACTTTGATGGAGGACCTAAGGCACAGCAAATAGGACTTTCTGCCAAATTTCCTCATTCAATTTTCCATATGGTGCCTTCTGTATGGGGAGATCGTTAGAAAGCTGAATTCTGGAAAGGTGAGAGAATACCGTGGCTGCTCTAGGAAGTTGATTTGAAAACTCAGAAGGAGGCTAGGTTGAGATATGAATCCCCCTCACAGAATTTATAATAACGATGTTTTTTTCTGAAGACCAAAGCAACATGTGCCAAGTTTAAAATACTTAAATCTTACAGATCTATACAATCTGAAAAAGCAAAGCCCCTCACATTATCTCCACCTCCACCACCAAATAACAACTTGTGTAAAATACATCAATGTTTTTTTCTACCCACATACTAGCATATTATTATGACTTTTTAAAAAGATAAGTTTAGTATCATACACGACTTGTGCTTTACAGCTTGATCTTTCAACTTACCAGTTTGTCTTGACTATCTCCTGAATTCATACTTTTTTTTAAAGATTTTATTTATTTATTTGAGAGAGAGAGAATGGGCAGAGGGGCTGACGGAGAAGGAGAAGCAGACTCCCTGCTGAGCGGGGAGCCCCACATGGGACTCGATCCCAGGACCCCGAGATCGTGACCTGAGCCAAAGTCAGGCACTTAACTGACAGAGCCGCCCAGGTGCCTCATGAATTCATGTATTTTTAGTTACTTTATTGCTTTGAATCACAGCTTAGTATTCCATTAAAGAAATATCATAATTTCCTTAAACAGTTCTCTGCTGGTGGATATCTGGAGAGTACACAGTGTCTCAACATTGCAGGCCAACAATGAAATGGACATCTTTGAATACATATAATTGAGTGAGTATTTGGGGAAAATAAATTTTTTTCTGATTTTTTTCAACTTTATTTAGGCATAATATGAGTATTTGACATACATATACTTTGTGAAAAGATTACCACAATTAGGTTAACACATGTATCAACTTACATAAAGCTACTTTTTGTGTCTGTGAGAATGCGTAAGTCTACTCTCTTGCAAAGTTCAAGTACACAACACAGTATTATTAACTAGTCACCATGCTGTACCTTAGATCCCCAGAACTTACTCACCTTCTAACTGAATGCTTTTACCTTTGCCAACATCTCCTCGCTCCCCAACTCTTCCACCGTTCTTTTTTTTTGTGATTTCTTTCAGTATTATTTTTTATTTAAATTCAATTAACATATAGTGTATTATTAGTTTCAGAGGTAGAGGTCAGTGATTCATCATTCTTATATAACACCCAGTGCTCACTACATCACGTGCCCTCCTTCATGTCCATCACCCAGTTACCCCATCCGTCCACACACTACCTTCCAGTAACCCTGTTTGTTTCCTATGATTAAGAGTCTCTTACGGTTTGTCTCCCTCTCTGATTTCATCTTGTTTTATTTTTTCCTCTATTCCTTTATGATCCTCTGTTTTGTTTCTTAAATTCCTCATATCAGTGAGATCATATGATAATTGTCTTTCTCTGATTGACTTATTCTGCTTAGCATAATACCCTCTAGTTCCATCCACGTCGTTGCAAATGGCAAGATTTCATTTTTTTTTTTGATGGTTGAGTAGTATTTCATTGTATATATATACCACATCTTCCTTATCCATTCATCTGTCAGTGGACATCTGAGCTCTTTCCACAGTTTGGCTATTGTGGACATTGCTGCTATAAACATTGGGGTGCAGCTGCCCCTTCGGATCACTACATTTGTATTTTTGGGGTAAATACCCAGGAGTGCAATTGCTGGGTCACAGGGTAGCTCTCTTTTCAACTTCTTGAGAAACCTCCATACCATGGGAAAATAAATTCTTGTGGAATTTGTCCTTCATATTAGTTTCTTAGGGCTTCATATTAGTTTCTTAGGGCTGCTGTAACAAAGTACCACACACTGGCTGAAAACAATAGAAATGCACTGTCTTACAGTTTTGAAGGTTCAAATCCCAAATCAAGATGTCAGCAGGGCCAGGCTTTCTCTGAAACCTATAGGGGAACTCTTCCTTGCCCTCCTGGCTGCTGGTGGCTTGCTGACCATCTTTGGTGTTCCTTGCGGTGCAGCTGTGTGACTCCAATCTCTGCCTTCCGTGCCTCATGACCCTCTCACTGTGGCTCTCTGTCTTCACATGGCTCTCTTCTCATAAGGACACCAGTCACACTGGACTAGGGCACAACCCCACTCCACTATGACATCATCTTAACTGATGACATCTGCAACCACTTTATTTTAGAATAAGGTCACATTCTGAGGTACTGGGGGTTAGGACTTTAATATAGGTCTCTTTTTTTGTGTGGGGAGGGGACATGATTTAACCCAGAACATCCTCAGGGCTTTCAAAGTTTTAGTACATGCTGCCAAATTTTCTTCCAAAAATATTATGCCAATTTAGATTCTCACCAATAATTGATGAGAGTGTCAATTTCTCACCTTCTCACCCACCAGATATTATTTTTTAAATTATTTTCTAATCTATATGAATATTTATAACTCATTATTTTATTTAACATTTCTTTAATTATTAGTGAAATGAGCAAATTTTTACTTGCTTTACTGAATACTTGCATTTTTCCTGAGACTTGCCTCTATTATCTTTTGCTCATTTTTCTATTTCTTTTTTTAAAAGATTTATTTACTTATTTGAGAGAGAGAGAGAGAGCAAGCTGGAGGGGAAGGGACAGAGAGAGGAGAGAGAAAATCTCAAGCAGATTCCACACTGAGCGCAGAGCCCGACGCAGGGCTTGATCCCACAACCCTGAGATCATGACCTGAGCCAAAACCAAGAGTCAGACACTTAACCAACTGCACCACACAGGTGCCCCTTGTTAACTTATTCTTAAGTGTTTCATTTCCCATTGCTTTTGTGAGTAAGGTCTCTTCTTCCATTGAATTTTCTACCTGGTTGCTGTTTGCATGCAGGAAAGTTACTGATTTTTTTTAATATTAATATGTGACTCACTACCTCCCTTAATTCTCATATTGTTTCTAGTGGTTTTTCAGTTGTTTCTCTTGGGTCTCAGGTGTATTGCCATATCAGCTGCAATAAATAGAGTTTTGCCTCCTTTCTTGCAGTATTTATGTCTTTTGTTGGTTCTCTTTTATAATTACATTAGCTAGCTCTTCCAGAAAAATGTTAAATAATAACCATGATAGAGGACATGCTTGTCTTATTTTTGATTATAGTGGAAATGTTTCCTTTGTTTTCCCATTAATCAAAATGCTGAATTATGATTTGGGATACATGTCTATTATATGATGGAAGTATTTCTACATTCCTATTTTGATACAGTGGTTAAGAATATGCCATCTGCTAGCTATATACAACCCACTTCCTAGCTCTGGGACCTGAGGCAAGATCCTTAACCTTACTGAGCTTTAGTTTCCTTATCTGTAAAGTGAGCATGATAGTGTCTTTATCACTGGTACTTTCTCATTTCTCTAAATGAGAAAATGCATGCAGAGCATGTCAGACAGTACTCAGCACATAAGAAGGACAAAATAAATGTTAGCTCTTATTATTGTTTTTGTTTTACTATAAATGAATGTTCAATTTTACTACATTCCTTTTCTGTATCTTCAAAGGTAATCATGGCTTTTCTCCTTTGACTATTAATAGGGTGAATTACACTAATAGATTTTCTAAAATTGAATCACCCTGAAATGAATTCCACTTTGTCACAGTGTATTTGTTTAATGGGCTACTGGATTCTATTTGCTAGTATTTTTATTAGAATTTTAATATCATATTTAAATGTGAGAATACCTTAGCATGGCTGTGTGCATACACACTGTGTGTGTGTGTGTGTGATATGTGTATGGTGTAAGTATGGTGTGAGTCTGTGTGGTGTGGTGTTATAGTGATGTATATGTGTGTGACATGTTTATATTTGTGCAGAGGGTAATATGTGCTGTGTGGTGTGTACACGTGGTATGTTTGTATTTGTACAGTGTGTGTGTGGTGTGGGGGTATGTTGTGTGTGTGTGTGTGTTGGGCAATGCTTGTATGAAGTGTGTGGTACATATATGTGATCACTACGAGGTTTTGGTACCAAACATGTGCTGACTCCACAAAATAAGGAGGAGGCTTTTTCCTTTATGCCCTTGATGAGTTAAAGAGCATCAGAAGCATCTCTCCCTTAAAGGTTTAAAATAACTACCCTGTGGGCACCTGGTGGCTCGGGCGGTTGAGCATTTGCCGTCGACTCTGGTCATGATCCCAGGGTCCTGGGATCAAGTCCCACAACAGTCTCCCTGCTCAGCAGGGAGTCTGCTTCTCCCTCTACACATCCCCCCTGCTCAAATAAATAAATAGAATCTTAAAAATAAAATAAAATAACTAACTTGTTAAATGATTGGGGTTGAGTAGTTTTTGATAGCATTGTCAATTTTTTCCATGATTTAGGTTTTTCAAAAAATCCCTTTCTGAGTCGATTTCAATAAAAATTTCTTTGGAGATCATCCATTCATTCTCATTTTTCAGAGAATATGGGAACAACTCTTTCTCATATGATGTCAAATAACAGTGCAGTATATAATTAAAATGTTTTCTTAACATTTAGTATGAAGAGAAAGGGTAAAAAGAGGTGAGAGGTGATTTTGTCACCAAGAGCAGGACCAGGTTGGTCAAGTGGGAAAGATGGACTCCCTGTGAGATTGTGTTCAATGGTGAGCAGTAGTCAAGGACTGCAAGGGACTTCACACTGAGGAATCTAGGGTCCTAGAGGATCTGCAGACCATGCTTTGCACAAGCAGGTGCTCAGTAAGAGCCTGCTGATTGGGGTAACTGGCCTGCGGTAATTCTGGTGGGTGGTTAGTGGCAGAATTCAGACCGGGATGGAGAGCTGTAGGCTCATCTTCCTGGCCTCCTTCACACCCACCAGACTCACCAGTTCCCCCTTTGGAGGTGAGGCTGGAGGAAGTGAATGGTGATGAAGGCAAGAGCTCTGTGGGAACCACCGCGGAAGCTGTGCCTAGGGAATAGAAGCAAGCCAGGAAGTCCCCCAGATCCAGTCAGCATCAGGAACCAGAGGCTTTCAAACAGAGCCACGTGTCAGAGCAGAGAAGAGCCACAAGCCAGGAACGAGGGTCTCTGCAACCAAAGTGAAGCTTGCAGAGCCTGCCATTCTTCCTGCTATTGCAGAATTCACTGGCTCTCCTAAGAATGGCCTGCCCAGAGTCTGAAACCCATCGGATGCCACATTGGACCTGCTGCTTTTACCACATCCTCCTGACAAAACTCCACCAAGACCTTCCACCTTAAGGGTGGAACTTCAATATAGCTGGTCTGAGAATCCCTCCAGAGAGTGAACACCACCTGCTGAACAGCCAGCGTCTCCTGCAGTGTTTCTCAATGTGGTCTGTGGGCCACTGTCTCAGAATTACCCGAGATATTTTGTACAAATGTAAATTCCTAGGCCCCACCCAGATCTACTGAATCAGCATCACTGGGAGTGTGGCCAGGAGTCTGCACATTTGATAACATTCTAGATGATTCTTATTTATACACACTGACATTTGAGCTCGACTGTGTGATATCAAAACATACACAAGTTCCTTAGAAGTGACTCAATGGTGATGGTAAAGCCTGGCCCATATTTAGTCCTTTGTTCATTTATTTATTCAACAAATATATATATTTTTTAAGATTTTATTTATTTGTTCATGAGAGAGAGAGAGAGAGAGGCAGAGGGAGAAGCAGGCTCCCAAGGAGCAGGGAGCCCGATGCGGGACTCGATCCCAGGACTCTGGGATCGTGACCTGAGCCGAAGGCAGACGCTCAACCATCTGAGCCACCCAGGCATCCCTCAACAAATATTTTTAAAGACTTATGTTCAAGGCATTGTGTTAAGTACCATGAAAAGTTACATTTAACTAGTTAGTACTTACTTCCATTCAACTCAACAAACAACTAATAGATGCTTGCTGTGCTCCAGGCAAAGCATGAGGTGCTACATACTCGATAGAAATAAGCAGTTCCTGACCTCCAGAACCTGGGCAGGGATGGGGGGCCCTCCTAGAACCCATGTGACACAGCGTGAGAGGCGCTGCTGATGTTATGAGTAAAATACATGGAAGCAGAGATGGAGATGCCCTGGCAAAGGTCAGGAAGAAAGATCCCAAGCAAAGACACAAAGATGCAGGGCATACCTGGGTCCAATGGGTGGTTTGGTACGATTGGCCTATTGTCTGCCAAGAGGAAACCGACTGAAAATAAAGCCAGAAACAGGCAGGTGCCAAATTGGGAGGAAGCGTGAATGTTATTCCAAAGTCTAGACTTGGTGCTATAAGCCAGCAGTTCCCAAACCTGGCCATGCAGATTCCTGAACCCTGTCCACCACCAGTCGGATTCAATCTGGGCTGAGATCAAAGAGTCTCTTTTCACCAAGGTCTACAGGCAATGCACAGCCGTGGTTGGGATACACTGCAATTAAGATTGCGAGAAGAACTTTTAGGAAAGGAAAGTCATTATCACAGTTGGAACTCTGGGGCAGGCCCAGGACCAGAGTGAGGTGAGTGGGGCATGTAGGGAGCAAAATTTAAGGAGGCCTTCACTCTCGGCACTTCCGTGATCTTGAGAGTAGTGTCTCCTTAAATCCCATGCCTTTGGCATCTTACTCACTGCCTGTTAGTCCCAACCCTGACTTGGGAACAATGAAGGGGCTCAGAGAGGGGAAGGACATACACCAGAACAGGCCACAAGGAAGCCAGTACGACAGTCCAGGTGAGAGAGGATGGAGGCTTCAGGGGTAGAGAGAAGACCAGTGAGGCCCTTCCAAAGTAGCACCATAAGCCAGCGTGTGACCCAGGGCAGAAGCCCAGGACAATGCTGAGGTTGACTGGTTTAGGGATTGGAGCTTGGGCGGTGGGCACTGACATAGCAGACATGAAGGAGGTTCAGGGAGCTGGTAAGATAGTCAGTCTGGGACACACTATTTCAAGTTCTTATAAGAGAACTTGAATTCTGGGCAGAACCATACTACTACTTCTTCCTAAAGATATATTCAGGTACACCCTATTTCAAGAATCTCATTAAATTCAACAACTAATTATTAAGCATCTACTATGTGCAAAGTCCTAGATTGCTCTAAGGGTTGCGGGGAGGCACAAAAAGTGAGTAAGACACTACCCTATCCCCAGGACCTCATATATACAAATGAATAATTCCAGTGTGCATTAGTCTATATTAGATGCAATAATTAAAGTATAGAGATGGTACCATGGGTACCTAGAAGAATTCACAGATTAATTCTGGCAGTGGGGATTGGAGATGAGATATGAACTGATTTCTGGATGTAGATACAGAAGAGAAGAGCAAGCAAAACAGGAAAATTTGAGCAAAAGCACAGAAATAGGAAATTCACAGAACATTAGAAGACTGCTTTAGACACCATGTTTCCACATACATTTATTAAGCATCGTATGTATGCTCAGAACATTGTTACTATGACAGCCATGAGAACGTGCCTCAAAGGCCTCCAGCTCTGGGGAGTTCAATGGACCAAGGAGCCAACTGCCACACTCTGCAGTCCACAGATCACTCCCAGCCAATAACTGAGCAGGACAGGAATTCTGAGAGGCCCATTCCTTGAGAAGATATGGACTCAGTTGATGACCAGTTTTGGCTCAGGACTCCCCAGCAGCTATGCTGAAACTTCCTGAGACTACATAGATGGCTAAGACATTTCCATGCATCCTCCCTTCACTCACCTTCACTGATTAGAGGGTTAGATTACATCACAGCCTGACTCTTCCAGACTTACTAGCAACCTCCCCAGTTTCTTTCACATCAGCTTTTCCAAGGACCCAGACTAACCCCATTAGGTACTATGAGGAGGGAATAATATCCAGGTGATTCTTCTTCACAGTTCTTTGCATATTGAGTCATCCTTAAATACTCTAGTAGGGCTATCTGTTCAAAGGAATTTAGCAAAGAAATATATTAAAAAAAAATTCTGAAAAAGGACAAATCACTCTGCACCTTTATGTATTTGTGTATTAGAAGATTACTCAAAGAGGGATGCAGTTGGAATGAAAACATGCTGGTGGCCCAGCAGCAGACTCCATGGGGTGGTGGCTAAGTGCAGTACTGAGCTTCGGGCCTCTGGCTGGCTGCTCAGTCCAGCCTCATCGGCTTTGTGCTTTCTTGGGCAGTACACTGTGGATGTTTTCTAAGGTTCTCTGATTTTCAGAGATTACATGGGGTAGTGGAAAGAGGCTTTGGAACCAAGCAGGCCTTGGTTCAAATAGCAAGCGTATCACTTTCTGCATAAACTTTCTGAGCTGTTCTTCCCTCATCTGCAAAATGGGGCTAGCACATGGAACGTGTGTAGTTACTGGGAGGAATGGAGATAAAGTATAGAGTCCCAGGCATTCTATCATTGGGAGTTCTTGCATCTGTCAGTTTCATCCAAAAGTGGGGTTGAGTTTAGCAGTATAAAATGAAATGAAGGAGTTGAGGTCACACCAAAGAGTAATTTAGGCTAAGAATCCAATGTTCCTCTCTGTTATTGCCAACGTGAGGAAACACAGTTCAGAGAGCAAAATGAAAACCATCCAACAGCCTAATTCTAGGGATTACACTTTCAAAATTCTTCTTAACTTTGGCTATTAGGGCCAGAACCTTCTGCAAATATTAGTGTCACATCTGATAGCACAGAGCCTCTGCTCCATTCTGTCTAGTCACAGCTTTGATTCAGTGGACCCAGATGTTCTCATGTCAGGTATCCCTTGGCACATAGAATCATAGGTCCTCATTCTGCTGATTCCCAGTAGATGGCAATCCCAGTTGTGTGTGCACTAGCGTGCAACCTTTTATAAACCCCTGGAGTGGGTTGAAGATGGCTGCAAATTCTTTGACACTTCTCCCAGTAAGAGGTGGGCTCTATTTCCCCTCTCCTTGATTCTAAACTAGAACAGTTGTATTAGTCAGAGCTTTCACAGAAACAGAAGCAAGAGAGTACATATACCTATAGAGAGAAAGAGATGTGTTATAAGGAATTGGCTCACATGATGATGGAGGCTGAGAAGTCTTAATATGTACCATCTGCAAGTTGGAGGCCAGGAAAGCCAGTGGTGTCAGGTTCTATTCTGAATCCAAAGACCTGAGGACTAGGAGCACTGGTGGTGTAAATCCCAGTCTGAAGGCAGGAAGAGACTAGTGTCTCAGCTCAAGTAGTTAGGCAGAGAGTGCAAATTCTCCCTTCTTCTGCCTTTTTTTTTGATTCAGGACCTCAGTGGATTGATTGGTATCCATTCACATTAGGAAGAGCAGTCTGCTTTACTCAATCTACCAGTTCAAATGCCCTCATCCAGAAACACTCCCATAGGACACATCGAGCAATAATGTTTAACCAAATATCTGAGCATCCCATGGCCCAGCCAGGTTGATACATAATACTAACCATTAGGGTACCCTGAAAGAGAAGTTGTGCTCATTCTGGGACTAGCCTTTAAGAGAACCAGCCACTTCCTCCTTGCTCTTTTGGAGCCCTGAGTAGCTGCATAAAAAGTCTGGCTGCCTTGCTGGAGAGACCATGTGGAAAGTCCCTGAGATCATGTGAAGAGGGGATGGACAGGCCAACCTTCCAGTCAGTGCCATTTCCGTTAAGGTGCCATGAATGTGAGAAAAGCCATCTTGAACCCTTCAGATCAGACCAGCTGTGGCGGAGGTATAGCTCAGGCATAGAGCATTTGACTGCAGACCAGCTGTGGCTGAATACCCTGAGCAAATCCAGGCAACTCCAGGTGGAGCAGAAGAATTACCCAACTAAGAGCTGACAAATTTCCAACTGACAGAACAGTGAAATATCATAAAATGGTTGTTGTTTCAAACCATTAAATTTTGTAGTAGTTCACTGTACAGAAATAGATAATCCTGAGGAAAGAGTCTTTCCTTGGAACTTGCTTTGTATGGTGCCCAGGCAACCCTAAGGACTTGAAATGACTCAGCATCCTGAAGGCTTGATTAGACTGAGATTTCAAGGGTCTTAGAATTTGTTGCCTGTTCACCATCTCAGGGCTCAAGGTATATGTATTCAGGGATATGCCAAAGAATACTTCCAGGCTCAGTCTTGAAATTGATTGGTTTCCTTCAACCCTGACACTCTTTCCTCTTGACCGGTTTTTCAATATGGAAGAACAAAGTTGTAGAGTAGAGAGAAAGAAGAAAGAATGGAGTATAGAGAAGGGAGAAAATGGGAAGAAAAGGAAGAGGAGCTTTCAGATTGGTTGGCATCTGCTCAGGAATGAAGGAATGAAGTAAAAACCTCCAAGTGAAGAAATGGGCCATCTCTCACCTGCCCATTGTTTAGCTTAGCATCAACTACACCTTACAGGATGAATCAAGACCAACAGCTAATGGCCGGCCAAACTCCTTTATCCTCAGTTTCTTTTCAACAACAGTTTCATTTATCCTGTCAGTCAATAAGTACTTACTGAATAATCATCATCTGTGAGAGAAACTAAATATGGTACAATTTAAATGTCCTATTTCACCCATTTGCAGCTCAAAATGAGATCTTTCTTTTTCATAATCAAATCAATAAAATTCTGCACTCCCATTCTAAGGGCAGGAAATCTAGTCTCCTCTCCTGGGGTTTCCTGTCTGTGATACATTCCAGAAACCCATGAGTGCTTACCCAGATCACTTCAAAGAAAATCCGTTTGTCTGCCAGAAGAAACCATTCTCCACCACCATTGCTGTGAGCTGCTGAAAACAGGGAGTCCCTCAAATTCTTTAGCCAAAAGAAGTGCCACAGTGGCCGAGGTCCATGGTAGAAACAGTCGAGGTTAGTGTGGCTCCTTTGCCACCAAAACCAGTGATCCAGTAGTAGTGCTGTGCTTCGAGGAGTCACTATTGAATCTGAAGAAGTTCACTGCCAATTTAGCAGTGGTTGCTAGAAGTTGAAGGAGGATGAGAACACTCCTCTCTCTCAATGCCTCGTCAGCTTCGGGTGTGTGTGTCAGGTGTGTCAGAGACCAGGGTTCTAGATCTTTAGGGAAACATCTACATACGAAAAGTTCTCCCTTGCTAAGGAATGCCATAGAACTTGGGTGAACAAGTCAGGAAAGGTTCCAAAGTAGCCACAAGATAGACCCCAAACTAGACCTCTTCCATGAACAATCAGATCTGTTTCCCAGAGAAGAGAGGAAGTCCCAGTCTACGCCTTCTTCATTTCTTGTCCCAGTGTGACCCATTTGTCATCCCCCATGTTCTCAGTAGGGAGTCAAAAATTATCAAACAGTACATTCCCGTTGCCCCTGGCCACCTCATTACAATAAAACATAGTCTCCCTCCCTTGGAGAGGGTATACGCAACCAAAACTTATGTAGCAATAGAGGAGAATAATACATAGAACTGCAGAACTAGGACAGACTCCAAAAATCATATAGGGCAACCTCCCCATTATACCAGCAAGGAAGCAGAAGCCAGAGGCTTAACCCATCTGTGCAAAGCCAGGCATGGCATTTGGCAGATGAGTCCAAGTCTTCAACCCAAACTCATTCCTTCAGAAGTTCCTGTAACTGCCTCCCTTGGCCTCTAAACTCAACTGAAAGATACTTAAATAATTTGGGGGCTGTACTTTTTTTTTTTTTTTTCTGTGCCTAAGAAAAACGGAAACATTCCTCATTAAGCCAAGGCAGGGTCTGACAGAGCTTGGCGCTGGAAGTGTCTTTCTAAATCTGGAAGCACCACATCTCCTTTGAAAAGTGGGAGCAACAATTTGTGCCTCTTAAATGTGAAGAAACGTATTTCTTTGTGAGAAAAAAATAACTCCAGCGAAATTGCTGAAGACAAATATTGGGCAAGGCAAAGCAAGAGATACTGAAGTTGTCAGAGCATTCTGTTTATTCGTGTGCCAAAAAGGGGGGAAAATACCAGCAAATTATTTCCCATTTGCAAGTATGCTCTTTGAATTTTCCCAGAAGATGAATATATAGGAACTCATAAATTACAGGAATCGAATGCCCAAACTATTTGATAAAGAGGACAGGCTGAAATAGGGCTAAAGAAGAAAAATAATCTTTATTCACCCTGTAGCAAAATCTTCCCACCATTACCATCCAGGGTTCTACTGATGAGCTGAGTCATATACATGAGATCACTGACTCAGTTTAAAACACATACTCCTTTTATTCACATATCTAATGTGAAGATGACGTAATTTATGAAGAAATGCCAGTAGGTCTTCATTCATTCACTTTCATTTATTAAGTGCCTACTGGATGTCAAGATTATAATAGTTTCTGAACATATAAGGAAAAATAAGATATGGGAACATCCATGCTCTCACAGTCCCCAAAAGGAAGACAGATTAATAAACAAATGATAGCCACAAACCAAGCATTGGATGGGAGAATGTGTAAACAATGGGGTGCGTGGGGCGCTAGAGGGGAAGCTGGGGGTGGGGCTCAGACTTAAACAAAATGATGATGTGCGCCGAAATCTGAAGAGATTAGACTCAACTAAGTCCGCACAAGTAGGATGGAAAGGAAGAGACAAATGAGAAAGACACAGATGATTAAATGACTTGATTATCAGTTGAACATCGGGGTCTGTGGAAGAAGAAGGCAGGAGTGACACATCCTGACCCGCACCTAGGGTGTTGACAGCAGTCCAGGCCTGCTTGGGGTGTTAGAATCCCTCCTCAGCCTCTGAGCCGCACAACGGAAGTGGCCAAGTGTCATTATCTGGAACAAGGCGCTTCATGCACACGACAGAATCCACCTCTCGCCAGCCTGTGTCAGCAACTCTCGGGGATTTTGACTTCACAATACGGGAAGCTCTGTGACCTGTTAGAACTTGATTTCCCAGAGCCAAGGCTGTGCTGGTCAGTCCCCGGCTTGGCAACAGTGCCTTCTACTCCATTCTCAATCTTTGCAGTCCGAGTCTTCATTTTTGCTCTAACACCAGATTTCTAGTCTGGATGGATGGGTAATAATCAACCAAGTCACGAAACTCAGAGAAAGGCTGACGAATTCCGATTCTGACTTTGTGTTTGAAGTGTCCATGGGACCAAAATTCTTCCAATCAGTGTGTGGAATTATCTTTTACTTACTGGGAATTTAGTGCACAGCCTTGCCAGTCACTTTGATTTCTGGTTGTTGGTTTGGTTTTTAGCTGAGTATCTTGGTGTTTTGCTGTTCTTTCTCTCTTTTCTTTTACTTTACTGGAGCATCTTGAGAAACAGTATGCCCTCCTGACTGAAGGATTAACTTCTTGACTGGAATACACAGGTCTGGTCCAGCACCAGACATGCTGTATTCTCATTTGGAATCGTTTCCTGTTGTGTGTTCCCTGTACCACATTTGTACATTTGTGTGCTCATTGTCTTGCATTTGTTTTCTTTATTTAAACTCGCTTTTCCCTGACATAGCTCAAGAGACAGCTGCACATCTATGATTAACTGAAATGGGGTAGGACTGATTATTAAAGGAGCAAATTCTAGAATTAGGTCTGTTCAGTGGAATGGGGAACAGGAGGGCAAGTCATATGCTAAGAGTCTCGACCCAGCTACACATGTCAGTTTGGTCTGCGGGCACAGCAAGAACGGGACAGACAGGAGTGGGCCCGGTCGACATTAGCACCACACGCTGTAACATGTATTGGGGCGGTTCATGCCCGAGCCCTTTGGGGAGATGATGACATTGCTCCCGATGAGGAAAAATCAGAGGCTTGGACTGCAGATACAAGGCAGAGTCCAAAGCAGTACTGAGGCACAGAGGAAATCTGGATATCAGAGCTGGGCTCAGGCAGGAAGCAGACCAGCAGTCAGGGTGAGCCTAAAGCTCCATGGAGCCTCAAGTCCAGAAGCTGGGGTTGGGGGGTTCCGGGGAGCAGTAGAGAAGACAGGCGTGTGGGGAGAGAAGTGTGGCATCGAGGGAGGGGTGGCCAGTTGAGCCTGACATCTCCCACCTGGACTGAGACAAGTGCCCTTGAGGGCAAGGACTGTTCTGCTCCTCTGGCCTCCAACTGGAGTGTTTAATGGGTGCTTCCTAGGTGCAAATACAATGGAGCTGAATTAAAGGGCTGTCTTCAGTTAATTACTCAGAATCCCATGGGAACAAACAGCCTCCTGCAAGACATAGATGGTCCCCAGAAAAGGAATATTTGCATTGAGTAATAGCCTGATTGTGCAGATGACCGTGATTGACAGAAATGTCCTCAGAGGCCCTGACAAAGGACACTGCCAATTACACAGATTACACAAACGGAGACCTGGCAATCTTCCCGTCTTCAGAGAGGCTTCCTTGGCCTCAGTGCCCAAGAACAGCCCTGCTGTCCGTGTTGTGATACCACCAGCTTGTCTGGTTCTGGAGACTCTAGTTTAGGACATGCCTGCCCACCAGACACAAGTGAACCTAACAAGCGGGGGCGCATTCCTGAGTGCTTACTGGAAAGGTGAAGGCGAGGTCAGTTTCCCAGGATCAATCCCCAGGTGCACCATTCCTAAAGGGCCCACTTTAGGGATTCCTGCACGGGTTCAGCACGGCAACCCCCAGAAGGGTCCCCTCCACACCATCAGCACACAAAATTGGGCGGGGTTGGGAATCTGTAGGTAGATTCTAGACTTAGGTCACCCACGCCTGCCAGAAAAAAACAACATGCCTGTGGAACACCCAGGAGAGGTGCATTCCTCCTGCTCAGGTAAGGGTCAGCACCAGCTACCCAGATAGATGCAGGGGACCTGTGCACAAAAGTTGTATTTTTCCTGGACAGATGTGAAGATAAACAGATCCTGCCTGAAGCAAAATTGTGAAACTGAGAAGTCAGTGAAATTTGCCTTGGGTGTCTCCCACCTCCTCTTTCTCCTTCAGTGACCAAACGTTCCCTCCCCTCCCTGGTCCTTCCTGGTTCTAGGTGCCTTTATGAAGTTAAAAAAAAAAGGGGGGGGGGGCGCCTGGGTGGCTCAGTCGTTAAGCATCTGCCTTCGGCTCAGGTCGTGATCCCAGGGTCCTGGGATTGAGTCCCACATCGGGCTCCCTGTTCGGCAGGAAGCCTGCTTCTCCCTCTCCCATTCCCCCTGCTTGTGTTCCTGTTCTCGCTATCTCTCTGTCAAATAAATAAATAAAATCTTAAAAAAAAAAAAAAGGATCTGATAACATAATTATACTTAACTATCTCCTTCACATTGCTGTGGTAACTGCCCCAGGTATTTGCATTTTAAAACCTTTTATTATAGAATGAAATGGCTTTGTAGGTCTTCCCTGCAAGGGATTTTTAAGAAATATTAAGCAGGTAGAGATTTGTGTTTGTGTTTATTTTTGTTTTTGTTTTTGTTTTAGAGCAGGGTAGTTTTTCCTGGTTTCCAAAATTACACTGCACTCTGTCAAAGGCTGGCTGGCCCCAAATGTCAATAATTGACTGCAAGTTTGCCTTAGATGCATCAGGCGCTGGGAAGTAACTTCAGAGGGAACATTCTGGCCTTCTTCTCCCCTCCTCCAACCCTTACCCCATACACTCCCATTCTCTGCTAAAGAGAACACCCAACATTGTAAACCTCTATTAATTACTAAAATGTTTTTTGTACATGTTATCTCATTTAATCCCCACAAGAGTCCTATGAGATAAGGATTGTAATTATCCTAATTAAAACATTAATTCCACTTACCGCTTCCTCTAGAAACACCATTTCCTTAGCTCCCTTGCTGCACCCTCCAGGCTTTCCTCCTCTTCCCATCTCTGTTTCTCCTCAGGGACCTTTGCAGGCTCCATTTCTCCCTGCTCCTTAAATGCGAGGGTTCCCTGGACTTTTGCTACACTCTTGCCCTGACCATCGCACTCCTTCAGGAAGATACTGCAGCGTGCTTTCTAGACCCTCACAGCTGCCTTTGGAGCCCAACTCTCTCTGAACTCCAAGCCTTTCCAACACTTCTGCTTCATATCTCACAAGTCCCTAAAACTCTGTACATCGAAAGCAGAATGCAAAGTCTGCCCCCACCCACCCATCACCCCCCATCACCACCGAAAAATCTGACCTTTGGACAGTGTTCATTGAGTCCCGTCTCCAGCCCATAGTCATCAGCTAAGTCCTGTTTGTTACTCTCCTAATGGTCTCTCACTTCCACTGCTACCATCACCTCCCCACTTAGGTTTCTGTAGTGCTCCCCCAAAAGGGCCCCTTACATCCACTTTGTCCCTCTTTAACTCATTTTCCAGGTTTTGTACGATTCTCATCAAGCCACACCTCTACTTAAACAGTCGGTAGTTGAAATGGGAGAAGGTATTTGCAAATGACATATCTGATAAAGGGTTAGTATCCAAAATATGCAAAGAACTTATACAACTCAACACCCAAAAGACAAATAATCCAACTTAAAAATGGGCAGAAGAGGGGTGCCTAGGTGGCTTAGTCAGTTAAGCGTCTGCCTTTGGCTCAGGGCATGACCCCAGGGATCATGAGCGGGGAGCCTGCTTCTCCCTCTCCCCCTGCCATCCCCCCTGCTTGTGCTCTCTGTCTCTCTCTCTCTCTGTCGAATAAATAAATAAAATCTTTTTTAAAAATGGGCAAAAGATATGAACAGACATTTCTCCAAAGAAGACATCCAGATGGCCAAGAGTCACATAAAAAAAATGCTGAACATCACTCGTCATCAGGGCAATGCAAATCAAAACCACAATGAGATATCACCTCACACTGGTCAGAATGGCTGAAATAAAAAACACAAGAAATGGGCGCCTGGGTGGCTCAGTTGGTTAAGCGACTGCCTTGGGCTCAGGTCATGATCCTGGAGTCCCAGGATCGAGTCCCGCATCGGGCTCCCTGCTCAGCAGGGAGTCTGCTTCTCCCTCTGACCTTCCTCCTTCTCATGCTCTCTGTCTCTCATTCTCTCTCTCTCAAATAAATAAATAAAATCTTAAAAAACAAAAAAACAAAAAAACCCCACAAGAAACAACGAGAGTTGGTGAGGATGTGGAGAAAGAGGAACCTGCGTGTACTGTTGGTGGGAATGCAAACTGGGGTAGCAACTGTGGAAAACAGTATGGAGGTTCCTCAAAAAATTAAAAATAGAACTACCCTATGATCCAGTAATTCTACTACTGGGTATTTATCTGAAGACTACAAAAACACTAATTCAAAAGGATATATGAACCCCTATACTCATTGCAGCATTATTTACAATAGCCAAATTATGGAAGCAACCGAACTGTCCATTGATAGATGGATAAAAAGATGTGGTATACACACACACACACACACACACAGAGGAATATTATTCAGCCATAAAAAGAATGAAATCTTGCCATTTGCAACAACATGGATGGAGCTAGAGAGTATAATGCTAAGTGAAATAAGTCAATCAGAGAAAGACAAATACCATATGATTTCAGTCATAAGTGGAATTTAAGAAACAAAACAAATGAACAAAGGGAAAAAAGAGAGAGAGAGACAAACCAAGAAACAGACTCAACTATAGAGAACAAACTGATGGTTACTAGAGGGGAGGTGGGCAGGAGGATGGGGATAGTAGGGGGTGGGAATTAAAGAGCACACTTATCATGATGAGCACTGAATAATGTACAGAATTGTTGAATCACCATATTGTGCACCTGAAACTAATATAACACTGTATGTTAACTATACTGGAATTAAAGTAAAAAACTTGAAAAACGAATCCATAATTAAATGACCTGCTCCAAGTTATTGGTGGAATATTAAAAAGTCAGTAGTTGACCTGACCATTGTTGGGGACCTTAGGTATGGGTCCCTATCCTTAATATTGCCTCTGAAACTCAGAGATGTATGGTCTCTAGCCAGCTTTCCAGTATCATCTCTCCCCACTGTCTCCTTCACCATCAATACTCCTGCCCCTCTGACTTTGTTTTGTCTCCTTAGAAGTTCAAGGGTCTTAGTAACTCACAACCTTTGCACTATCTGTTCCTGTCACCTGGGTAAACTCTTTTTTTTTAAAGATTTTATTTATTTACTTTGAGAGAGAGAGAGTGAGCACACATGAGTGCAGGGAGGGGCAGAGGGAGAGGGAGAAGCAGACTCCTCTGTGAGCAGGGAGCCCTATGCGGGGCTCGATCCCAGGGTCCTGGGATCATGACCTGAGCCGAAGGGAGATGCTTAACTGACTGAGCCATCCAGGCGACCCTTACCTGGCTAACTCTTAATCATCCTCCAAATTTCATCTTAAAGTGTCATTCCCCAAGGAGGTCTTCTTTTATTCCTTAGATAAGACTAAATCTCCTTGGGGTGTGCTCTGATAGACATAACCCCCATTACAATTGAAATGACTTATTTAATGTCTATTTGATTAACCAGACTATAAGCACCACAAAAGTGAATTTTTTTCAGCACCCTGTCCCCACTATCTAGTGCACTGTGTAACACGATTAATACTAAAAAAAAATTATTGGCTTGCACTAAATGACTTTTCCAAGCCAGTTTAGAAATGTCAAAGTGAAGACTTGAAACCCAATCTATCTGACCCCAAAGCCCATTTTCTCTTACCTTTTTTCCCTCACTGTGCATCCTTCTCCTCTCACCAATTCTTAGATTCCCTAGAATAGTGGTCATGTGATCATCCCTTTGTGGAGGTAAATCTTATTCTCTGGGTTCAGAATCTGCTACCTCAGTCCTGCAAATTTCCCAGGTATGTGAAGACCAGGGAACAGCTGCCCAGGGACTCTGCTAATGTGGTAGGTATGTGTTGGTTTCAAAATATGTCCACAAATTCTTAAAAATATATATGTCCACAAATTCTTTAATACTTCTCTTTTGAAGAAATGGAGCTTAATTCCACTCCCCTTGGGTGTAGACTGGACTTAGTAACTCATGTCTAACGAATAATTTTGGCAGAAGTGACTGTTTATAAGTTCTGAGACTAGGTCTTAAAAGACATTGGATCACTTGCTCTTGGATCATTCACTATGGGGGAAGTAAACTGCCATGTCTTGGAGACAATCAAGTATCCCCATGGAGAATTCCATGTGGTGAGAAACCACAGCCTCTTTCCAACAGCCAGCAAGGAACTGAGGCCTCTGCCGACTGAGCTGTGTAAGGGTGCCATCTTGGAATATCAGATCTTCCAGCCCAGTCAGCCTTCAGATGACTGCAATCATGGCCAACATCTTGACTGCAATCTCATGAGACCCTCTGAACTATAACTACCCAGCTAGGCTGCTCCCAAATTTCCAACTCACAGAAACAATGAGATAATGTTTATTGTTTTCAGCTGGTACATTTGGGGATCATTTGTTACACAGCAATAAATAACAAATACTGAGTAAAATGGAGAGCAATGGTAGGATCAGAGCAAATAAGCAAACCATAGAGGCAATTCTTTGGAATGAGGGAAAGACCAGTTATGTGTGGGAAGTCTTTTTCTTTTCATGGGTGTAATTATGTTATGTTGATTATAACAATGCTGCAGTGGGAGGTAGGGTACTAGGGTAGAAGGGAGCCTGAGAACCCTGCTAGGCAGTGAAATAGAAGTGGGCATCCAAACATGAGCCCCAGACAACCTGAGGATGGTAACACAAGAGAGGAGACAGGAACCATGAGTCCAGTGGCAAATGTAGCATCCATAACCAAGCACTGAACTACAGAAGGATATCTAAAAGTAGGAGCCAAGACACCAAACTGCTATAGAATCAGTGGCATGTCTGAAGTCACAACAAAAACAAAGGGAGTAGAAACAGAAGATTCTGTTGTGGGTCTTCTGCTTCAGCTGGCTGAGTTCCCACACACTTTCTATATAGACGTTTCTGCTCCTAAAGCACCTTGCAGTGGATGAGGTTGGGCCCCACCCCATCCCCTTTACCAATTAAGTGTTGACTGATAACTCTCGAAGCTGCCTGCTCTCTGGAGAACTGCCCTGAGCCAAATGCTTTGCACCCATCCATCACCCTATCAACAGACCTCAGCCAGTGACTAAATGGCATGAGGGTACAAAAAGCCAGTGCCCTTGCCTTGAGATAGAGCTAACTGGTGCAATTTATGCTCTAGAGCTTTTCCAGGGGATCAGATTTAAGCTAGCATCCAGTTGAGACCACATTCTCCCCTTACCCTAACGTGCTTCCCTCACTTCTCTTTCCTAAGAGTACTGCAACAAATCACCTGAACAAGAATCCCCATTTCAGGATCTGCTTCTAGGGAACCAATCTACAATGCCCCTTAAAGACATCTAGTACTTTCTGGTGTGTGTGTGCGTGTGTGTGTGTGTGTGTTGGACTGAACACAAAAGAGATATCAGTGAGTAATTTATCTAAGTGTTTATCGGTTGTAATGAATTTGTACCGTATCAACCTGGCAAAGCTAGAACAACTTTGTCCAGAATCTCCTTCTCTATTTGGTCCAAACAAAAAATGTACACAAGATTTAGAAGGCAGAAATGAAATAGGAGTACTGTCTGAAAGTTGTGGTTGGATGCAATGAGAGATGTTAGAAGTGCTGATGTGTTCTAGATAAGCCTGGCTCTTCCAACTAGGTGTCTAGCTCTTCTTTCCAGCTGCTGGCACTGCTGACCAACAGCAACCCCAGGCCTGCCCTCAAATGCAAATGGAAAGGCAATAGCTTACCATAGATTTCTCCACCAGCTCTTTACAGACCCACTCCAGCAGCTGATGTGCCTGGCTTCTCAAATTCCCCAGCAGGACATAACTTGTCCCTTCATGCCAATGTGTCAGGAGGGTTGGTAAGCAATTTTCTCTCATCCTCTAACTCTGTATTTTAGGCTTTACTTCTCCAAATTTCTCCCTAATTGTGAGAGGTCTTATTGCTATAATAGGTCCTAATTTCCATAATATTCAAGGTGGTTTGCTTCTCTGATTGAGTCCTGATACCTGATACATTCATACACTAATTATATTTAACTGCCTTACTGCATAGTAACTAGTAACTGCATATATATCATTCAATGGATGTTAGATTAATTTTGTTGATGTTGTTTTTCACTAGGAATAGTAAACTTTCTAGAGATATACTCGATGTTCAGAGCTTACTATTCTTTTAGCATGGTCACTTGAAGAGAATTTTACAAAATTAGAGGGAGAATTGAAAAAACATTGAGTCATTGGCAGGCATCAGCAGTGCAGGAATGATGGCGGGTTTTCATCTGGAGAATGACATAATTGGACTTTCAATTTCATCATCCTGGTTGAAATGTGAAGAATGAGTTTTAAGGAGGTTGAGAGTGGAAGTTATAGGGAGCAATTAGTAAGATAGTGCAATCATCTAGGCAGAGATGATGGTACGTAGACGAAGGTGGATAACCATTTCAAAGGTAGCAAAAGTATCTTTGGCTCTGAACCACCATCATAGAATGACTGGGACATTTAACCTCTCAAATTCCCTCTTTTTCCTTGTGGAAATCCCCCCAAAACTTATATGCTAGCACTATTTAATTTGTTATTGTTGAATAACATTTGTATGGTCCTTACTACCTAGCCACTGTTGTAAATGCTTTTCAAAGGTTCATTTAATCCTATAATGGCTACTGGTGCAGTTTTCCTGGTGTCTTAAGTTGGTAGCCAAAACCTCCATCATCACTGAATGCCATTGCTGTTTCTCTCCCCTCTGTTGGTCTGGATGATGGAGTTTACTTCTCATCTTGTGGTTGCTGTTACTCTCTCTGACATGGGGAGGTCTATCAGTTGGGTTTTGTGGTTACAACCAACAGAAATGGACTCAGGTTATTTTAAGAAGTTAATTTTCTGTGTAACATTAGGTACTACTACTCACCCCTTTGAATATTCAATATCCACATACACCCTTATTTCCATATTTAGACACACACACACACAAATTCCTACTAAATATAATGCATCTCTTCTTCATAATAACAAAAAATGTACTCACTTCCTCTCTGAAGGGAGACAATCCAAAGTTTCATTAGACACTGCATGCAGAATTTCTGAGCGTTGTCCACTTCTTCTTTAGTCCAATACGACCTCATATTGATATTCTACAACCTATGGACTAAATTTTGAATTTAAACACCATAAACACACCTATATAGAACAGTGAAAGAACAGGGAATTTGTTTTATATTCAAGTTGGGAATTATGGATGGAGACTACATTGTTTTATAGCTGTTTTTTTCAAACCAGAATCCAGTCATAGTTCATTAATTGCATTTGATCACTAGTAGACTGCATTTTCAAAGGCTTCATCTCCCACTTTTTGGCATGCATATGTATCTACAGTACCTGCTACTTCTGAATCTGTGGCAGATTGTATTTTCCAAATATATCCACTCTTTACATTTATCCCATCCCACATGTTCTTCTTACAATGTGATTGTCACTGCTCCCACTGGTGGGTGATACTTCCTCCCCTCTTTAACCTGGGTGGGAGCTGGTGCCTATTCCAACCAAAGAAGTACAGTTAAGTGATGCTATGTGCTTTCTAAGACTAAGTTATAAAAAAGATGCAGCTTATGTCTCTCTCTCTCTCTCCCTGGCCCCTCTCTCTTTTTCTCCCACCACTGGCCCTTGGAACCTAGCTAGGGAACAGCCAGTATCAATCGCCAGACACATGAGTGAAGAAGCCTTCATATTATTCCAACTCCAGCCTTGGAGTCTTCTAGCTGAGGCTCCCTTCATCACAGTAGAGGTAAGCCCTCCCTACCCTTTCCTATTTGAATTTTTGATCCATAAAAGCTCTAAGAAATCAATACTTATTTTTGTTTTAAGCCACCAGATTTGGGGGGTAGTTTAATATGCAACAGTAATTAATTAATACACACTCTTAAAAGCATGCTGTCATCAATAGAGCAAACCATAATGATGTCCTGTGGGATAATGAGATAGTCAAGATTTGGTTTGACAAATATAGTAAAGAGGCAAAGAGTTGGTGTATAGCTGAGGTAGGAGTGAAGTTGTACTGTTGTCATTGCCAAGTAAAATCAGCCTGTCTCAAGTGTTAGTATTTTTGGACAAGGGTAAAAATAAAAGCATTTACTAGATGATTAGCTGTGTTCCAGGTGTTAGTAGTATTTCTTTGTTCAAGTAGGAACACTGCATTTGGAACAAAAGTTGCAGTTTGAAATGCCAGATGATTAAGTTTATGATTGTTCACTTTTATGCTCCAAGACCCATCCATATTTACTTAAATAGAAATGTGGTAGGAATCACCACACCTGTATCTTTCAAATCTTTGATGATGGAACTGACTTCTGAAATTTCCTTCAGAAATTAGGTGCCAGTCAATGTCCTAGACACTGAAGATGAACAATGACAGGCAAAATATCTGCCCTCAAGGAGACTACATTCTAGGAAGGGAAAAAGACCATACGCAAGCAAACAATTGTACAGTATATTGCTAGGTGATAATAGATGTCATGCAGTAATATTGCTTTTCTGTATTTTGCTAGTGAGAGGGTATTCCAAGAACTTACACTTAGCCCTCTGTTATAATAGCCCATATTCCCTGAGTCAAGAAGTCAGTGTGGGGATGCTTCCAGTTGCTGAGGTTGTCCAATACTATCTGTATCTTTAGGTCATGGGGAAATAGCCATGAAAAGAGTTTGAGGTCCCATAGGACCAACTATGAGTTGCATTGGGTCAAAATTCCATTTAGCATATGTCCTTCATAAGGCTTATTACCAATATTCAGGACCCCAGTAAATCAGTATAAGTTCAGGATCAGTGTTGAAGAGCCTGTGAATGTTTTGAGTGTGTGCTTTTCTTTTGATCACATTTACCCATTAAGTGGCTTCAGATCTATAGGCAGAAGATTCACAGTTTATTCTTGTGACATCAGTGTAAACTCCATCCTCAGGCATATTTGATCACATCTACACGCTAGGGGTTCTGCATTGTGAATTCATCCAGGTCTAGTTATTGAGTGAGGTGCTGTGACTCACTTTAGGGATAATGTAAGCCAAGTTCTTTTTTACCAGACCTATCTTTTTAAAAATTGCAGATCAGGGGCACCTGGGTGGCTCAGTCCATTAAGCATCTGACTTGATTTCAGCTCAGGTCATGATCTCATGGATCATGAGATCAGCTCCGGGTCCAGCTCTGCACTCAGCAGGGAATCTTCTTGAAAATCCTCTCCCTCTGCCCCTACCCCCACTCTCAAATAACTCTTAAAAAAAATAAAAAATTGCAAATTGAGTAGGACTTTAGTGGGCTGAGCATCTCTTTCCATCCCAGGAATCCTCTGAACAATGAACCAACACCAACATCTCTGTAGATCAGATTCTTCTGATTACTCTCTGGTCTGTGGCCTATTCAGAAACCAATCACACTCACTTTGCTTCTGGCAAAGGTCTGGGACTTGGTCTCTGCCTCCGCTGCATCCTTCCACTCCCACCCTCTTTTGAGTTAAACCTCAAGCATTGTCTTACATACTACTGATTATCTTAACTAGAGGTGGTTAACTTCTGATCAAGGACAGAAGCCAGAATTTACTAAAGTCCTTGCAAAAAGCTGCATAATGTTATGAAAAAGCTTTCCCCAATTCCTCATCAAATGAACACCTCTCTGCAAAGAATACCATGTAACTCTTAATCACTCTACCAATAGGACTTTAAGGCAGAGATTTGCTTTGGACTTATGCCAAGGTCTTCAAATGAAGCTCTATAGAACTATCTGGAACATTTTATAACAATCTTTTCTGACAAGAAAGGAGTTTAGAGACCTTTCTAAATTCTTTCAAACACCACTATCATTTTATTATTTGAGTGAATGTGCTTGGGGTGAATCCCCCTAGTAAAAAAAAATTCCCTAGCAAATCCTCCAGGGCAGGTCTTCCTATAGCAGGTCTCCATTTTTCAGAAAGATACTCATCACTGCCTCATCTTTAGAATGTGTTCACTATTGGTCTTTCCAGAAGAAACATCTTATTCAGCATTTATTGCTTCTTTGCATTTCAGTGGTAGGGAGATGTGCTAGCTGTATGAAAGGAGGGATCAATAATTTCTGGCGCTTAATGTATAGTACACTTGAGAGGGAGCGCAAGATTTAGAGGAATGAGCCAACGTGGGGTTAATAACTGTGGAGTCCAAAGTGTTGTTTTTTTTTTTCAAGAGAACAAATCTACACCTTTATTTACTTTTCATTAAATTTAAATCCCTGAGGGGTACAGCATCACACGGATTCTGTGGCCAATGGCTTTAGCAGGAAGGTTGCTTCGGAATTTGGTACAAACCATGCCACTGTTTCCATGAGCACAAGTTACTTTTCCCCAGATTGCTCTGGTTTTGTTTGGTTTGCCACCAGGAGTCACTGTGTTGTTCTTTGCTTTGTACACATAAGCACATCTCTTGCCTAGATAGAATTCCGTTTCATCTTGAGCATAAACATCTTCGATTTTAAGAAGAGCTGTGTGCTCCCTCTGGTTCCAGAGACCCCGCTTATAGCCAGCAAAAATGGCCTTGGACCACAGCCTTCCAGACATTATTTGGCGTTATAGGAGTCCTGTTCCCAGCAGGCCTCCACAGACTCCAAGATGGTGGGGAAAAAAAAGCAAATCCAAAGTGATTTTATCAGATACTATTTGAATTTCGAATTCCACCCCCTTCCCATCTTCCCTGCTTTTCCATTCTCAAATGGCAACGCTAAAAGAATCCCTAGTGCATCCCATCTTCTCAGACTTGGGAAACATAGTTCAGAGGAAAAAGTACCTTCTACTGCAATTCTGGTCATTTGGAAACAAGCACAGAGCTCAGGGGATGGCTTCAGTAGGGATCTGAGCCTTTTCCCATCTCCAAACTCATCTAGTTCTTTTGTGGCTGACTTCTATTTGCACGCTTTTTTCTCTGCTCTTTCTTAGGGTTGTTCTTGACCCTAAATTCATTGTTGCCCACCGGGATGATTGACTAAGAGGTGCTCTGGGAAGATGCATGGTAGTTATAGCTGGGTTCAGACCCTGGCTCTGCAGCCACTAGCCATGTAACTTTGGCTATATCCCTTGGGCTCTGTGAACACCAGTTTCCTCATCTGAAAATGAAGTGAATCAACCCTACTTCAGAGAGTTATTATCAGAATTAGAGAAAACACGTGTAAAATACCTACCCAGATACTTGGCCCATGATAGGTTATAGACTAATAAACATACCAGAACCACATTTGTATGTATTATTAGTAGCATATATTATTGATAATAATATTTGATAATAATCAGCTTTTCACCATAAAAATATTTAAATGTTTTGAGCCTTTACTGTATAGTCACACTTTGAAACTCTCTACATATATTAATTTATTTAATCTTCTCTGCAACTCTGTTACGTGGGCATTGTTACTAACCCAGTGTTGCAGTTGAGGATACTGTGGTATAGAGAGGCCAATTAAATTACCTAAGGTCACACGCTGGGAAGCCATGGAGCCAGGGTTTGAATATAGTCTGGCTCCAAGCTGGCACACTTTACAGGCCATACAGAAATGCTTACTCTAATGGTGTATTAAAAGGATCTGGGGCGCCTGGGTGGCTCAGTTGGTTAGGCGACTGCCTTCGGCTCAGGTCATGATCCCAGGGTCCTGGGATCGAGTCCGCATCGGGCTCCCTGCTCTGCAGGGAGCCTGCTTCTCCCTCTCCCACTCCCCCTGCTTGTGTTCCCTCTCTCGCTGTGTCTCTCTCTGTCAAATAAATAAATAAAATCTTAAAAAAAAAAAAAAAAAGGATCTGTAAGAAAAATATTTTCTATTTTTCCAGCTCCTTCATATTGTACTTTATATTTATTGAAGAGAGAGATGTTTTTAAATGTACCAGAAAACCCAGCAGAGTCATTCCTTATAGAAGTAAGCTGAATTTATGCTCAGCCATGAGGTTCATCCCCTTGTCCCTGCTGTAAGATGCTAAAGGTAATAGAAAATTCGGGGTGCCTGGGTGGTTCAGTCGGTTAGATGTCTGCCTTCGGCTCAGGTCATGATCCCAGAGTGCTGGGATCGAGCTCCGCATCCTGCTCCCTGCTCAGCGTGGAGTCGGCTCCTTCCTCTCCTTCTGCTCCTCCCCCTCGCTCGTGCTCTCTCGGTGTCTCTCAAATAAATAAATAAAATCTTTAAAAAAAAGAAAGAAAATTCTCCCAAACCAGTCTCTAGAGGAGATATATTGGCTCACTTAACTATATGTCCAAAAGTAAGGCAAGCTCTAGGGTTGGTTGCTCTAGCAACTCAGTGAGATCCTAAAAGACTCAGATTCTTTCTACTTCTCTCGCTTGCCGTCGTCTGTCAGCTTCATCCTGAGCCGGCTGGTCTTGTGGTCCTGTAGCAATTGGAACAGCATGATTCTTCATTCCCCTCTCGTGGGAAAGGAGAAGAGGTCCCAGTGCTCTTTCAAAAGCGTCACGAAAGGCTTTCCTGAACACCATAGTGTACACGCAGCTTCTCATCCCATCAAAATGGCCAATTAGCCTCACGTGCCCCTCCCCGAATCACGCACTGCCATGGAGATGGAGTTACCCTTTAGCCAATCAAACCATCCCTAGAACTTGGGGGTGAGGTCATCTTCCCCGAGGCCCAGGGATGTGGGAGGAACAGAGAAACCTGAACAAAACTGTGGTTTTCTTGGAAAGGGGAAAGAGGGGGATAGTGACAGACAGACAACCAGCATATCCAGCACACTCCCAAGGATACATGATCTATTTTCCATACATTTTCCTATTTTCTTGGCCCCATTTTTATCTTCACTATACTAGGAATAATAGCTACTTCTCATGGAGTAAAACTACGTGAGATAATGTATATGGAAGGATTTTAAACGCTGTACAGATGAGTTGTAGTTGTTGTTGCTGTGCTGCTCTTGTAGTTGGGATTTTCTCTTCAAAGTATGTTGTGTTGTTAGTAGCAGAGCCAGAACAGTAGAGGCCATGTGCCTCCCAACCTCCGTTTTATCCATTCCTACCCCTGGAATGAACTTTCTCCCACCCCCAGACACTCTATGCTGCCTCTTACAAGTTGTGTGATTTGGGGCAAATCACTTCACCTCTCTGAATTCCACCTCCCCCTTTAGTGAAATGAGATGCTTGGACTAATTAATCTCTAAGGCACCTTCAAGCTTTAATCTTGTGATACTATGAATTTCAGGCAGCAAGATAAAGAGAAGTAAAGAAGTGAAGAATTTCAGGCAGGTGGAGGGATTTGGGGTCAAGGGATTTTAAGCAATCAAGTGTCCATTTAGCAAGGCTGCTCTGATTTAGGGGCTCCAAAGACAGACAGACAGACAGACACACACACACAGGCAAACATACACATGCATAAGCATACATACATACTGAGTGCATGCTAGCAATCGATAGTGAACATCACACAGAAACAAGGACATCTAATAAAATAAAAATGGATCCAACTGCAGGGCAGACCTGAGAGATGAAGATGTGGGGAATGAGGCAGTGAGACCAGAATCTTAAATACATCCAAGTTGGGCAGAGTTGAGAATTCCACTGAGGGTGGAGAATTATCACTGCTGTGGGCATTGCTTTTATAGGCCTGAATGTGCCAAAATATGAGGGGATCTCAGAAGAGATCAATCTGACCTTCCAACCACAGCAACATGTCTACTACTGGGTCTGACCTTGTTTTGCTTTTTTCTATTCCTGGTGTCAGCTGGACCTCAAAAGCAGAAAGGCCAAAATCCAACAAGAAAATCTGTTTCTCTTATTTTCTCTTGGCTGCTTAGGAGACCTCTCTTGGCAGGCTTTCTGGTGATTTGTCCAAGCCTGGGGCCTCTCTTCCCTGGAGTTTCCATCACCTTCTTCAGGGGAGAAAGAGCTCTAAGCATCACTATGCAGTGCCTGCGAGGCACTTGCTCTTTTTCTTAACCTAGAGTCCTTCAGTCCTTTCTTTTCCTCTTTGTCCCCCAAAGAGACCAGGCAACCTGTACGCAGAGGGACCCAGAATAATAATTATTATAATGATAACAATAATAGCAGCAGCTATCATTTATTGCCTGTGTACTATTGTTCAGTCATGATACTAAGCACTTTACATATTATTTCAATTACTAATTAAATAGCAGTGGCAGATAATAAGATGGTATAAAAACATTAAAAGGGGTGAAAAATAGATATTTCATATTGATAAAATGTATGGTCCATCAAGAAGTTATACCAGTCATGAATTTTTATGCACCTAACAATATAGTTTCAAGTGGAGGGGAAGACGAACCATGAGAGACTATGGACTCTGAGAAACAAACTGAGGGTTCTAGAGGGGAGGGGGGTGGGGGGATGTGTAAGCCTGGTGATGGGTATTGAAGAGGGCACGTACTGAGTGGAGCACTGGGTGTTACATGCAACAATAAATCATGGAACACTACATCAAAAACTAATGATGTGGGGCACCTGGGTGGCTCAGTCATTAAGTGTCTGCCTTTGGCTCAGGTCATGATCCCAGGGTCCTGGAATCGAGCCCCACATTGGGATCCCTGCTCGTCAGCGGGTCTGCTTCTCCCTCTCCCACTCCCCCTGCTTGTATTCCCTCTCTCGCTGTGTCTGTCTCTGTCAAATACATAAATAAAATCTTAAAAAACAAAACAAAAACTAATGATGTATGGTGATTAACATAACATAATAAAAATGTATAAAGCAAAAATACTAGAAATACAAAGAGATATTGACAGGGCCACTGTCACATTAGAAGATGTTAACACACTTCTCTTTAAAATAGATCAAATAGACAAAATTATATGCAGAATTTATATAGCATATTAACAAGTTATATAGAATTTTGCACTCAACAGAGACTACACATTGTTCTGAAACATATGTGGAAACAGTTACAAAAAATGACAGTGTATTAGGTCATAAAGAAAAACTCTAAAGGCAGTACTCTAAATTCTTCACAAACTTTAAAAGGCAGTACTCATACAAGCACTTTCATTGAACAAAATGTGATAAGACTTAGAGATTAACAACAGAAGGAGTGCCTGCCTTTCTCAGTCGGTAGAGCATGTGGCTCTTGATCTTGGGGTTGTAAGTTTGAGCCCCACGTTGGGTGTAGAGATAACTTAAAAATAAAATCTTAAAAAAAAAAAGAAATTAACAACAAAAGTATAGCAAAAAATAATAATAATAAATCTATCTACTTGAATATTTTAAACACCTTTATAAATGATTATTGGGCATATTAGTCAGGGTTTAGTCAGAGAGATTGTTCCTCTATGAAATATCTGTACATAATGGGTTAGTCATCCATATAGTCAGAGATTTGACCTGATACAGTTGTAGGATCTGGCTAAACAGTCTAAGGTTGTTGTCATTGCATCTGATACTGGAACTTGAAGTCCTCAGGGCAGGCAGTCAGGATGTAAAGTGGGGAGAGCACAAGCTGGTGCATAAAACCTACGTCAGTTCTTGCTTATGACTTGGTCATGCAGAAACCTTTTGTCACAGAGGTAAACACATACATACAAATGCATGCACACATGCACAAGCACACACACACACACACACTGAGTACATATTAGCAATCAAGAGTGCATCTCGCAACAGGAGTGAAGACATCTAGTACTCCTCTGAATGAAAGAGAAGCTGAAAGAGGATCCAGGAGAAGATGGAGCAGTTCCAATCTTGGCTACTGTCCCACACCAAGGAGAGCCAGCAGATAATGTATGTAAACTACAAAAAAAGTGAGCTATTGCTTCACTTACACTCTCCAAATTGCCCACGAGAATCTCTCTTGTGGTCCAGCCTAACTGGAAACATATAAGAAAGGGAATTCTGAGAAATGTAGTTCAGCCTGGCCAAGGTGACACCTTACAAAGCCACCACAATCCAACCTTTGTCAACTTGGCACCCATGCTTATCTCCTCCATATTTAATCTCCAAATAAAGATAAAAACAAAGTCATGTTTCTGCCTAACATAATACAACTATCCCCATAAAACCAGTAACATGCTAACCCAGAGGTCAGAAAACTCTTTCTTAAAGGACCAAATACTAAATATTTTAGGTTTTGGAGGCAACATGGTTTCTGTTGTGACTATTCAATGGTAGCATGAAAGTGGCCATGGACAGTATGTAACTGAATGAATGTGGCTGTTTTCCAACTAAACATTATTTACAAAACCAGATGGCCAGCCCTTGGGCCATAGTTTGCCAACCCCTGTGTTAATCCTTCCACCAAAGGAGAATGAAAATCCTTTTTGTGTTGAGTGATCTTTATTCTCCTGCTATCTAATTCACACATCACTTTTTGATATCCTATAGCTTAAATATTGAGATATGATGTTAATTACACATAGCATGTCTTAGTTAAGGAGATGAAAGAGAAAAAGGAAAAAAATATTTGCTCAATATATATACACAAACATATGCATATCTAAATAAAGAAAAAAATACTCATAATGATTACATTCCTTTGTCTGCAATTGGTCACATTTCTTTGTCTGGTTCCAAATGTTATTCCTGAAGGGTCTGGGCCATTAGCAGTCCTACCGGAATTGAAGGTTGTTGTAGTTTTCCACTGAGTTAATAATCACAAAATATTGGTATACTGAAAGTTGCCCTAAGGATCTCCCACATTCCAGAAATACTCATAGTGTGATGGCAACTCAATTTCCTTTTGATAGTCAAGATCAATCCCCATAGCTATCTAGTAAATCCCTTGTTTGCCTTGATTCAGTGGCCTTAGGAGCCCAAAGTGGCCAGGTGACAGTCTTAACTTCCAGTTCATTGGAATCCTTATTGCATCTCAAGATAGGAACTTTCCTCTCTTTGGAACTAGGACTTCCAGAGCAACAGGACCTAAAGTTGTGGGAATGGGAAACAAAAATTGTACTAGAAGATCATTAGGGTAATAATGAGAGCAACAACTTCACTTTCTACCCCCTTGATTCCTAGATTTGTGAATTCTGCTATGGGAGAAACAGCAATATAATGGATATTGATTTAGAGCATTTATTGCTATCTGGAGGACCTTGCTCTAGCCGTGCAAAGTGTTGCCACCTACTTGATGCCATAAATGAACCTTCAAAAGCTGATTACACCATTCTACCACAACAGTTGCTTCAGAATTATAAGTAACACAATAGGACCAGTGAATCCCATGAGCATGGACCCATTGCCTAACTTCATTTGTTATAAAGTGAGTTCCTTGGTTAGAAGTGATGCTGTGTAGAATACCATGTTTTTGGATAAAAATATTTGGTCAGTTCATAAATAGTACCTTTGGCAGAAGCATTGCAATAAGACAAGCAGAAAAATCAAATCCATATGCAATAAGGACAAAATGCTATCCAGTCCATGATGGAAGCAGACCAATGTAATTAACCTGCAATCAGGTGACTGGCTGATCCCCCAGGAAATGCCATTTTGGGGTCTCCTTGTTAGTCTCTGCTATTGGCAGATTGGACATTCAGCAGTGGCTTTATCCAAAAAGTCCATGTTGAAAGTGTGAAAATTCATGTTGCTGAGCAAGCATAACCTCCATCCTGATTCCATGGCCATTTGCTCATGAACCCGATAGGCAATAACAAGAGTGACTGGAGAAGGCTGGTTGACATCCACGGAAGAGGTCATCCTATCCACCTCGTTATTTAAATCTTTCTTTGGTGAGCATTCATACGGGACACAAGTATTTTCATATCCTGTGTCCATATGGAGAGGTTTATCCACATATCTCTTCCCCAGATCCTTCTAACTCCCTGACCATCTAGCCAAATCATTAGCTCCAGCCCACAAATTGATGTAGACCCATATGTCTGGACATATATCAATCCAGGCAAAATGAACAACTATATGCCCTCTCCAAAGTCCTGCCCACAAGAAGGATTTCCCTTCAGCACTGTTTTTCAGGGCTGTCCCGAAGTGGGGCTGTAGTGCCACAGCTGTCCACTTTCAGATGGTGCCTGATATCATGAAGAATTATCTGTAAACCAACTTCAAGTGCTTTTTTCCTTAGTCAACTCATCCTAGGGAACTCACCATGAAGCCATTGGTGTGGTTGAGAGAAAGAAGGAAATGTAGCAGAAGTAAGGGGCATGGGCATCTGGGCTACTTCCTCATGCAATTTACTTGTGCCTCCAGGGTTTGCTTAAATCCAGTCTCATACATACTACTTCCTTTGATGATGCAGTGCTGCACCAGATGATACCCAGTTCACGATGAGCATCTCAAGTCATATGGCAACTTGGGGTCTCCTTGATAATTCATGGTCAAGCACTCAGTCTCGACTAAGTCCCAGTAACAAGCCAAAAATTGTTTCTCAAAAGGAGAAAGCATGGCTTTGCTAAAAAATTCTTAGGGTCTGTGCTGTGATTCACCTGTAGGATAAGGCCTGCTAAAGACTCCAGTGGGCATCCCTATGTGACACTAATACTTCAAGTACTATCGTATCTTCTGAGTCATATGGCCCAATTATCAGAACAGCTTGCATAGCAGCTTGACCTGTTGCAGATTACTCTTATTCTGGGATTCACTCAAAAGAGGCAGCTTTTCAGGTCACTCAGCAAATGGGTCAAACTAGCATGTCCAAATGAGATATATGTTGCCTCAAAAATTCAAAGAAGACCAGTAGGCATTGTGCCTCTTTCTTAATGGTAACAGGAACCAGGTGCAGCAATTTGCCTTTCACCTTAGATGAGAAATCTCTTCATATCTCAGATAATTGGACCCCTAGAACTTTCACCAAAGTGGCAGGTCCTTGAATTTCTGTGGAATTTATCCCCCACTCTGACATACAAATGTCTTATTGATATGTCTAAAATAGTTGCTACTTTCTGCTCACCATGTCCAATAAGCATAAAATCATCAAAGTGGGACACAAGCATTGTGCAGATTAGCTGAGTGCCTCCAGCTCAGGGACTCTCATGACATTACAGCCAAGCTGTTTCCTGAGGCTCCAGTCATCTCAAGACTTGATCAGGAATGAAGGACCCACTCCTAAGTTCACTTACCTGGTCCATTGGCAGGCTTCAGTTTCTCTGTGTTAATGCTCTGAGGGTCTCAGTTCCCCCAACACACCATGTGGCCATCTCCACAGAGTTGCTCACCACGTGGCAGCATGCTTCCTCAGTGCAAGTAATCCAAGAGAAGGAGAGAGGGAGAGAAAAAAAAACAAAGAGAATGAATGAAAGACAGAAGCCAGTCATTTTATAACCTAATATAGGAAGTATTATCCCATTATTTCTTCCATATTCTGTTCATTAGAAACAAGTCACTAGGTCCAACCCACACTCAAGGAGAAGGGATTACACAAGGCTGTGACTACCAGGAAATAGGGGTCATCGGGGACCACATCAGAGGCTGTCAACCACACTGGGTTGTTAAAATAAAAATGAAAATGATGAACAATTTATTTAGAAATGAATATTCAGAGCCAAAGTAGCAAAATTCATCAGGTCTTCACATAACACATCCCATTTTACAAATTGGAAACTCAAGGCAGTGAGTGGTTAAAAATATTTGCTCAAGGTCATGTAGTGAGTCTCAGACGCTCAAATCCTAGTCCAACTCCAAAGGCTCATTCTGACTCTGACCTCTCCTCCAAAATGTCCTTTAATGAGATCATTTATTTCAGATGGCTTCTGTTCCCTTCCTTCTCTTCTCTTTCTGCCTCCTTTTCTCTCCATGTCTCTTCCCCCAAACTGAAAGACTATTCAGGGACTGGCATATTTTACCTTATTGGACCAATTATGAGATACCCTCAAATGTGAGGTCATAGTTTTTCAGAGAGGAGATGATTTTAAATGATAACCCATGACCTATCACACAGAACTGTCTCTTCTCCTCTGATGCCTTCTGAGCAGGGGCTGGTGACACTGACACCATAATTTCAGCACACTTGCTCCTTGGTAACAACTGAGCTTCCTCCAGGTACCTTCAGTTTCAGAGCTACTCAGAACTTCCCCTCTAAAAGGTCCAGAGTCACTCTCAGAACAATATATCCAAGGTCTAAAATATAACTTGAGTGGTTTAATCACACATCCGCCTCCCCACCCACTTCTTCCACTTCCCATTCCTTCCCTCCTAGAGGCCCAATCAGTGAGATTTCCGCAATAATTTCTGTAGTCTGGGAAAATGCCAGGTCTCACTTGGGAGTACCTGGCTGCTCAGAGGACAGTTTCAGTTCCCACTGCCCACCTAAAAAGAAGAAGCAACTTGTACATTTAGAATGATCATTTTCTTTATGTAGCTGGAATAAATCTCAGACCACAAATTAGAGGTTGAAAGAAATAGACTTTATTTTTTAGTAACCAAACATAATTTATTTTATGAGTCTCATTCCACATAGGAGTAGAAACATAGTATGTCAATTCAGGGAGCCATCCTTAGGGGTTGACTTGAAATCTAGGTGGGGTGGGGTGGGCTGGAGAAGAGGTCTTGGCCTTTAGTTATTATCTGCCTGTACCTGCATCTATTGAGATGTCTGTCTTCAGCTGGGGCCCGGTCCTAAAGTCATTCTCAGCCCCTTGCATGTGACCACAGGCCTCTCCAGCCCAGCTCTGTCTCAGGTACTTGTGTGCCCCTCTCAAAGATACAGGAAACATTCAGCTGTACTTCTACCCCTTCTGGACAGGAAAATCCTACAAATCTTGTGACCTCCCTGGAAACAAGGTACAAACTTTCTCTTCTCCTAAATCCCTATATCTTTCTGGGGAAGGTTCTACTTCCTTCACTGGCCCCAGGAATTGGCCCTGAGGGTAAGCCACAGGACCCCTGCTCAGTAACCAATAATGTCTTGCTTTCTCTCAGATGCTCCTCTTCTTCCCTGCTCAGTTCTGTAGATTTTAATCTCAGGTTGACATAAGGGAGAGGGGATAAACTGGCTTTGATTAACCAAATATTATTTTAAATCCTTTTGTCTTCTTCCTAGACCTAAGCTTTTAAAACTCAAAAGGTAATATTTCACTCTTGTTCTCTGATTTTTCTGTAACAACCTTCCCTAAGACAATCCGTATCTCAAGAATGGGGGGAAAGCTATACGATAAATAAAAAGATTATAGGAAAATACATATCAATTAATATCAAAATATTATTTCACTACAATTAAATACATTTTCCTGCCTTACATAACATTTGTGTCATTTTTTAAATCATAGTCCTTCCTTTTATTTCACATCTGCCCAAAGCAGGAAACTTGCGGAATTTCCTGAGTTAAGTGTCCATGGAGTGAAAAAAAAAGGATGAGACACTGTCCTTTTCCTTAAGGGAGATTGTTATGGGTTGAATTGTGTCCTCAAAGAAATATGTTGAAGTCCTAATTCCCCCTACTTCAGAATGTGACTTTATTTGGAAATAGGGTAGTTGCAAACGCAATTAGTTAAGATGAGATCATACTGTGTCCTGATAAGCAGAGAAGAGACACAGAGACAGAGACACAGGGAAAAGATGGCCATGTGGTGACAGAGGCAGAGTCTGGAGTGATGTATCTATGAGCCAAGGAACTCCAAGGATTGCCAGCAAATACCAGAAGCCAGAAGAGGCAAAGAAAGATTCTCCCCTACATATTTCATAAGAAAATGTGGCCTTACATTTGAGGGTGGCTCATAATTCGTCCAATAAAGTAATTATGGCAGTCTCTGAATAGTCTTGGCCCTGTCAACACCTTGATTTTGAACTTCTAGCCCCCAGAACTCCAAGACAACAAATTTATTATTTTAAGCCAACTAGTTTGTGATTCTCTGTAACGACAGCCCTGGGAAACAAATATAGCAGTCTAGTTAAGGATGTAAAAACTCAGACATCACAAAGCAGTTATAGAGTAATGCACTGTTAAACTGCGTGGCACTAAAGAGAACTGCAAAAGATCCAGAGACTCCCAGACCCAGCCTATGTGATTCCTACCCCAGCCTCTTGCCCAGTCTCAGGGGTGACTGGATTACTTTATTCATAGCATTGACACAAAGAGGTTTACATCTCCTTGGCCTTTGGGGCCCTGTGCTCTAGGATCTCACACAACAAAGCCTCCAGCTAAAGGTCAGTCCTCCCAAAGGAAGTGAATCTTCTTTTGAACACAAATGCCATGAGCTCCTGAGATTCAACAGGACAACACTTCACATCTAGGAAAGTTACACTTGCTATGACTGTCAGCCCTGAAATGGGGCCAACCATGTGGCTCTGAGCTTCACCCAACCAGAGCCTCAACCAATAGGAGAACTCTGTCTTATGAGACCTATTTTGAATCTTCTTTGTTTGCCTGAAATCTTGCTAATTGAATTTTAAAAGTGGATCCTACACAGCCTGCCTGACTTGGTTCTGTCAGGTCCTCCTCTTTTCTTGGGAACTCTTTGTTTTAGGCCACTAAATAAGTTGTCTTACTGGGGCTTACCACCTACCAGGTACCTAACCAGTAAATTACCCTTTCCATTGTTGCTGGATTAACTATTATACCTTTTATGTTTTCAGAGAAGGAAGCAAGAAACAGGGAAGGTGATGGGCTCAAATAGCAGAATGGTAAGGGCAGGATGAGAAGCCAAATGATGGGTTTAAAAAGGATAAAGGAAATGAAAGTTGGCTGAGTGTGCTAGTCAGGAATCATCCTTGTATCCTCATTTTCCTTATCTCTTACTTCTAAATAATCAGCAGATCTTATCCATTTTATGTTCAAAATACATCTCATCTATTCTTTTAAATTTCAATAGCCACAACTTACTGAAACTTATTGAACTGGGCGCCTGGGTGGCTCAGTTGTTAAGCGTCTGCCTTCAGCTCAGGGTCCTGGGATCGAGCCCCACATCAGGCTCCTTGCTTAGCGGGAAGCCTGCTTCTCCTTATCCCACTCCCCCTGCTTGTGTTCCCTCTCTATGTCTCTCTCTGTGAAATGGATAAATAAAATCTTTTTTTTAAAAAAGAAACTTAATGAACTTATTGTGGTAATTTCAATAACCAGACAACCATCATCTCTGCCCTAGATGACCACTAAACCTCCTAACTGATGTCTCTTTTTCCAATCTTATCCCATATAATTCATTCTCTATAAAGCAACCACAGTAATCTTAAATGATGAACAAAATAATTTCTGTCTCCTGATTAAAATTCTTCAGCTTTCACTTTCAGCCAGGATGGACTAACAGACAACAGCTATATTCCTTCTCTAAGTAATTAGGAAAATGGACAAAAAAAACTATATGTATATATATATACATATATAAAACTATTTTTCAGACAGGTAGTACAGGACTATGATCCTTGAGAGAAAGGAAATAAGGTGAGCCCTACACTTGCATGAACTTACTTATTGGAGGCAATTTTCAGTCCACATCACTGAGAGAGGTAAACTAAACAAATCCCTATTCTTTTTTTTTTTTTTTAAGATTTTATTTATTTATTTGAGAGAGAGAGAATGAGAGACAGAGAGCACGAGAGGGAAGAGGATCAGAGTGAGAAGCAGACCCCCCTGCTGAGCAGGGAGCCCGATGTGGGACTTGATCCCGGGACTCCAGGATCATGACCTGAGCTGAAGGCAGTCGCTTAACCAACTGAGCCACCCAGGCGCCCTAAACAAATCCCTGTGAATTGCAGTGATAAGAGACCTAGCTAGGGGAGGCTAGGGTGGCTAGAATTTGTGGAGCAGAGTACTGGATAAGAATGAACAGCAGCAGAGAGAGGGGGAATGAGAGACAGTGCTCCAAAGGTCTGCAGAGAGATCCCATCAAGTCTCTGACTAGGCACTGATCTGTGCATTTGTAAGAGGAATCTACTCTAGGTCAGAGAAAGAACCACCTGAAAGGAGTAGGCAGAACAATTCACAGGCCTGGGAATAGTTCATGTTCCTACCAGCCAGAGTAGAAAGACCTCATAATACATGGGGCATTGGGTAGAGTCCTCAAAAAAAAAAAAAAAAAAAAAAAGAGTCCTTTGTAGTAGCCCTAAATTAGCCCTAGATTAAAGGTTACTTCAGACCTCCTCTAACAAAGCTTAAAAGCAAGCCTCGAAATAAACCAAATGATCCCAAGTAACTTAACTGTGCACCAGAATAAAATCCAACTGTAGTTAAAGATACAGAACAAAATCCAGCAAAACAATATAAAATTCACAATGTCTACCAAGCATGCAGACAGGACTTTTGGCTATGACAGAATGAAGAAGTGTGTGAATCCTCTCTTCAAAAAATAAGTATAAACTGGAAAAATTGTCAAAAAAACCATTTCAGAACCCTGGAAAAATGACCAAAGGCAAACACCAAATTGAGAAGCAATTATTAATTTTTTAGAAATTGAAACCTTCGATAAGAACAGCAGGAGTCGGGTGCCTGGGTGGCTCAGTTGGTTAAGCGACTGACTTCAGCTCAGGTCATGATCCTGGAGTCCCGGGATCGAGCCCCGCGTCGGGCTCCCTGCTCGGTGGGGAGTCTGCTTCTCCCTCTGACCCTCCCCCATCTCATGCTCTCTCTCTCATTCTCTCTATCTCAAATAAATAAATAAAATCTTTTAAAAAAAAAAGAAAAGAAAAGAACAGCAGGAGTCTATGGCCTTCTTGCCTGGGTTTACACTCACCCTCCCATCCTCAGGTTAGTTACTGAAAATGGTAGTTGTAAAAAAGTGAAGCTGGTTGTGAAAACCAGCAGCTTTGCTGCAAGAAGAGGCAAACTAGATGTGGGGCAGGAAGCAAATAGCCATGGCGGCATTATCAGTTAAAAAAATTATTTTTGTAGGAAATAAACCAGTAAAACTCACAACCCTGTTAGCCTGAGTTTATGATAACAGCTAGGGAAAGCAGCCTGACTAGACAGAAATTTAACAAAGAGATCCTGAAAATGACAGAGCCATGGAATGCTAGATTAGCTCTCTACCTATTCCTGGCTGACTGGGAAACTACACACATGCACAGGGTGTACCAAAGAGAGCCCAGTGGAAAGCAAAAGCCTAGGCATACTTGAGAACTTGCTAATTTTGAATGCACTATTTGGTCTACATATAGGTAAGTTAGCAGAGCATTGAGTAAAAGCCTTATGGACTCAAGGTGTTTGAGCAAAATCTCTGCTGAAATCACTGGCTGACCACTAGGCTATTCTGACACAGAGATGAATTCTAGTAAGCCAGGCCAAAAAAAAAAAAAGAATTTAAAAAAATCTGGGCAAAAACATCAGCCATGGTCTGTAATTCATGGAGAAGAAAGATTCCACCACTGAAGCCCAGACTATTTATTTTTAATTGCGGGGGGGGGGGAATCTGAATATAGACTTGCTACAATGTATTATTGAAAATGCCTGGTGTCAACCAAAAATTATGAGAAATGCAAAGAAACAGTGAAGTGTGATTCACATTCAGGAAAAAAATCAGTCAGTAGAAACTAACTCTATGAGCCCAGATGTTAGATTGAGCAAACACTTCAAAGCAGCTATTATAAATATATTTAAATAATTAAAGAAAACTTTGTTCAAAGAATTAAGATAAAATATGAAAATGTCTAATAAGTAAGGAATGTCAATACAGAAATAGAAACTATAAAAAAGAACCAAATGGAAATTCTAAAGTTGAAAATTACAATAAATAAAATGAAAAATTCCCTAAATGGGCTCAAAAGCAGATTGGCAGAAGAGCAAATCAGTGAATTTGAAGATATATTAGTAGAAATTTTCCAATCTGAAAAATAGAGAAAAGAATGAAGAAAAAATGAACAGAGCCTCAAAGAATTGTGGGACAGCATCAAGCATATCCATGTACCTATAATAGGAGCACCAGAAAATGAAGAGAGAGAGAGTTAGAAAAAAAATTTGAAAAAACAAAACCTAAAAATTCTCCAAGTTCCATGGCAAACATTAATCTTTAAATCCGAGAAGTTCAACAAATTCCAAGAATGATAAACTTACAAGCTCCACCCCCAAACACATCATAGTCAAAGAGTTGAAAACCAAAGAAAAGAAGATCTCAAAATCAGTAAAAGAAAAATGACTCGGGGGGTGGGAGGATGGGTTAGCCTGGTGGTGGGTATTTAGGAGGGCACATTCTGCATGGAGCACTGGGTGTTGTGCACAAACAATGAATCATGGAACACTTCATCTAAAACTAATGTTGTAATGTAAGGGGATTAACATAAGAATAAAAAAATTAAAAAAAAAAAAAAAGAAAAATGACTCATTGTGTACAAGGGAATAAAAATATGATTAACAGCTAACTTCTCATCAGAAATAACAGAGTCCAAAAGGCAGAAGAATGACATATTCCAAGTGCTGTAAGAAAAAACTTTTAATCAAGAATTCCATAACCATCAAAACTAAAAATAAGGACATTTTTGATGATCAAAAATTCAGAGAATGTGTTACTAGTCAACCTGTCATACAGGAAATACTAAAGGAAGTCCTTTGGGCTTAAAGAAAGTGATACCAGATGGTAAATATAATCCACAGAGAGAAATGAAGAGCACAGAAATAATGAATATGTGGGTAAATAGAACAGATAAACAAATATATATAAGAAACATGTATTTATAAATATATAATATATAGTTTATAAGTAAATATATTTCCTCTTTTTTCTCTTAACTTTCTTTAAAAACATGAGACTGTATAAAATAATAATTATAACACTATATTGTGGTTTATAACACATACATTAAATTACATGACAGGGTGCCTGGGTGGCTCAGTCAGTTAAGTGTCTGACTCTTGATTTCAGCTCAAGTCATGATCTCAGAGTCATAAGATCAAGCCCCATGTTGGGCTCTGTGCTCAGCCAGGAGTCTGCTTGAGATTCTTTCTCTCCTCTCTGCCCCTCCCCCCACTTGCACTCTGTCTCTGTCTCTTTCTCTAAAGTAAATAAATAAATCTTAAAAAAAATTATATGACAATAATATCACAAAGGAAGGAGGTGGAAATAGAGTTATATTGGAGTAACATTGCTACATTTTCCTGGAATTAAGTTGGGATTAACCTGCAGTAGCTTGTGGTAATTAAGATGTTCATTATACTCCCTAGAACAACAACAACAAAAAAGCTTTAAAAATAGTGATTAAAAAATCAAAATAGGAATAACAATTGCATACTAAAATGTTTGTTTGACACACAAAAATACAACAAAGGAGGAACACAGAAACAAAACAGCCACAAGACATACTGAAGACAGATAAGAACATGGCGTATGTAAATCCAACCATGTTAAATATTATGTAAAATGTGAATAGACTAAATCAAACAGCAGAGAGTGTCAGACTGGATGAAAAAACAAGATCCAATGATATGCTGTCTACAAGAGAAAAAGTTTAGATTCAAAGACACAAATGGATTGAAAGTAAAAGGTTGGTGTGATTGTTAATTTCATGTGTCAACTTAACTGGGCCACAGTGCCAGATATTTAGTCAAACATTATTATGGACGTTTCTGTGAAAATGATTTTTGGATGAAATTAACATTTAAGTAGATGGACTTTGAGTAAAGCAGATTATCCTTCATAATGTGGGTGGGCCTTATCCAAATTAGTTGAAGGTCTTCATAGAACAAAAGCTGACCTCCCCTGAGCAGTAAGGAATTCTGACAGTAGATGGCCTTTATTTTTTTGTTTGTTTGGTTTTTCTGTGGGTTTCTTTTTTTTTTGAGAGAGAGAGCACAAGTGGGGGGAGGAGGGGCAGAGGGAGAAGGAGAAGCAGACTCCTCGCTGAACATGGAGCCCAACATGGAGTTCCATCCCAATACCCTGAGATCATGACCTGAGCCGAAGGCAAGTGCTTAACTGACCGAGCCACCCAGGCGCCCCAGTAAGTGGCCTTTGGATCAAACTGCAACTCCCCTGGGTCCTCGCCCTGCCAGCCTACTCTGCAGATTTTAGACTTACCATGTGAGCCAATTCCTTAAAAACAGACGTCTCTTTATCTCTGTCTCTGTGTGTACATGTGTACGTGTATGTGTGTGTGTGTGTGTGTGCTGTTGGTTCTGTTTCTGTAGAGAACCCTGACTAATATAGATGACAAAAAGGTATATCAAAAGTGGGGTGGCCATATTAACATCAGACCAATAAACATTCAAACAAGAAATCCTACTAGAAGAGAAGGGGAAATTTCATGAGGATAAAGTTAAATTTTAAGAGGATAGTTTTCTTCAGTGAAGAAAAATAAAAATTATAAAAGTATATATGCACCTAACAGCAGAGTCCTAAAACACATAAAGCAGAAACTGACAAAACTAAAAGGAGAAATACACAATTCAACAATTAGTTAGAAATTTCAACTTTCCTTTCTCAGTAATTGATAAAACTAGATAGTAAACAAGATTATAGAGGACTTGAACAACACAACCAACTTGACATAACTGATATTTACAGAACAGTATACCTCCAAACAACAAAATATACATTCTTTTCAAGTATCCATAGAACACTCTCCAGGATAGACCATATGCTAGACCATAAAACAATTTTCAACAAATTTAAAAGGATTGAGATTATTTAAAGTACATTTTCTGACCACACCAAATTAGTTAGAAGTCAAAAACAAAAAGAAATTTGAGAAAATCAGAAATAGAAAATAAACAACACATTTCTAAATAACCCATGGATCAAAGAAGAAATCACAAGGAAACTTGGAAAATATCTTGGACTGAATGAGAATGAAACATGACATAGATAAAGTAGTGCCTAGAGGGAAATTTATGTCTTACATTAGAAGGTAGAAAAATCTAAAATCAATAATCTACACTACCACTTCAAAAAACAGAAAAAGTCTACAGAAAACCATGCCAATTTGGTCAAATTACTGAAAACTAGCCTAAAAATTTGTAAACAAATTTAGAGGAAAACATAGGATACAAAGTGGAACTAAGAGAAGAACGATGGCATATTTCTTGTCAAAAACTATGCAACCAGAAGATAATGGGTCTTCTTTACCTCTTTACTTCTTTACTGAAAGAAGAAAGCTGGAAATCTAGAATTCTTTAACCAGCAAAAATACATTTCAAGAATGAAAGTGAAATAAAGACATTTTCAGACAAAGCTGAGACAATTTATTTACAGCAGATCTTTCCTACAAAAAGATGATAAAGGAAGTTGTACAGGGAGATAAAAAATGATAACAGATGGAAATTCGGATCTACTCAAGGAAATGAAGAGTACCAGAAATGATTACACCTTAATTACAAAGTTAAAAATGGTAACTTTTCAGATGAAAAACCTGGTGGACATCACCATGATCAAGTGATCAAAATTATCAACACCAAGAAGACAACTTGACACTATGCACTTCCTGATGTGATATACTGAAAAGAACACAATATCACTTATATAGTACTCATGCCAAAAATATATAACTTGAATGTAATTATGATAAAACAAACGCAACTGAGGGACATTCTGTGCTCTATTTTAAAGACTAGGAAAATATGAGAACTAAATGCAACACCTGATCCTGGACAGGATACTGGATCAGAGGGAAAGGAAAATGACTATAAAGAACATTATTGGGGAAACTGGTAAAATTTAAATATGTACTGGATAGTAGGTAATAACACTATATCAATATTAAATTCCTGAATCTGATGACTGTATGGTAATTATGCAAGAGAATATCAATGTCATCTTTCCTAGAAAAGACAAACTAAAATATTTAGGGTAAGGAGTATTATGTCTATATGATATTCTTAAATGATTCTACAACAGATATATGTATATACACATAAATGCAATAAGCACAGTGACCCTCTGTATGTACGTGTCTCACCACCCTGACATTTACCATTTGCAATGAGGAGATGGCACTAGATAATCTCTTAGTTTCTTCTTTTTTTTAAGGTCTTATTTATTTATTTGAGAGAGAGGGAGCGCATGAGCAAGGGGGAGGGGCATAGGGAGAGGGAGAAGCAGGCTCCCAACTGAACAGGGAGCCTGACTCAGGGCTCGATCCAAGAACCCTGGGATCATGACCTGAGCCAAAGGTAGACACTTGACTGACTGAGCCACCCAGGCACCCCTCTCTTAGTTCCTTCTATCTCAAAAATTAGAAGACTGATTTTACCTCATTTCTCTCATCTTTTGCATCTCAGTCACTTCTCTCAACTCACCTCAAAGCTGCTTCACAATCCATTTTCCACAGAGGACAGCTATTATAAATAAGCTCTGTTCATTTAGGGAGGTAGGGAAAAAACATGAACAAAATGGAGAGAGTAGTGGAAAAATATTAAAACACACTAATTAAACTTCTGGAGGTGAAAAAATGCACTGGAAAATATTACACCTTGCAGTTTATTCACCATCCAATTGACAAACCCAATTCCCATATTGTACAGCAACTCCTGAAACATCATTTCCTTTAGGCCTTCTTCCCAGATTGATTCAAAGAAAGAACCTACTTATGACACTCCTATAGCTACTTCCTTTAGTGTATATTAACTTGGTTCAACCTGTTCTAAAAGGCAATCATTTTTTACCTGTATTAACATATGCATTTGCCCATTTATTTGTGGCTTGACTTAATGTGCTAAATCCGACTGTGAATCCTCTATATGTGTATCTATGTCAGTGAATCTGTCTTTGATTTTAAAGGGACTATGTTCTCATAGTTTAGTAGACAGGCCTTACTATCAAAAAAAAGTAATCAAAATAAAAATCTGATGCCCCACTTTCTTTCATCAGACTTTGTCCCTGACTCCCTAACAGAAAATAAGTACAGGACTTCTGCTTTGAGGAAAATAGAGGAGCTTACCTTTCTCTATTCTTCCTACTAAGTACAACTAAAAACTCAGGACATTATATTTTAAATCATAAGTACTCTAAGTGGTAGAGAGAAGACATTAGACTGGCTAGGGACCTCAGGACCCAAGGAATGACATGGTGGTGAGTTACCTGAATTTATTTATTTATTTACTTGCCTCATATACCCAGACTGGTTGTTGGGAGAAGATGGCAACATGGAAATGCCAACAAGCACAGACATAAAAGTCCCAATAAAAGCTTGCTTTCTATAGCCAAGAACCTGAAAGATGAAAAACTTTTAGACGAAAACTGCTTTACTGTAAACAAATACAACAGGAAAAAAACCATGGCCCCAGCCTACAGCCCTCCAAAGCACAATCTATGAAAGGAAAAATTGGTGAGACTTAGCAAAAGTTGAAAATTCTTGCTCTGTGAAAGACCCTATTAACTAAATAAAGAGATAAGCAAGCTATGGTCTGGGAGAAATTATTTGCAAAACACATATCTGACAAAGGACTAGTATCTAGAAAATATAACGAGCTCTCAAAATGCAATAGTAAAAAACAATCCAATGAGAAAATGGGAAAAAGACATCAACAGACATTTTACTAAAAAGGATATACAGATGGCATATAATACATGAAAAGTTATTCTTTGTTAGCCATTAGGGAAGTGCCGATTAAAACCACAAGGAGAGGGGCGCCTGGGTGGCTCAGTCGTTAAGCGTCTGCCTTCGGCTCAGGTCATGATCCCAGGGTCCTGGGATCGAGCCCTGCATCGGGCTCCCTGCTCTGTGGGAAGCCTGCTTCTCCCTCTCCCACTCCCCCTGCTTGTGTTCCCTCTCTCGCTGTGTCTCTCTCTGTCAAATAAATAAATAAATAATCTTTTTTAAAAAAAAACACAAGGAGATATCATTATATACCTATCAGAATGGCTAAAACAAAAAAATAATGACAACACCAAATGCTGATGAGGATGTGGAGAAATTAGATCCCTCACACATTGCTGGTAAAAAATGCACAATAGGAAAGCCACTCAGGAAAATAATTTGGCAGTTTCTTCTGAACAACAATGATGACCCGCAACTACCACATAACCAAGCAATTAAACTCCCATCCCACAGAAATGAAAGTTTACATTCACACAAAAACCTGCACATGAATGTTTATAGCAGCTTTATTCATGATAATCAAAACTAGAACACAAGTGTCCTTCCATGTGTAAATGGTTTAAAAAAAACTGTGGTACATTCATGCCACGGAATACTACTTAGCAATAAAAAGGAATTAACTATAATATAAACAACAACTTGGATGAATCTCCAGAGAAGTAGGCTGAGTAAGAAAAGCCAATTCCTAAAGTTTACATACTGTATGATGTCATTTATATAACGTTCCTGAAATGACAAAATTATAGAAAGGGCAAGCATATTTGTGGTTGCCCAGAGTTAAGGAAGTAGCAGGGGGTGGGAGGGAAGTGGATGGGGCAGGGCCATTAAAGGGCAACATGAGGGGGGCGCCTGGGTGGCTCAGTTGGTTAAGCGACTGCCTTCGGCTCAGGTCATGATCCTGGAGTTCCGGGATCGAGTCCCATATCGGGCTCCCTGCTCAGCAAGGGGTCTGTTTCTCCCTCTACCCTCTTCCCTCTCATGCTCTCTGTCTCTCATTCTCTCTCTCTCAAATAAATAAATAAATAAATAAATAAATAAATAAAAAATAAAGGGCAACATGAGGGATATTTATGGGGATGGAAATGTTCTAAATCTTGAGTATCAATTTCAGTGGCTTCATTATGATATTGTGCTCCAGTTTTTCAAGATGTTATCATCGGTGGAAACTGGGCAGAGGGTGCATGGGATTTCTGTTTTATTTCTTACAACTACATGTGAATCTACAATCATCGCAAAATAAAAAGCTTATGTTTAAAAAAGTAAATACACTGGATGAGGTGACATTTGGCAGTTTTTAGCCCTTTAGACCTTAGTGTAAAAAATATTTTTATTTGAGGAAACTTCAGGGAGAACACGATGACCCCAGGTGCCTTGTGAAAGGAAGGTGGGCACATAACAGAGGCTTAAAGGACCAGAATGAAGCCAGATACAGAAGTTGAACTTCATCAGCTTCTTAATTAAGTCCAGGGCTGGCCCTGGTAGGTGCCTTGCAAAATTTTTTTTGTAAAGCGCGCTCTCTCTCTCTCTCTCTCTCTCTCTCACACACACACACAGCTAAATACAATATCCTTCATGCTACTATTATTGATTTATGTCCTGGGATTACAGTCAGGGAGGACTACTTTCAAGCCAAGGCAAGCTTTGTTTACTGAAGCCACATCTGTTTAGCGGCAATAATAGCCTTAAATGGCAAGTGAAATCGTTGTCTTTGATTCCTTTCCAAACCTCCACGTGTCCTCTCTTCTAGAGATCATAGATGGTTTATGCTCTTATCTGATCCATTCCCCCTCAAAAAATGGGGTTTGTTCAGTGTTTAATGGGTTTCTCATTGCTGTTCTCCATGCAGTGGCCTCCCTGTTCAGTGGCCAGTGCCACCATGCCATCGTCATTGCTCCAGCATCAGTTCTCAGTCTCCCACTACTACCATCCCTCTGTTCCCTGGAGTTAAGGGAGTGCTTTATGAACTACTGTTGCTTGTTAACCAAAAAGTTAAGCTTCTTTCCACTTTTCTGTCCTCTTTGTTTGAAGAGTAAGTTAGTAATGGGACAGAATTATGTGAGTTCGTTTTCTGTCTCTAACCCCAGAGGTATTACGTATTTCCAAATTTAAATGGTAGATTAGAGGGCGCCTGGGTGGCTCAGTTGGTTAAGCGACTGCCTTCGGCTCAGGTCATGATCCTGGAGTCCCTGGATCGAGTCCCACATCGGGCTCCCTGCTCGGCAGGGAGCCTGCTTCTCCCTCTGACCCTCCTCCCTCTCATGCTCTCTGTCTCTCATTCTCTCTCTCGCAAATAAATAAATAAAATCTTTAAAAAAAATAAAAAAATAAAAAATAAATGGTAGATTAGAAATAAACCGTCATACCATAGTGCTTGTAAAAACAAACAGAACTTGAGTTGCTAAAAATCCTTCTTTCTCTGCGACCACTTAGACTTTTTAATTGTGTTTGAAATTTAAAATGGTAAGAGAGAATGTAAAATTTGAGGTGTAATATTTTTGTTTAGTGAGTGCAAATTTTAATTCATTCAAAATGGTTTTTACGAAATATCTTTGAAATTGAAATTTCTTTTTAGTTTTTTTTTCTGATTTGTTTTTAAACTTGGTTCTTCATTACTATAACATACGATATGTAAATATAAGGGGTTTTAATCCTTTGTTTTAGGAATTTTTTATTTATTTTAGAGAGATGGAAAGAGGGAGAGAGGGAGAGAGCACCCATGTGTGGGAGTCAGGGGAGGGACGGGGCATTGGGACAGGACTCATGCAGACTCCCAGCTGAGGGCAGAGCTGGGATCTCAGGATCCTGAGATCATGACCTGAGCCGAAATCAAGAATTGGATGCTTAATCGACTGAGACACCCAGGGAAACCAAGGTTTTTAATCTTTGACTCTAAAAATGCATTATCATTAAAAATTATTAATCTATTACCGATTTCCTTTTATGCATTGTAATAGTTATATCTATATATTTTTTACTGTCATGTATGCCAGTAAACATACACACATTTAAATAAAATACAGATTTTATTGTCCATTTTCTTTTCTGGCCATCATGATTATTTGTTTAATTTTGTGATTATTACTGAAATAATTTTGTCATCTAGAGGAGGGACTGTTAAGAATGATATGCCCTGTTGCTGGCTGGTAGTGGGCGTTTGTGAATTCTGAAATGATCCTGTGGAGTAAAACATATATATAAATATAAATATTATGATGCATAAAAGGAAACTGGTAAAAATTAATACTTTTTAATGATAATGCATTTTTGGAGTCAAAGATTAAAAACCCTTATTTTTACATATTAGTATGTTATGAATAATTAACAGTTTAAAAACAAAGCAGAAAAAATAACTAAAAAGAAATGTCAGTTTTAAAGATATTAATGTCTTTATCTAAAATTCTGTAATTCAGGGCACCTGGGTGGTTCAGTTGTTAAGTGTCTGCCTTCGGCTCAGGTCATGATCCCAGGGTCCTGGGATCGAGTCCCACATCGGGCTCCCTGCTCAGCGGGAAGCCTATTTCTCCCTCTCCTACTCTCCCACTTATGTTCTCTCTCTCACTGTCTCTATCTGTCAAATAAATAAATAAAATCTTTAATAAATAAACAAATAAACAAGATAAAATTCTGTAATTCAATCTGTAATTGTAATTTTCTCTTCAGCTAATTTAAACTACTATTTAATCCAATTGTCTTAAAAAGTTTTCTCAATATTTTAACTTCTAGGGTTTCTGTGTGTTCCAGTTATTGATTGCTACATAGCAAACTATCTCAAAACTTAGCGGCTTAAAACAACCTTTTTATTTTGCTTGTGATTTTGTAGATGAGGATTCAGTAAAGTTTCCATGAGAGGTTCTAGCTTAGGGTCTCTTACACAGTTGCAGTCAGATAGTGTTTAGAGCTAAAACAGCAGGAACTGGAGAAGTTGTAAATGGCCAGAGATCTCTCTTCCTTTAGTTATAGGACCTCTTCATGGGGTCACTTTGCATGGGCTAACTTGGGCTTCCTCACCCCTGACCACTCCTAGGCAGCCGGATCCTTATGCGGCAGCTCAGGACTCTAACATAAGTGATCCAGTTAGCAAGGCAAAAACTACCCCACATTTCTGACGCAGCCTCAGAAGTCACACAGTGTCACTTGTACCTCATTCTATTAATTGTAAGTGAGTCACAATCATGTCCCTCAAGGGAGGTGACATAGACCTCACCTCTTGATAGAAGGAGTATCAAGGACACATTATAAGAGAAAAGTATGTAGGATGGGAAACACTCCCATGGCCATCCATGCGTGATGGTTTTGGAAGATACAGTCTGCCGTGTTACATGATTCTCTTTCAAATTCCTCCTTTTAAAAAAAGTATGTCCTATTCTTACAAGTTCTATTCCCCCCACCACCACCTTTTTTGAATACTTTTAAGCACATTTAAAGTCCCTTTTGCATGGTGTCCTGGGTTGTGGATAAGAACCCATCAAGCTTGAGGGGAGGGGGATGGGGGGATGGGTTAGCCTGGTGATGGGTATTAAAGAGGGCACGTACTGCATGGAGCACTGGGTGTTATATGCAAACAATGAATCATGGAACACTACATCAAAAACTAATGATGTAATGTATGGTGATTAACATAACATAAAAAAAAAAAGACCCCATCAAGCTCTTCCAAGGTTGCCTTTGCTGGGGGTTCAGTGGGATTCACTGATAACACACAAATATTTAGTTTAGATTTTTGGCACAGGGCTTCTGTGTGATGAGGTTATTGTGAGAATTTGAGCCTGCATAGGCAGCACGAAATAAGGATCTTTATTTCTTAGCTGATTCTTTTGATATCCATGGCTCAAGGATGGGAGCCTGGCCCATGATCTGTAGGGAGCCTAACTATAGCCTACTCCATGTGCAGAACTAAAGACTTGACTGCCCTTCTTTCTCATTGTTAAAATCCATACCCAAAGATGCTGGGATTACTCATCAGACATAAGTAGCACTCACTTCTGTAGATTCTCAATTTCTGACACATGGACATTTCTATTTCTTATTTATAAGTTCAGCTATACACTTTTTAAAAAACGTTTTTAGGGGCGCCTGGGTGGCTCAGTCATCAGGCATCTGCCTTTGGCTCAGGTCATGATCGCTGGGTCCTGAGATCAAGTCCTGCATCGGGCTCCCTGCTCGGCGGGAAGCCTGCTTCTCCCTCTCCCACTCCCCCTGCTTGTGTTCCCTCTCTTGCTGTGTCTCTCTGTCAAATAAATAAATAAAATCTTAAAAAAATAAAAAAATAAAAAACGTTTTTAGTGTCTAGCTACTTTATGTGTTAGGAATGGAAAGAGGATTTCCCGTGTTTTCTTGGTCCTCATCTTGACCAAAGCCAACTGTATTTCTAAATACAGAGCTTTGGATTGCTGAATGCTTGCATTTAATGAACAGATAAGCTCTTCTTTATGGATCACCTAACCTCATTTTAGGAGAAAACGAGAGAATAAGTCTTTTGTGTGGAGGGACAAAGAAGGCAGGGGTGTGTATTTGAAGAATAGACAAGTTCAGAACCTGCCGGATTCAGGTCACAGATGTCAAGGACCCATTCTTGAAGAGTTGTTCCTGTGTGAGTCTGCTCCCCCCAGAGTCTGCAGAGGACTCTAGTCACTATTCAATGATCTTTCTATCCCTATCAACTGACGATCCAGTCATCAGTTGGGTAGGAACTCTAAACTGTGTATTTCTCAGAACCCTTGACCATAAGTTTTCCATTTGAGAGGTAAAGAGTAGCAACACCTGCCCTGCCATGATTCTATCCAGGCCACAATATCTACCAACCCCAGGAAAATTCCTCAGAAAACTGAAGTGAATATTCTGAAAGCCAGCAAGGTTTGGCTTACTGTCCCTCCATGGAGAAATAAGGCATAATAGAGCATTCAGAACCAGGGCCACTGGAGGGTTCACCCAGGTCACAAGTGCAAATTTGAGGCACAGGTGATATAGGAGGTAGTGAGAATCCTAAGGAAACTCAGTCTAATCCAGCAGAGCCAGTTCTCAGGGAGAAAACGTGATTTTACTAAAATTAGTCTTCAGTGTATTTTCTCCCATCTCCCCCTCGTCTTGATACTTATTCAAAGGGAATTATTTTCAGACTTCTGTCTGAAACAGTCCTTTAAAATGGAGACTTGTGAGGGTTCATATTTATACAACTGCTCTTGTATAAGCAAGATGATAATGATAAAGATGACTCACCAAACACTACCCATTCCCCAAGGTGCAGTCAAATTCTCACCCCCTATGTGAAGTCTTCTCTGTCAACACCAGCCCATTCTGACCTCTCCTTTCCCCTGACCTCCAATTTATTGTCTATTCCACTCACACACGCCTCAGGATTTTTCTTGTCATTGTCTCAAGTTATTTATCTCTAATATTTTTGTAAACTTCTAGTATATCGAGGTTTGGACTCTCTAACCAGATTATAGAATTTTTAAGTCCAGGAATATACATTGCACATCTTCATCTTAATAATTTATAGCACTCACCATAGGCTAAGCATGACACAAGGGCTCCATAAATATTAATAAATGATAGCTTATTTGTTCACTGTTCTTATTTGGAAGTTTACATGATATACTATATATTCAGAAACTGGGATGCTCTGGAATACAAAGAACCCTTGAAGAAGTGATTCTGTCTCAGCACACTTCCATTTCCCACTGCAGCATCGAGATGACAATGCTTGCTAGTCTCTGCTACACTGGTAGATGAGAAGCTTGTTGTTGTGATTATTAGTTTTTTAATCATATGACATAAATATCTTTAAATATAAGGTTACTGTAAAGCCTTGGCACAAGTATGCCTCACTTTATACAAGTGACATAGCCTACCAACATGCAAAGTTAATTTCCTCTTAAAAGGGACAGACAGTATTAAACTTAAAAACTTCTACACAGCAAACAATGAACAGATGAAGAGACAACCTATAGAATGGGAGAAAATATTTGCAAACTATACATCTGATAAGGGGTTAATATCTAAAATATATAAGAAACTCAAACAACACAATAACAACAATAATAATAATAATAACTCAATTAAAAATGGGCAAAGGACCTGAACAAACATTTCTCAAAAGGAGACATAGAGATGGCCAACAGACATATGAAAAGATGCTCAATATCACAAATCATCCAGGAAATGTAAATCAAAACTGCAATGAGATATCTCCTCCCTCCTGTTAGAATGGCTACAGTCAAAAAGACAAGAGCTAACAAGTGTTGGTGATGATGTAGGGAAAAGGAAACCCTTGGACACTGTTGGTTGATTGTAAATTGGTATATCCATTATGGAAAATGGTATGGGGATTCCTCAAAAAACTAAAAATAGAACCATCATATGATTCAGAAATCCCACTTCTGGGTATATACCTGAATGAAATTAAATCAGGATCTCAAAGAGATATCTGCACCCCTTATTCACTGAAGCATTTATTCACAATAGGCAAGATACGAAACCAACCCAAGTGTCCATCAACAGATGAATGGATAAAGAAGATGTGATATATATACACAATGGAATACTATTCAGCCATTAGAAAGAAGGAAATCCTGTCTTTGGGGATAACATGGATAAACCTGGAGGACATTATGCTAAGTGAAATAAACCAGACAGAGGGAAAAAATGCTGTGTGATCTGACTTACATGTGGAATCTGAAAAAAAAAAAAAGTATAACTCATAGAAGCAGAGAGTAAAAAAGAATGGTGGCTTCTAGGGGCTTGGTTGGGGGAATAAGGAAATGTTGATCAAAATGTATAAAGTCATAGTTACATAGAATGAACAAGTCTAGAGATGTAATATATATGCCTGATTGCTATATTTAATAATACTGCACTAGACACTGGAAATATGCTAAAAGAGTAGATTTCAGGTGCATTCATCACACCAAAATTGGTAACTATGTGATGAGATGACATATTAATTGGCTGAACTATAGTAATCATTTCACTATAGGATATGTATATCAAATCATGTTGTACACCTTAAATATACATAATTTTTATTAAAAATATATAAATAAATGGAAAAAAGAAACAAAACAATTAAAATTGCCTTCTATTATACTTCCCTTCAAGTAATTACTCTATATTTTTTTCTCTCCCTCATGGTCAGGCAACAGAGTTTTCTACCTTGGTGTCTCCAGTTCCTCTGCTTAGTCCCTTCCCACTACAACCTGGTTTCTGTCCCACCACGCCATTAAAATTGCTGTCCCCTTGATCACCAATGACTTCCTTTTGCTAAGTAATGGCTAACAGTAATAATGGTCAGGATTTAATGAAGAAACATCAGTGCTTCTCTAAGTAAGTACTCATACATCTACAAACTCATTTGTTGTCCCATCAGTCATATAAAATAGATACTGAAATTATTCCCACCTTACAGGTCAGAAAACAGCCTTGGAGATGTAAAGTAATGCATCACACAGCCATAAATTGCTGAGCCAGGACTTAAACCCAATTCTTTTTGATTCCAGTACCAGTGATTGGATGTCTAGGTCATATACATTCTCTCTCTGCAAAATTTAACCCTGTTACCACTCCCTCCTTTTGCAATTCTTTACTGTTTTGGTTTGCATGAATCCACTGTCTCCTACTCTCTACAACTACTTGGTCTCTTTTCCAGGCTCTTTTTTGACCCGTACTTTAAATGTCAGAACTCTCTAGAGGTCTGTTCTTGGCCCTCTTTTACTTTCATACCACATCATCTCCTTGGGAAGATTCATATATTCACCAGGAAACTCTTGATGTTGTTTGTTGACAACAACCAACTACAAGTCTCCAGCCAGATCACTCTCTTGCTCTCCAGATCTGAATATCTAAATGTCTCCTGGACATAACTTGGAAACACAAAGTCAGTATGTTTTAAATGAACCTACCTGTCTGCCTCTGCTGCCATCTCACCTTGAAAAAAAATGTCTTTTCTTGAGTGAAGGGCACTCTCATCTACCCTGTTGAGCAACCAAGTCGCCCTTAACCTTCCTCTCCTGCAACTCTCACATGCAATTAAACAATCACCAAGACCAATCAATTCTATCACCTAAATAACCCTCTTTCCTTTACAGTCACTTTCCAAGTTCAAGCCTACATGATTGCAGTAGTCTCCTTGCTGGTCTCCCTGAGTCCAGTCATGCTGTCTTTGATCCATTCTTTAGGCTTCAAGCTACAGGTTGGTTCAGATATTCACTACTTGCCTCCTGTTATCTTTGGACTAGCAGCTACTTGGGGCTTGACTGTTGCTCCATGTGTCTCATTTGGCACCCAACCTAAAAGAGTAATGGCCACCCATGAGCCTATTGTGGCCAGAGAGATCATTCTAAAATTCAAAGGTTATCAAGCTCTGCCTTGATCACAATTCTTCAGTGGCTCCCTAATGCTCTTAGAAGACAATCCAAACTTATCATGATGTATCAGTCAGCTATTGCAACAATACTCTGTAACAAACAACCCCCATATCAGAGGCTTACCATAACAGTCCCTTATTTTCATGTACATAAGTCCATAGGTTGACTACAACTAGACTGAGCTAGGCTAGAATTCATTCTCTTGAGCTCTAGGATCAAAGCTATAAGCAGGTAGATTACGTTCAGATCTGTACACAACATAAAGGATTTCACAATAAAGGCCCTGCCTTGTCATCCAAGTTCTTAACACAGAACCTAATCTATAGGAGGTGCTTACTAAGTGTTTGCTCTATGACAATGAAGCCAGATAGGGCTGGCTTTGGGGAAACCAAGAAGTTAATTTCCGTGTTTGCAGCCTCCCCATTCTGTATGCCATTTTCTCCTTTATAGTGTGCCTTTTTTAGGAAGCTGGTTCCCTTGTGATCACTTCCCTCGGTTCACCACTAACACCCACTCTCACAAAGATAGTGCATCCAGTAATTTACACATTAATAAAAAATATCAGTATGTTAACCCTTACAGATTTATTTGACATCTGAGTTTGCACTGAAGAATCTGTAGCAGGATTTTGACTCCTACTAAAGGAATTTAAATTACCTCGTAAAAGTAAAAAAAATAAAGAGATATTTCATACTAAACAAATGGCAAGTTATATTGTCCTCCAGGTAAAAACCAGACTCAACTCCCATTAGTTTATCATACAGATGTCAGCTCAACCCCTTCACAACTATGTCACAAAAAGTTTCACTCAACGAGGTGCTTTATTTTAAGCCCTTCAGGATGAAAGCTTTCTTTGAATATGCTGTGGATAAAGACAACTGCCACAGACAACAGTCTTCCCATAACACACCAACATTCATGACAGCCTCTTCCACGATTAATCCTTCAGCTTGTGGTGTACACATGGCTTCTTCCAGTCAGATCCCAGAATGCCCCTAGAAATAGGTCATCTGAAATAAACATCAACCTCGCTTTAAAAAGATTCTATGCCTATGTGGTCATAACCCAAAAAAAGAGTCCTTTGGGGAAACAGGACATGTAAACAGCAGAGCCCAGGCATCCTTGCATCCTGTTCCTTCCTTTTTGATGGCAATTTCATATTTGACCTCTCTAAAATTAACAGCTCTCTGTTCTCTCCATTGAGTTTGGGCAATTTCTTTCCCTCCTCCCCTGATTTCCATTGCTTTGACCCCTCAACATAATACTCATAACAGTAAAAATAACTAAGATGCATCTCTAAGCCAGATTCCTGGGAGTGGGAATTGCAGGGTGGAGTGTGGGGGTGCAGAGGAAACTAATAATTACCCTGAGGTTTCCACACACCCTGTTCTATTGTTTTACATACCGGATGGAATTTAACCCTCATAACACTTATCTGAGATATCTGTTATTATCTCTCTTTGTAAATAGGAAAGCCACAGCTCAGAGAGGCTAATGAACTGGTCCTTGGGTCCCACAGCTAGCAATCAACAGAGATAGAATTAGAGCCCAAATCTGACCAATCTCCAAAATCCATGTCCCCAGCACCTGCTACATGTCTCCATGATTGAGTCTTCTTAATGAAAGAATAAAAGACACATTTCTAGAATTGTGTAGTAAGCAAGGAACTGTTTTGATGAACCAATCAACAATTTTCCAATTAACAGCCTCATAAGTGCTGAGCTTCAGGTTAGACATTACAGGTGAGACAGAGAAGTAGGTAATGGGCTCTTTGACCTCCAGTAGCTTATGACCTTGAAGAGGAGAAAAGGCAATGGATGAATGTTCAACTGTGTAGTACAGTCCAGAGATAGGACAGGCCAGTGTGCACTGAACCAGGAATGGATCACTCAGGGATCTAGTTGCAAGAAACTAGATTTAAGCAGAAATAATTTATTTAACAGCTGGTGGACAAAACCACAATGATTTATCACTTCACAGTCATAGAATGGCTATAAAAAAGACAGATAATAATGAAGATTATTTGGCAACTAAGATGTAGAGAAATTGGAACCCTCACACATTACAAAATAGTGCAGCCACTCTAGAGAACAGTTTATCAATTTCTCAAAGGTTAATCATAGTTACCATGCCAGCAATTCTACTCCTAGGTATATACTCAAAAGAAAAGAAGATAAAACATCTATACTTGTACATGAATGCTCATAGAGACATACAAATATCTATCAACAACCCAAATACCCTATCAACAGATGAATGGATAAATAAAATGTGCTAGCCATACAATGGAATATTATTCAACAATAAAAAGGAATGAATTACCAATATATGCTAAACATGGATGAAATTTAAAACCATTATCCTACATTAAAGAAGCCAATCACAAAAAAACTCATGCTGTACAATTCCATACATATGAAATGCCAGAAGAGGCAAATTTATGGAGGTATTAAATAGATTAATGGTTGCTTAGATCCAGGAGTAGGGGAAAGAATGGAAAGTAACTGCTAATGGGTATGGGGTTTCTTTTGCAAGGACAAAATGTTCTAAACTTAGATTGTGGTGATCATTGTGCAATCCTGTAAATTTACTTTAAAACATTGAATTGTACACTTTAAATGGGTGAAATTGTATGGTATGTGAATTATATCTCAATAAAACCGTTTAAAAAACTAGTGGGTAGCTCACAGTATCTCAGGGAGGCTGGAGAACTGGGCTTAGAGGTTGTGCAGGCAGAAACAATGCTCTAAATTATTTGGGCAGCTGGAATGGCAAAGGAATTACAGCCATTGCTGCTGGGCACAGACTGTGTTACTTGCCCAGAGGACACAACTAATTCAGCTAAAGGGAGCACAGCTATTACTGCCTCTGGAAGACAGATTATTTGCTGCTGCTACAGCCCCCACTGGCCACCAGGATGAATTCTGCACCATCCCTGCTTCCTCTCACAGCTAGTTTGGGATGGGGGCATTTCACTGGAAGAGCTTAGGTCACCTGCCCACCCCCTACCTATCTGCAAGGAAGGCTGGGACAGTGAGTATCTGGCATTGTCAGAGTGGTAGGGGGAAATGGACCATCCCCTATAAGGGTAATTAATTTTCCAAACATAGGAAGGAGGCCACCACAAGGAATGACTAATGGTGCTACAGAAGGTTTCTCAAATTGGAAATAGCTTTAGCTGCTCTTTGAATTTTTTTTTTTTTAAGATTTATTTATTTATCTTAGGGGAGGCCAGGGCGGAGGGAGAGGGAGAGAGAGAGAAGCCCAAGCAGGCTCCATGCCCAGTTCAGAGCCCCACATGGGGGTCAATCTCACGACCCTGAGATCATGAACAGAGCCAAAATCAAGAATCAGTTGCTCAACTGACTGAGCCATCCAGGCATCCCTCTTTAGCTGCTCTTTGGGGAGTGGACAATATTTGGACCCAGAAAAATGAGGGGAAAAAAATTACATTTGGGGGCACCTGGGTGGCCCAGTCGTTAAGCTTCTGCCTTCGACTCAGCTCATGATCCCAGGGTCCTGGGATCAAGCCCCGCATCGGGCTCTCTGCTCGGCCGGGAGCCTGCTTCTCCCTCTCCCACTCCCCCTGCTTGTGTTCCCTCTCTAGCTGTCTCTCTCTCTCTCTGTCAAATAAATAAAATAAAATCTTTAAAATAAAAAAAAATTACATTTGAAGAAATTCCATTGGGTGAGTGGGAATAAGAGCCTAGGTTTTTCAGGAATTCACAAGCTCCTCCAACATGATGGAAAGATAAGACATGCCAGTGTCTTAACAGATGATAGAGAAGGCAGAGTGACATCAAGCTCTGGGCTATGCAGTTGTAGAGACTTTAAAAGAAAAGTCACAAAAGGTGGGTTATTAGAGGAAACCCTCAAGGTCCAAATCACTTGTCAGAATTTCTTTGTGCTCTTCGTAGTCACCAGGGGCTCCAGTGACAACTGGAAAGTTAGAACCAACCAGTCCCCCAAGTCTCAGGAAGGAGACACCCAGGTGGTTTCTTCACTTCCTTTGTTTTGTCCCCTTACACGCCTGGGCAGGAAACAAAGCAGTGGAAACAAGAGCTTCTTATGAGGTGTATTCAAATGGGGGCCCTGGTGGCAGTTTAGGGTGGGGGGGACATGTCATTTCTAGCTTAGGCTGTTGAGACTTTGCCAAATGATTTCTTTTTCTCCTGTAAACACAGGATAGATTGATCCCTTTCTCAGACCGTCCCACATCATTTTTTTCGAGTCTTGAGTTCTATTTGGAGCTCTAAATCTTTGTTCCACCTGGGTAGCTGGGATGATGTAGGGCGGTCTGGAAGAGGGTCTGGCCCTTTCACCATAGTTCATTTCATTTTTATGCTCCCTTTCTATCTGGCTTTTCTTAATAGCTTTGAGATGAATTTCCTTTCAGCCTTGCTCTGGCCTTGTGAAAGCAAAGAGTTGAGTTATTACGCATGATAGGAGCATTTATTTATCTGGCTTTCATCAAGATAAATAACAAATTTATATAAAATCTTAGCACATCAAAGAAATCCCAATATAGAAAGAATAAGCATGGTTTACTTAATGGTTTTGCAAAACTTTGCCATAAAATTTCAACTTGGCAAATTAATTTGCTAAATAGTATCTTAACCTGAAGTCACTTATAGCACTATGGGGCAGATGGAAGAGGTGAATTTTAAGAAAGTCTCACCATGGAGCTTAAAAAAAAAAAAATCAGCACATCAGCGACATCATACATAAAAAGCAGGGATGATGGATTCGCCATCAATAAATTTAATAGCAGCCAGAGCACCATTTGCTAGAAATTCGCTTTGAGTCTGAATTATTTTAAATAAGGCATCACACATAAGGGTAAGAAAGAAAAAATTCCCAGCTCAGTTTCCATTAATTTCTCAGCCAGTAACTTTGAAATAGTGTAGAATTTACAGGTCAGCAGCAAAAACTCACTCAACCAGGGAGAAAATGGGCCATTTCTCTTTGGTGTCCAACTGAAGACCCCACTTAGGAGCTAATTCCTGATTCTTGAAAAGTCTTTTAACTATATCATTTCCTGATTTTTACTGGCCTGAAGCAGCTCCCCATGATACAGGGAAATGTGAGTGGATTGAGTTTTCCCTGCATTACAAAGAGCATTATCGAGGCCCCCAAGTGGCAACCCGCCCCGATTAGTGTTAAAGACTATGTCACACCAACTGAGAGGAAGACACAAGACACAATGGCTTTTGTCATTGGCACTTTAGAAATGCTGAGCAAGTGGAAGAGAGAAATGTGTATGTCTGAGTTTTGCAGCCCATTAGAGAAGTTTGCCTTTCTGTTCTGCCTTCCTCCATAGAAACTGCCTATTGCTGGGGCTGGGATTCAGGACTCACAAAAGGCTTCAAGTTCAGATGTTTGATGTTATCATCAAAGGAGGCCATCCATCCGGTCCCAGAGATGCACAGCGACTAAAAGAGGGGGACGTTAATGTAAAACTTTCATGCATCCTGTGATGCACTATACATTAACATTTCGTATATTATTATTATGCAAATAACGCAAATACATCTCTCTACATTTAATGTAAACAACATTTAAAACAGGATTCTTTTTGCAACCCAGTTTTGGAATTTTTAATATATATGTATGTTATTATTATTATATATTATATAATACCAAGAGCCTCAAAAACAAATAAATAGAGGAACAAAAGAGAAAGAAAATGGTCTGACCTTCTCTCAGTTTCTGAGAGACCCTGTCTAGAAGGCTATGTTTTACCTTGCTAATGACAAAATGCTATCCATTTGACTCAGTTTAATTTGTTTCCAACTATTAACCAGTCCCTTAAGATTTTAAGTTGCAGAGATGATAAAAGCAATCTGTAAATAAAAATAACAGTTACTATTCAGTAAGCCCTAACTGCATGCTGGCCACTATACTAGCCCTTTCCCATTACTTTCTTTAAACCACGACAATATTCACGTAAAGACAAGTAAAGATTATTATCCCCATTTTACCTGTATATAAACTGAATTGACATGTGCCTAAAATCACACAGACAATAAAAAGAAGTGGGGGGCATCTGGGCGGCTCAGTCGGTTAAGCGTCTGCCTTCGGTTCAGGTCATGATCCTGGAGTCCCAGGATCAAGCCCATGTTGGGCTCCCTGCTTCTCCCTCTCCCTCTGCTCCTCCTGCTCCTCCCCCTGCTCATGCTCGCGCTATCTCTCTGTGTCTCTCTCTCAAATAAATCAATGAAATCTTAAAAAAAAAAAAAAAAAAAAAGAACTGGGCTTTGAACCCACATCTGTGTGTCTCCAAAGGCCATATTTTTAACCACTACTCAAAGATCATTTGGAAAAGTAAAAGGCATAACTGACACAACATTCCAGAGAACATCTCCCTGAGACAGGACTAGACAAATACTGTCAAATGCTACTCTTGGCCTCCTTTTTCTAGACCTCATGTTGACCAGCTCCCATCTATCGGCTCAGTCTTCCTTTGGACAGATAACTATCATACAGCTAAATAGGCTTCAGCTTTAAATTTTTGTGTTCTCCTGAGGTTAGACCTTGACTGGGATTTAGATAGTTCAGAAACTCCTCAGCAACCATTCAGATCACTAGTAGAGTGATAACCTTATTTGCAGGGGATAATGTTATACTTAAGCCTTGGACTACCTTCCTTTTTCTCCATGTACCCAATAATGTGCCTTCAGGGAAAGAACTACCAATGCTCAAATATTTTCACTAGCCTAGTTATAGGTCATGTCTTTTTTTTTTTTTTTAACAAATAATTGTAGCACTTTAATAGGTAAGATAGGTGCATGGAATAACATTTGAAAAGTGCAAAAGGATATGTACTGAAAAGTAAGTCTTCCCACCCACCTACTCACTCCTGCCCTAGTTTTCCTCCTAAAAGTAACCACTAACGTTAGGATGTGTTCCATGAAAGCGTAAGTATTAACTGTATCCATTGAAATGTCAGTGTCCCACTCTGAACATTGCATTTTTAATGATAGGTCTTTAGGAATGTTTCATATCTGCACAGGGCTGCACTCTATTTTTTGTGGCTGCATAGTATTACATTGATGAATGTACCATTATGTATTTAACCAGTCCCTTTTGATAGACATTTAGGTTGTTCCCAGCATTATGCTATTAGAAACAATGCTACAGTGAATGCCTTTCTGCATGTAACAGTTTACATATGTAGACATATCTGTAAGATTAATTTCTAGAAATGAAGCTATTGTGTCAAATTTAATCTGCCTTTTCCAGAAGTTGTGCCAATTTACACTTGCCCCAATAATTGCCTGCTTCTTACTATCTTCACCTACACAGTGTGTTACAAACTTTTGGATCTTTGTCAATCTGTCAGTTTTAGTTTGCATTTCTCTTATTATAGGGGTGATTGAACAACTTTTCATATGTCCATGAATCATCTGTATTTCTTTTTTTTTGATAAAGCACCTATTAATATCCTTTGCCAATTTTTCTATTAGGTTGTTGATATTTCTTCTTATTAATGTGTAAGAATTCTTTTTACATTAAGGAAATTAAACCCTATGGGATATGCGTTATTAATAGTTTTTTTCTTGATTTGTTGCTTGTCTTTTAACTTTATTATTTCTTGGCAAGCAGAATTTTCTTATTTTTATTTATTAAAATTTATCAATCTTTTAAGACCTCTGGGATTTGTATCAAACTTATAAACCTTTTCCCACATTGATGTTGTATAGGAATTCTTGCATATATTTATGACTTCCTTATTTTATACTTAAATCTTTTATCCATCTGGAATATATTGGATAATTAGATACAAGAAGAAAGGTAGTGATCCAATTTACTTTTAATGTTCTAATGACCATCAAGTGGTTCAAAAACCATGTTGAATTTCATTTTTGTTCAGATAATGCTTTAGAAACACACTAAAACCTGAAATTGGTGTTACCTTCATCCTTAGATTGTAAAACCCGTTCCAAACAGTACATGGAAAGCAGCATCTTTACCCCTTAAGAAATAAGCTAGTATAAGTAGAATGTGTTTGAATGAGAAGGAAGGTTACTGGGATTAGTTCAAATCTGGGCAGAACAGTTTTGGGAAGCCTAAAGCTTATAAATTTGTGGAGGGGAAGGTAGAGGAAGGAGTGTTCTTTAAGAAAAATAATATAAAATTACAAATACAAAATTAGATATAAACCTGAATACTTATTTAGAATGTAAAGAGAAATTACATAACAAATTTAAAAATGAAAAAGTGAATACATTCTGCAAATGTTAGAAAATACAGAAAAATAACATAATTAAATAATCTAATAATATTTTTATTAACTTCCTGATACTCCTCCATAGTATTTTGGCTGCATATTCTTTGATTGCCTCTTCATATGGCAATGATATTATAATATTATTTTCCATAGAGAAACTAGAAAGATAATTCGGTTTTTCCTCTAGCATGGTTGATCAAAATTTGTTTTTTATTAATGATGGTTTAGAAATTTTCCTTCAGATTAAATATGATATTGGTATTATATAACTTTGTAGGTCTGTTGTCAAATTTGAGGAAATCTCTATCAAATTTCTTTCATATATAAACCATAAGATTTCAGGTGATTTCAAAGTTTCTTATTCAATGACTAACCTTAAATTATCTTTGAATTGATGATATCCATTGACCAGTTTGTCATCAATGCCCTCATTATAAAGTTTACATGTGTTTTATGTAATTATTTGTTATCCAGTATTTTCTGCCAAATCACAAACTAATATAAAGTTTTTCCAGTATATTCATATGATTTTATCATCTTCATTAGTAGGATTGTCAAACGATACAGGAGTTTATTCATTACTACTATTCAAAATGCATCTCTTCTATTTAGTGAATTAACTGTAAATTTTGGAAAGTCAAATGCACTTTTTGTTGTCTTTGCTTGTCTGCATTGCTTTCACTTCAATTTTATTTACTTCTGCATTGCTTTTATTCCATTAATTTTTATATGAAATTTTCTTGATCAAAGAGGAAACCCGGGGCACCTGGGTGGCTCAGTCAGTTAAGCATCTGCCTTTAGCTCAGGCTATGATCCCAGGGTGCTGGGATCAGGCCACACATCAGTCTCCTTGCCCAGCAGGGAGCCTACTTCTCCCTCTCCCTCTGCTCCTCCCCCTGCTTGTGCTCTCTCTCTCTCTGTCAAATAAATACATAAAATCTTAAAAAAAAAAAAAAAAGAGGAAAACCAATAAGTCACAGCTAAAACTGTACTCTGAGGAAAATATATAGCCTAAGTACCAAAAATACATTTTTTTGTAATGAATTTTTTTATGAAAGTAGTAAAAGAATGAAGAAACCAAAAGAAAGTAATAGGAGATAATAAAGACAAGGTTGGGATTATTGAAATGTATAAAAGTTTATAGAACTCTCATTAAATCCTCAAAGTTTAATATTTGAATAAGACCAATAAAATGGGTAAATCTTTCTCAAACCTAATAAAGGGACAAGTATAGAAAAGAGAACCATAAGATTGGGAATAAGAAAGGAGATATTAGGGGCACCTGGGTGGCTCAGTCGTTAAGCGTCTGCCTTCGGCTCAGGTCATGATCCCAGGGTCCTGGGATCGAGCCCCGCATCAGGCTCCCTGCTCGGCGGGAAGCCTGCTTCTCTCTCTTCCACTCCCCCTGCTTGTGTTCCCTCTCTTACTGTGTCTCTCTGTCAAATAAATAAATAAAATTTTAAAAAAGAAGAAGAAAGGAGATATTATGAGAAAATATGATGTGTGAATGTTAAATTGAACTCTATAGCTATGATTTGAGAATACAGAGGAAAAGAATGTTTTCTTATTAAAACATAACACTACATTAAAATTGAAGTTTCAGCTCATGCTGCAAGGTACATCAGACTCTGCAACACTGTGTCCCAAAGAAAGGACTAAAGTACATGCAGAATTCATAAAGGCAAAAAGAAATAATTTATGACATAATTTTTAAAGCTCTCACCCACCTTGAAGTCACAAAAGGGTCAAGAGTTGGAAATTAAAGAGAGAAATTTGGGGGTGCCTGGGTGGCTCAGTCGTTAAGCATCTGCCTTCAGCTCAGGTCATGATCCCAGGGTCCTGGGATCGAGCCCTGCATTGGGGGTCCCTGCTCAGTGGGGAGCCTGCTTCTCCTTCTCCCACTCCCCCTGCTTGTGTTCCCTCTCTCGCTGTGTCTCTCTGTGTCAAATAAATAAATAAAATCTTTTAAAAAATAAATAAATAAATAAAGAGAGAAACTTGTCAGGAGGCTTTCTTTGGACCTAGCTGAGCTGTGATTCCTACTCTCTTTCTCCACCAAGGAGAGGGGAATGTTACCTGCTGACCCCAAGTCTATCCTAGAGATTGCAATTGGACACCCCAGAAAGCTTGATTTGTATTGTTGGGAGGGAGCAGGGGTGGGGGGAGAAGAGCACAGTTGTCTGGGGTCTTAGTCCCATCTAAGAAATCTCCTGAGCAAGAGACTAGCCATTTCCAGTGGCAGAACATAGACAGCTAGCTGCATTGGGACTGATCTGCCCTGCAGTGTTTGTTGGGACAGAGGACAAGACTTTCTTCCCTTAGACCAGACATAAGCCTTGAGGGAGAGAGAATCGGCCTTTTTGATTCTTGCCAAGAGCACGGTGTGAGAGGGCTATGAGAATCCAACAGAGAGAGTTTATATAGTGGTAACAGGGAAAGTAAAGACCAAGGGCAGAGAGGATGCATAGAATTCATTGCCCACATCATTAGATTTCCTGTCAGAAGGACCCAGCTGGAAAACTCTGAAAAAATTATACAAGTGGCCATGAGAGAAAAGAAAGAAAGAAAAAAAGAACGAAAAACAGGCCTAGGAAATATGAAGCCAGTTTATAACAGTATCTGTCAAAAATGAACTTTCTAGGGGCGCCTGGGTGGCTCAGTGGTTAAGCGTCTGCCTTCAGCTCAGGTCATGATCCCAGGGTCCTGGGATGGAGCCCCGCATTGGGCTCCTTGCTCCGCAGGAAGCCTGCTTCTCCTCTCCCACTCCCCCTGCTTGTGTTCCCTCTCTCGCTGTGTCTCTCTCTGTCAAATCAACAAATAAAATCTTAAAAAAAAAAAAAAAAACTTTCTACCCATCTTTTCTCTCCTTCCTCTGACCACATTCCAGCTCTAAAGGGATTGGAAATAGCAACTAAGTATTGAGTGGAGGTGAGTAAGAGAGAGAAAAGACTTCTCCCCGGTGATGATGGTGGTGGTAGTATCATTCTTTAATCTCTCTGATTCCCTATTTAAAAACACAGAGCAATGGATGGCAGAATGAAAGACCCATGCACAGATAACACTTATAGTGAAACTAATTGACAGGGTATCCACACAAGCCCCAAAATACAAGCAGCTGAGGACAAACCGTCAGAAGCCACAGACCCACATGGTATCACAGACGTTGCATAGGAGAAAGCAGAGGGAAGCAACACAGCATCAGATAGATATGCAAACAGAAGACCCCAAAGTGGCAAACAGGACAATGAGGGAGGAGCAGGTAAAACTGTGAGGAGTTTGGCCCAACCGAATAGCAGGTGAGCACCAGGGGCCCCTTGAAATGCTGGAGTCCTCTGGCCCCTGTGCAATGCCCAGCCCAATCTCCCAGGGCTCCCTTGCAGGATAGGGCCTCGCACTGATGAAGAACTGCTGAAACTACTCAGGGTTTGGTCATCTAAGCAAAAACAGAAAGTGATGTGTAAGGTTAAGAAAATTAAATGAGCACCAAAACTTTCAATGGCCACACCATATAACAGAGGATATGGAAGTAAAATAATTAAGATACTCAAAAGAAAATGTGAGCCAAGGATTTTATATCCAGAAACATTGACTTTCAAGTATAAAGGGCACAGATCAAAGATTATCAAAATGCAGTAATTCAGAGAATATTGTACCCATGAGCCCTTCCTGAGGAATCTACTAGAGAATGAACTTCAGACTATCAAAAGGACTAGAGAGACATCGACATAAGAACTATTGGTGAACATTAAATACAGAATATATAATTACCTGTAGAACCAAAACTAAATGAGTGTTAAAAGGAAGAGAGTCTGTCTAGTTGGTAATGTTTATGTGCTCAGGTGATATAGATATAACATAATTACTTAAAAGATGAGGGGGATGGGGAAGGCATAATGCAAAAAACAATTTTAATCATTCTCAGTAAGTAGTATTGTTTTACTGAGACTACTGTATACGTGATATGTAGAATTAAATAAATGAGTAATCATGGGATATCTATCATCCCCTTTTTCCTTGAGAACCAAGATTCATAGTGCAGAAGAAAGGACATACAATTATAATATAGAAGAAACTAAGTAATTAAAACCTGTAGACCCGAATTTAAATTAGAAATATCACTGTAAACTCATGAGATAGCTTACCTTTGAAAATATATAGATTTAGACATATATACTACCTAGCTTTGTCCACAAAAAAGCCTAGAAACAGTAACCAAACCAATAGCAATGAGCTAAATGAGTACCCAAAATGTGGTCTTAAAATACCATTTCTCACTAAAAGAAATCTGTGTTTCTGAGAGAAATAGCCAATTCCAAGTCTGTCACAGAAATGTACAAAAAAAGCCTAGAATGCCCTGTAATACTAAGCAAGGAATAGTTTGAATGTGTCAAAAGAACCCAGAAGCCAACTAGAAGAGGCTCATACTGACCAAAGATAGGAAAATTTTGAGCTTCAAAAAGATAATAATTGTAATTTATTGAAACCTATCAAATATGTTTAAATCCATGAATTTCATAATATTTTAAAAAACTAATTGATCAAGCCAGACATGAAAGCCACACCTCATATGATTTCATTTATATGAAATATTTAGAATAGGTAAATCCGTAGGCACAGAGAGCAAATTAGTAGTTGCCGGGGGCTGGGGGAAGGGAGGAAAAGGGAGTGAGTACTTAATGAGTAGGGGGTTTCTTTTTGGGGTGACGAAGATGTTCTGGAACTAGATGGGGTGATGGTTGCCCAACATTGTGCATATACTAAATGTCACTCATGGTAAACTTTATGTTATGTATATCTTAACACAGTTTTTAAAAAACTGGAGGGTCGCCTGGGCGGCTCAGTCAGTTAAGCGTCCAACTCTTGATTTTGGCTCAGGTCATGATCTCAGTGTTGTGAGATTGAGCCCTGTGTCGGACTTTGTGCTGGGCATGGAACTTGCTTAAGTTTCTCTCTCTCCCTCTTCTTTTGTCCTTCTCCCTGCCCCCCTCTCTCTTTCCCTCCCCCCCGCCAAAAAAACCTGGAAAAAACCCTAACTGATTATCTTCAGAGAACTATAGGAAAGTAATTCATTATACTAAAAGCTAGTAAATAATAGAAAGAATCAAGCATTTATCCTGACTTTCTTATATTAATTTTGCCACTGAGTAACCCAAAACTAGATTAGAGAAAAGGAGGGAGGGAGGGAAGGAAAGAAGGAAGGAAGGAAAAAATAAAGGGAGGGAGGAAAGGAGGGGGAAGAGAGAGAATATTATCTCAGTTTGCAAAAGATATAACTGTGTTCCTAGAAAACTCAAGTGACAAAAAAAAAAAAAAAAACCCTGTAGAATTAATAAGAGAATTTGGCAAGGTGACTGAACATATATACATACAACCACATACAACACACAAACAAAAAAACAGTAGGTTTTTCTCTATACTTTCAATGGTAGATGGGAAGTTTTCATTCACAACAACGACAAAACTTATAAAATATTTGGGATAAAATTTTACAAGGTGCAGGACCTATAGAAGGGAAACTAGAAACTCTTAATAAAGAATACATGAGGGCGCCTGGGTGGCTCAGTCGTTAAGCGTCTGCCTTCGGCTCAGGTCATGATCCCAGGGTCCTGGGATCGAGTCCCACATCGGGCTCCCTGCTCAGCAGGAAGCCTGCTTCTCCCTCTCCCACTCCCCTTGCTTGTGTTCCTGCTCTCGCTATCTCTCTCTCTGTCAAATAAATAAATAAAAATCTTAAAAAAAAAAAAAAAGAATACATGAAATGAGACCTGAATGTTCAGAAAAGTTAATCATGTTCCTAAAGGGGAAGACTTAATTCACAAAACTATATGCCTCCCAGAACTAATGCATAAAGTTAATACAATTCTAATTAGAATCCCAATAGAGAGGTTTTATTTTTGTTTGGAAACTCAATAAAAGTATTTTGAAGAAGTCTATGGAAGAATAATTTCCAGGAATAGCTAAGAAAATTATTTTTTAAAAGAATAGTAAAAGGTTACATGCTCTACACAAAGGTGGTTTGACCTAATGGTTAAGAATCTGGGCTCTGGAGCTATAGTGCGTTGGTTCAATCCCAGGCTCTGTTACTTACTTCTGGTGTTTCTTTACTTCTCTGCCACTTATTTCCATCATCAGTAAATTGAGGATATTAATAGTACCTATCTCATAAGGTTTTGGTGAAGATTAAATCTAAATTGCTTAGAATAGGATATAGTAAACACTATAATTGTGCTCTGTTATTATATTACCATTACCATAAAGTCAGTGTATCAAAAGTGTATCAAAAAAGTATCATAGGGCGCCTGGGTGGCTCAGTCGTTAAGCGTCTGCCTTCCGCTCAGGTCATGATCCCAGCGTCCTGGGATCGAGTTCCGCATCGGGCTCCCTGCTCCGCGGGGAGCCTGCTTCTCCCTCTCCTGCTCCCCCTGCTTGTGTTCCTGTTCTCGCTGTCTCTCTCTGTCATATAAATAAATAAAATCTTAAAAAAAAAAAAAAGTATCATAAAGGCCCAGAAGTAGGCAAATAGATACTGGAACAGATTAGAGAATCGGAAATAAAGTCCAGCACACATGGGAACTTAATGTACCACAAAGGTGGAATTTCAGCTTAGCAGAGAAAAATAATTTATTTACAGAAGTGGCACAATGGGCTAGCCATCTGGAAGAAATGCATGTCATATACAAAAATATATTCCAGATGGATTCCAGATTTAAATGTAACAACAAAAAAATAAAACTTCTAGAAAAATTTAGGAGAATGATCCACCTTGGGTTGAGAGAGGCGGAAAACTCAAATGCAATAAATGAAAAGGCAGACATATTAGACAACTTCGGATTTATCACTTCTGTATGGCAAAAGCATAAATATAAATAAAATAAGACAAATTATAGTCTGGGGAAATATTTGCAACATTTGTTTAACAAATTCATTTATTTAACAAATATTTGTTTGAACAATTTTTATAGGATGGGTGTAACCAGAGGCAGTGCTGAATAAAACATTCAGCAAATGCTACAAGTCAGGAGGGTTTGATTTATTATTTTGTCATTTTTCTGAGTACCTGTATTCATCCGCTTACCTTCTAGCGAGAGATGATACATATGACTGATAATATACAGAAAGCTCTTGAAAATGAGAGACAATACAGAGTTAAGAACGGTAAGAAGATATAGACAACTCAGAGAATTCCAAATATTGCTTTCAAATGAAGGAAACACTGTGTATTTCTTCCCAACTCTGTGCTCAGTGATCTCATGCTGGTAGTTTGAACTCAGCCATGATGAGAATATTTACACCATGGAAATCAGCAAAAACTACAAGTCGGGGTTTGATTTATTATTTTATTTGTCCAAACTTAGGAAAGTGATGAAGAAAAATGTCAAAACTGCAGTTGAAACTTAGAAGTGTGGTGTGTCTGTGGTCACTACATTATAAATAGCACAAAACATTAAGGCAATATTCTTCCAGCATTAGAAAACCATTATCCAACTCAGCAGAGAAGTCACTCACCTCCTCAGCAAATGAGTGAGCTTCTGACACAGTGTAGTGCTAAAGCTGAAAGAGATTTCAGTTTAGTGAATATAATTTATACGAGGATGAAAAACAGTTTAGTAGTAGATCACATTTCAGATTGAATGGCAATACATTTATTGGGAAAAGAGGGAATGGGAACGGAACTCCATTTGTCAAATCATGGTTGAACTCCTTGTTCCCCAACAACTAACCAAAGCATTCTGTAAGATTCAGTTGGGTGTATGGAACTTGTAATAGAGTACTGTGTATTCCATTATTTGTAAGTTGTATGTCTTTAATATCAGTAACATTTATAATAAACTTACGTGCATATGTGTACACACTCTGTGTGTGTGTGTGTGTGTGTGTGTGGAGCCAGCAAAACCTTTATCAGCACATCGTTGCTTCCACCTACATCCCTTTAACCAGAATTTATTCATATGGCCAAGGAGGCTTGTTCTATTCTAGGCAACCTTGTGACCAGCTAAAAATTCTATTCCTATGGCAAAGGATAGGCTGGATTTAGGGAAAGAACCAGCAGTCTCTGACACAGCATTATCATTTTCATTTTATGTGGGAGGAAACTGAGACTCAGAGAGCTTAAGTTAACTTGCCTGAGGTCACTCATCTAGTAAAAAGATGAGCTGAGATTTGCACTCGTGTTTGTTTAGCTTCAAAGGTTTTTTTTTCTCCACACCATTCTCTACCTCCAGAAATATACTGAGTTGGCGGCCATGGTGGAATTTGCAAGTGAAAGATCTTTCCCCATAGGTACGTATTTATAAAATGACTAATGGAGGAAATGGTCTCTATCACAGAGAAAGAAGTCACTGAGTGGCTAGGGTTAGGAAGTCAGTGGGAAAAATGCATACTTTCTGCAAAGTTCATTAGCCTGCGGGGAGATTAAATCCATGGGTTTATTCAGGAAGGTAGGGAACTATGTACCTATCTCCATTTTTTTTCAGACACAGTCCACATGATTTTTTTTATTACTTCGGAAATAAACACTGCTATCGACACATCAGGAGAGATGGAAGGTGGCTGGGGAGGGGAGAGAGGACTTGGATGGTGGGAATAATGCATCTTAGCAAATTCCCTTGCCCCGATTGGCAGTAATGCCCTCACCCTAATGTATTTAGCTCTGTGTATAAATCTTATATACTAGACTTTAAAACCCTTGAAGGCACGGACTGTATCTTGTTAAATGACCTAACATAATTTCTTCACACAGTCAATGAGTAACAAATATTCATTGAATGAATTATCACATGAGTGGACTGGGATTAAATGTATTCAGTATTTGTTTATATAATATGTGTCTTATTTCTCTTTGAGTATTCCCTGAAAGAAAGAGCCGTGTCTGCCTTTGGGACCAAGGTTATTCAATTATTTATCCAGCAGATATCCATTAAACTCTCGCCATATGTGAAGAACCATAGAGTGAAAATATTCGCCATTCCTTAGACCAGGAACTCTGTGAGGGTGGGAACCACCCGCTTTCCTTCCTCTGCAATTTCCCATAGAGGACTGTATATTCAAAATGCAAAGTTCATTATAACAATGGCTAACATTTATTGGATGTTTGCTGTGTGTTGGCACCAAGTGCTTTACATGTATTATGGCATTTAATCAGCATAACAACCCTACGAGGTGAAAACTATTCCTCCACTTTATAGATGAGGAAACTGAAGCTTAAGGAATGAAGTAGTAAAAAAAATCACACAGCGATGAAGTGTCAGAATCCCTGGGTCCCCGGTTCTTATTTTTCTAGAGATTTTATTTATTTACTTGACAGAGAAAGAGAGAGAGAGAGCACGCACAAGCAGGGGCAGAGGGAGAAGGAGAAGCAGACTCCCCGCCGAGCAGGGAGCCCGATGCGGGGCTCGATCCCAGGACCCCGGGATCATGACCCGAGCTGAA